>NC_072798.1:15015080-15317983 GCF_028583425.1 Eublepharis macularius
ATGTTCTAACCAACCGATCAAAGAGGAGGAAGCAGCTTGTCACTCAAGCTCTCTATTCCAAGTAAGAGTTAATTCTTTCCCTCCCAGTTCTGATTGCTGCACTTAGAAAAAAAATGCTTTCAAGTGCAGTCCGTCACAGTCTTGCAGGGTTCCATCTTGTTCCTCATGCTCTTTACATCTACATGAAACTGATAGCTGAGATCATCCAGAGATTTGGGCTAGGCTGTCACCAATATGTGGATGACACTCTCCTCTTCCTTACACTTCCAAGAGATCTCAGGGAGGAAACCTTGAGACAGTGCCTAGAAACAGTTTGACAGTGGATGTGTGCTAAAACACAGAAGCTCAATCTTGACAAGATGGAAGAGCAACTGGTGAGCAGTAGGACTGACCTGGGACTTAAGGTGCTTCCTGTTCTGGATGAGGTTGCACTACTCCTGAGGGAGCTGGTAAGGTATATATCTTGGAGATGTTACTAGACCTGAGCTTCCTGCTGGATAAGAAGTGGCAATAGTGGCCAGGGACACCTTTCAACAGCCTACTCCTATAAGAACCTACCTAATCACTACAGCCATCTTCTGAAGCTTTAGATGCCCCTACATTCCGTGATTAGATGGGTGGCAGCATGGGACAGGGCCTTCTTGGCTGTGGCACCAAAACTGTGGAACCCCCTCCCCAGAGATATTCCTCTGTCTCCTTCTATCACTGTCTTCCATCAACATGTGAAGACTTTGTTTTGTTTGGTGTTCCTTCAACCATCTCTCCTCCCTACCATGTATTTTAATTACCAAGCCTGTGTTTTTATATATGTATTTTACTTTTTGGTTTTAAATTGGTTTTTAGGTTGCTTATAATGCTGTGCTTTTACAGCTGTCTTAGTACCCATGATTGGGTAGGAAGGCAGACTGCTGTCGAGGCTGGCTCTAGCCCCACCTGCACATGAGGTGAAGACTCCTCACAAGTCTCCTCAGATGAGGAGCTTCCCACAGTCTCTACTATGCTGAAGGTGTGTTCACTCCAGAAGCTCCCAGGGAAGACCCCATATCTACTCTCCAATTAGGGTTACCCAACTGATCTCCAGGCCACAGGACTCACTTCCCCTGGAGAAAATGGCTGCTTTGGAGGGTGGCCTCTATGGTATTATACTCTGATGGGGTCCATTCTTCCCCAGTCCCCCCCTCTCCAAATCTCCAGGAATTTCCCAACCTGGAATTGGCAACCTTATCTCCACCAGCAGGCTCCTGTTCATGTTTCCTTAGAACCAGGAGACAAGGACCTGTCTTAAGTCCTGCATCTCCAGAGTCTTCCCCAGGACTGAAGAAGGCACAAGGCCAAAGCAGACGTTTTTACAATTATAGCAGTCAGTTCTACTGTGTTGCCTGTTAGTTCAATGTCTTTATGTCAACTGATCTCCAATACTGGCCCAATGAAGTACTTCCAGAAATACTGGCATGTGTCCAATGACACCATTCTAAAGACCTAGCAGCACTTGGCCTTCAAAAAAGGAGGCAGCAATTTCCCATGATTTCCAACTTCCATTGCATCCCCCTCTCCTCTGCTTCTTATGCTGTTCCTGGGGGCGGGGGGTCTGCTGCTACCCAGAAGCAAAAATTACTAGAGGCTCAGAGAGTTGCATTGGGAAGGGGAAGCGGGAAACCTCAGCTGTGTAGAGTTTGCAGAAAGTTAGATACACCCCGCAGAAAGTTATATTTGTGTAACATGCCTACTTCCACACTCGCATGAACACACAAAGATGCCTCAAACGGAATCAGACTGCAGTCCATCAAGGTCAGTATTGTCTACTCAGACTAGAAGTGGCATGCCAAGGTCTCAGGTGGAAATCTTCCATATCACCCGCTACCTGTTCCTTTTAACTGGAAATGCCTGGGATTGAACCTGGGAACATCTGCATGCCAAACCAATACTCAATTACTGAGCTACAACTCTTCCCCAGTTACTCAATTATCAGAGCTGCTGTAGCATAGCGGTTAAGTGGTTGGGCTGTGAGTCAGCATTCTGCCAGTTCAACTCCCACTACTGTCATGCGCTCAGCAGGTGGCCTTGGGTAAGCCCCTCCTCTCAGCCCCAGCTCCCTAGCTGTATTGTGGGGATAATAACAACACTGACTTTGTTCACTGCTTTGAATGGGGCACTAATCTGTCTAGAACTCATTGTTTATGGATTCTTTGTTCTTGTGTAGATGTTTTGTGCTGCTGTACAAACATTACCAACGCAAGCAACAGAAGGTATTGTTTTTATTTTTTTTTCCATAGGATTGTCACGCAATATCAAAATACTCTGCTGGTTCGAGTGTGATTTGATAACCTCTTTACATTTAAGAAAAAAGTGTTTAAAATCCTGGACCTTCAACTATCACAGTCTGCTGAAAGAAAGAATGGAAAAAAGAACAGAAAAAGAATGGAAGAACAAAGGAAGAACAAACGGATGAAAGAATGGTCATATAGCTTGTGCTAACTGACAGAAGATTCCAGGGTACTAAACAGAGGAGACTTGGGTATTATGTTTCAAAGACACAACAGTGCACTCCAGTTCCTCTCAATGGCCTTGAAGCAGAGGCACAACCCTTCTGGCTTTGTTCAGTACCTCCCTGTAAACCGTTTGAACTGAAAAGCAGTCAAGAAATCGGGTGGAATAGCCGAAGAGGGAACAAATGCAAAATCTGAGCGTACAAAGCAGGGCCAGCATCTGCATTCCCCGAGGTGGGGCACCTGCCGAGGCCCAGGGTTTCTGGCATGGCCCACTGCTGCTGATGCTCTTTGCACACTCACTTGTGAGTAGTCCCCTATCCATGCTCCCAGCTGCACAAACTACCTAGTACCTCTGGGACAAGGGCTGTAGGAAGGGGTCATTTTGTAGAAAAACAGCTGGAGGAACTCATTAGCATATGCCGCGTCCCTTGACATCACCAGAAGTGTGTCATTAGCATAACTGATTTGTGTATGCCACACCCCCTGACATCACCTATCCTGGCTGTTTTGGACCCAATCCTGGCCATTCATGGCCGAAATTGGGCCCAAAATGGCAAAAAGGGGCTGAAAATGGCCAAAAAGTGGCCCCAAATGGTCAGGATCGGGCCGCTGCTGAGTGGGAGAGTGATCCACCACCCATCAGAGGCCCAATCCGTGCCATTTTGGCCCCAATCCAGCCCCAAACGGGCCCAAAATAGCTGAGAGTCAGGTGGGTGGGTCCACCTGTCATGTGACCTCTTTGGGGAACTGCTGGAACTATGTTCCGGCGCGTTCCCCCTCAAAACGAGCCCTGGCTGTAGGCAACTGTGAGCAAGGGTGATGGGTGGGCTCTTGAGCAGACAAGGGAAGGGGACACAAGCAGGTTGAAGGCATATGGATGGGAGGGAGGGAAGGCATGAACAGAACCCCTAGAACCAGGAACCTTCCCTGATCCAAAGGTCAGAGGATTCTGGTCAATGACACTATGTTCAACGGATGGCTTTTATAATAGAAAAAAAAAGAGCTGTTTATATTGTGCTTCCTCAGATGGAAACTGTTAAGGCTACTGCTTATTTTGGGGCAGATTTTTTTTTTGCAGTAATGTATCTGGTGCATGAAAGGGTCATTTCTCTGGGAAGACGTAGGTTGCCCTCAGGAGGCCCTCTTGAAGAGATTGTGCTTCGGTAATGATCTAGTTGGCCTCCTGTCTTGCCTCCACAATGACCAATATTTTTTTTGCTGCAATACTACTTTTTCATGGATTTTTAGATTTAGTCGCAAGTCTCTTGGGCCATTCAAGGTCATGTATATATTTTTTCAGTAGCTGTCTTGAACCTGCTGGCTCCATCTGGCAACACACACCTGCCCCTTGTCATCTGCTGTTGCCTGGAGAATATGGGAGTGACTGACCCCATTTCCCAGAGGCAATTCACACGCGCACAGTTGTCCATTTTCTATGCACTGGGCCCATGCAAAACAGTCTCTGGGAAGTGCCACGTGTCAACATTATTGTGCTGAATTGCCTATAAATTCCACATGGCCCGCGGTTGCTGAATATGGAGGTTCTAAGAACAAACAAGTCTTGGGACTGCAGGCTGGATCTGGAATGTCCATGGGCTAAGTTCCACCATAATGAACGGAATTTCCCCTCTCCCTGTCCTATGTTTTAAGTGAAATTAGCTCCAATTACCAACAATCGCAGGCTGCCATTGGGGTAGAGCCTACCCCTTATCCTCCCACTCTACTGAACAGATTTTGAAGTGTCTTCTATCTGAAGGACTCTTCCTTTAACTTCATTGATGTTGATGGAAGGCTCCCTAGCTTGGAGAAGGCAGCACTGAAGTTGGAGGAAGCTGGGGGAAGGAAATGACGACAGATCAAGAGGACAAAGGTTCGAAGCCCGATCTAGGTTTTGCGAAAACGAGATGTGTATGGGGAGGGCCAACGCAGCAGATGGATGATGAGCTTAATCCGTGGTGTGTTCTTTTATATTCATTTAGGAAATTTCTTGGCTGCCTCTCCAGAGACCCACTGTAGGTAGCTCCCAAAGTAAAAGCACACAATTCAATCATAAAAATAAAGCTATGTCTCCGAGGGCAACCCACTGAGTTCCACCACCTCTTTTCCCAGAAAAAAAGCCTTGGGAGGGGGTATATCAACCCAGAAAAAACCAAAGTAACCAGAGAGGTTGAAAAGAAAAGACAAACCTTGGGTATATAAATACCAAAGCCCATATCAAAAAAGCTTAAACTGTATTAAATTACAACACCTTTAATCAAACTCCCAATATTAAAAACAGTGTATTAAAAATCTATTTACTTTTCCACTTTCCAAAAGTGGAAAACTACAACATTGCCTACAGTGGAGGAATGGTTGACAAAAGTTTTGGAGTTTGTGTCAATGGCAAAATGTACTGCATTGATTAGAGAAAGGACGTTAGTTAACTTCTTGACTGAATGGAAACCGTTAATAGACTTTTTGCATGAAATGGATAACAAGGATTTGATGACATCTGGATTTATGGATTAAGAAACAGGAGCAATAGAAAAAAGAGGGGTTTTGTGACTAACTTAGAATAAGTGGGAATCTAGAAATGATATGTACTTGTTGTAGAGAAAATCGGAACTCAGCTTGTAGTGTAATTTAGGGTTTTTTTGTTTTCTTTTTTCTTTTCCTCTTAATTTTATAGATATATGTATTGTTAGTGTGTTATGTTTAGAACTGTGTGCTTTTTCTTGTTTTCTGTGTTTGTTGTTTATTGTGGTGTGGTGTATAGTTTATAGTTTAAATAAAGAAATTTAATACAAAAAAATCTATTTACTTTGACTGCATATATAAGTACCATCCCCTAGTGTAAAAAAAATAAATTCAGAACAATTACACCTGGAGATGTCTCTCATTTACAGGCCTCTTTCAAATGACCAGGTACCGTTATTTATATCATAAAACACATGTTAACCAAAAGCGTTTTGGCTGTGAGGCCTTCCGCAGTGATTTAAATTTTTACAATTACATACCATATACTAAATTTGTGGAACACATAAACATGTATTAGATTGTTCAGATTACAGCGTGTCTGACTCAATATTGGGAATTTCGCATTCTTTAATATTGGGAATTTGATTAAAGGTTTTGTAACTTAATATAGTTTTAGCTTTTTTGATATTGGCCCTTGGTATTCATACACTCAAGGTTTTTCTTTTCCTTTTAAGCCTCTTTGGTTACCTGGAGTTAGGTGATGTGACTAGGGCTTTTTGGGGGGGGAAGAGGTGGTGGAACTCAGGACCGCACAATGATGTCACTTTGGGTCA
This sequence comes from Eublepharis macularius, assembly GCF_028583425.1. Lineage (NCBI taxonomy): Eukaryota > Metazoa > Chordata > Lepidosauria > Squamata > Eublepharidae > Eublepharis > Eublepharis macularius. The sequence goes on from NC_072798.1 coordinate 15,020,860, forward strand.
GCTGGAACAAGGGGGGAGTTTTTTAAAGTTTAAATCACCCCAAAATGGTCACATGGCTGGTGGCCCCTCCCTGCCCCATCACATGGCTGGTGGCCCTGCGAAGGACAATCTAAACTCCCCTCTGTCAGGAGATCAGGGGGTGGGGCCACCGGCCATGTGACCATTTTCAAGAGGTGCCAGAACTCCATTCTACCGCATTCCAGCTGAAAAAAAGCCCTGGATGTGACACTTTAGCACATAGGAACAAACATGGCAGCGGTACAGATTCGGCACGATAACAAGCAGGCCAAGGGAAGGATGAGGGTTACTGCTGATAGTACCCAATGCTCACACCAGACAAAGTTAATTCATTCTAACATTTCCATTATAAGAGAAGTGGCCAATGGGCAATTTGGGGGACTATCTCTTATGCTGTCCAAGCATAAAGGCCATTTTGTATTTTCTGCCAATGCAATGGGAGAGTAAACTTGTGTGTTTTGTGCTGCCTCTCCGCATGCTCCCAGATTTTGTGCAAATCCAATTTTTTTGGTGTGTGTGTGTGGGGGGGGGTAGGGATTCAGATCTCCCTCTTTCAAACAGGGTCCAGAAGTATGGGAAGAAGGACAGGCAAGCTGTCCACATTTTTCCTCTCCCAGATCCATTCCAGCCCAGATAAGGTGAATTCCCATCAAGGTGTCCGGCATAATAGGAGTGCACTCATGTAGCTTTGTCTTAGAGCCAAGATACAAGAGACAAATTACATGAGGAGGAGCACGTGAAGGGAGTCGCAATGTTAGCCTGGAAGCTGAGTTTTAAAATAGATCGGAAGGCTTTGTCAATTTCCCCTCTCTACAGAGCCAGGGAGATGCTACCCAGAGGGTTTGTTAATTTCCTCTTTGCCTCCTGAAGGCTCTTTCAGTTTTACCTAAGAGGCAAAGAGGAAATTAACAAACCCTCTGAGCAGCTATCTCCTTGGCTCTGTAGAGAGGAGAAACCGACAAAGCCTTCCAATCTCTTTTAAAACTCAGCTTCTTGGCTAACATTGCGACTCCCTTCACCTGCTCCTCCTCGTGTAATTCGTCTCTTGTAGCTTAGCTCTAAGTACCAAGAAACAATTCTTCGTCTTGGTAATATAGAGTGGGTAGCCGTGTTGAGTAGTAGAACAAAATTCGAGTCAGATCTCCAACAAAGTGAGCTTTAACCCAAGACAGCTTATACCCTGGAAAATTTTGTTGCTCTTTAAGGTGCTATTGGCCTCGAATTTTGTTCTTCATCTTGGTAGCTCTCCTCAGTTTCGTACAACTTTACAAACTTGCTAGATTTGCAGCAAAACTTTTCCAGCATACATAAGCAGAACATAGTCCAAAATAACTTAAGGATCCCACTTTGAACTACTGGAACTCGGATCTTGGTCACCTCCATGTAAGATGTCAGTCATTCACAATTAATTACTTTGACCCTTTATGTTACAACATATATGAGAAAACAATTTAGAGTCTTTCTTTCAGTTTTCAACAGTTGAGAGCTGGACTAAAAAATAAAATACACCCAACAAACATCAGCATCATTCCATAAAGTTCCACAAAGGCTGTGGCAAAGTTCATAAATTTGTGCTCCGTAATTCTTCTGTAAACATCTTTATATCAGTCTAGTAAGACCCCAGTATGCCTTTATCCTCTCCCACCCTGGATACAGCTAAGACTCCACCCCTAAGCACATTCACCACAGAGTAAGCCCCACTGATCTCAATGGGACTTACTTCTGAGAAAACTCACTTAGGATCGCACCTTCCCTTGTACTTTATGGTATTTAACAAGGCTATCTCTCCCATACATATTTTGAATTGTCCTTCTCTCCGCCCCTCGGAAAACCAGGCCTAGTGGGGAAGCCCCATCTGCACTAGTCCCAGCAACGGTAAATACTTTAGGGAGGGATGAGAAAAGAAACTGCCTTTCTTCTCAGGAATCTGGATATGGTCACCTTTCTTCATGGTCTCCCTTGGCTCACCATCTACTTCAAAGAACAAAACTGTAGGGACGTATTCAAAGCACCTGCAAGTCAGCAAGCAGGAGATCGCTGGGAGTAAAGTTATTTCAAGAACATTTCTGTGTTGGTTCTAGGTACCTGCAAGCCAGAGATTTTTGCATCCAGTTCACAAAAAAAAACCCAACCCTTCCCACTGGAAGCGAACAAAGAAGCAAAAATTCCTTCCAACTCTGAAACAAGCAGAGGAGGTCATAATTGTAAAGGGTTCGCTTCGGAGAATGCACAGCTTGGGATGGAACCACGAGTTCCAGGTAGCTGCTGAAGGGCCACAAGAGGGCCCATTGCTGACCACCGACCTTCTGTGCAGGAGTAAGTCTCCTTGCCTAACTCTTTGGTTGTCAGCAGTGGTAGCCAAACTGGGCCCTTGAAGGGACTGGGCCCTCCTCCTTCTCTGGCTTCTACTGAAATATACCCACTGGAGCAGTTGATGGCAACAAAGGATATCACTGCCAGCCCTCTTGAGGAGAAGAAAGGTCACATTTGAAATAATTTTGACAAACCCTCTCTTCAACCTGGTGTTGGCCTTGGCCACACAAATGGGATGTAGGAACCTCCCTTGCCATTTCTCCTCTACCTCAAGAGAGGTGACCGGGGCAGAGAATCGGAGGGGAAGGGGTCTTAATTGTTCCCTTGCCTGCCACTTTTCCTTTGCAATCCGTCTTGCTTCAAGTTATCCCCTCATTTGAGGGGACAAACATACATCTCGGAAGTTTAGTTGGGAGAAAATTAGCTGGGGAAGAGGGTTGCATGGGGGAAGATTAAGCCCTGCCCTCTCTGTCCTTGTTTCTCCCTTGTAAATTGTCTCCCCGGTTGCCATTTTCTGGTGGACATGGCAGCTGTTGTTGCTGGTCCCTGTATTTTGCCAAATATATTTAAATGTGTGGCATCAGTTTTTGTGTAGTGAGGTGAAACTCTTTATGTGGACATATGCTCTCTGGTCAAAAGGCACTCTTCAGTTGATAGCGGCCTTGTTTGAGCAACTACTTTACTCAATTATCAGCATCTTTGCATGCCCCACTTAATATTGTGGCCACTAGTCTAATGACAGGGGAATTGGGCACCCCAGATGGCAACTAGGGATACATGAAATACAAGTGAACAATGACTGGAGCATGACACACATTTGAGCAAGAAGATATAAGCAGTACGATGTCTACCATTAAACGGCACAGTGGTTTGTGCTTAACATCTGCATTCTAAGAACAGTGCCTGGGACAGTCAACTTCAACTGGTCTTCAACAAATTGATATACAGATATATGTATATATATCTACGAAACAGATATAAACATACAAAACTAAAATCAGACTCCTCGGTCTGATTCTAAAATTGTAACGGCAATTCGCGGTTCGCTAACCATGGGTAGTTTTGTACATGTTCATTTTCTCAAAGGGAGCAGCCACGAACCTCTCCGGGTTTACATTTGTGTAGAGAAACATTAACGTGAGAATCGCTGGATAGACAGCATTTCCTGCGACTGAGGTGTTTGGGGAAAAAAACATTTTGTAACCATGGGAATAGAAGCCAGCAACATCTGGGATTTGCAGATTCACAGTAGCCCTGGGCATGTAATTATGGAGGGACAAGTCAACACAGAAGGGCAGCTGGAATGAGAACTTTAGCCTTGCCTCCTGGCAGCAGAATGCATTGTCCCCTCTCCCGCCTATCCACATTTGCAAACCCATGGAATCTATCCTCGTAACTAGGAACACTGATTCATGATTGTGAGACAACAGCCAACTTGTGTGCAACTTGTAGATATGCAGGTATGTCCAGTGAATGTGTGCAAGAGGGGGTAGAGCCAGTATGCTCTGCTGTGAATGCGGGCAAAACCAGAGTACTCCCTCATGCAACCCGTCAGTGCCTCTCGGCCCTGTAGACAAGTTGCATGTTCAGGACTAGCAGCTTAAAATCACATGATCTAATTCCATAGATGCTTCCAAGGAATTTCAACCAAAAGCTGGTTAAAATGTCTAGAACAAGAAGTCAGCACAGCATTCTTGAGACTGAACCATTTTGGAAGGCAGGTGGGGGAATACGTTTCTCAGGACTCTCTTCCGTAAATGAACACTTGCAAATGTAAAGCTAGTAATGGCAGGAAGGGGGCTATGGTAAAAATCTTCTGCAAAGGGAATTAGATTTTTGTGTTCATCGAGTGGTTGATCTAGAATGGCATTCACGCATGCATTTTCCTTTCCCCTGCACTATGAAGTAGTACAGTCTTGGATGGGCTGTCCCATATGCTTTATCTGAATGTTTTAATTATGGGTCTGAGGTCAAAAATTATGGGGAGACACACAGAGAGATGCTGAATGTATTTCAAGGTGTTAGAGGTAGGTTCAGTTACAAAAGAGGAACATTGTTAAGTTTCCCAAAATTTCACCCTCTCTTTTATAGAAAAAAATAAATACTTCTCAGCTCTCTAAGTACTGTTAGTGCAACCACAAACAGAGAACTGGTTTTTCATACTATTTCATTGGTTATTTTACCAATGTAATCCAATTCTTCCCCTTAAAGTGACAATAACGGTAACTAATGGAACACTATCATAAGTAACCTTTGGCAAAAGATGTCTTAAAGCTAGCTCAAAAAGAGGGCAAGCTAGGAAACAAAATCTCCCTGTGGGAGGGTAGCTTGGTGTCCTAATCTAGGGCACACAAAATCCTTGGGCCAGCCCTGTGTGTACCCCTCAGAGGTCATTTTGCAGGGAGAAAAGAAAGGTTATCAGAATTCATCCAAGGCATGGTATTACCAGGCACCAAAGTGGCACCAAACCAGCACCAAACTGAATCATTTTCATTTAGAAAATTCTGCCCCTATGAGTCATGGTTAGGGGTGTGCACAGGGGAAAAATTTCAGTTGATTCGGGTTTGGTAATACCAAATTTTCCCAAATCAGGTAATATTCGGTATTTTTTACCGAATTCTGAACCCAAATTGCAAACTCCTAGTCATGGTCTCCACAACCAAAGTATTAAATAGGAAAAAGCAAAAAGCACCCTGGGGATTTAAGAGAAATATCCCACAACAGTCAAAGGAACAATAGAAAAGATTAAAAAAACGAAAACAAAACCAGAACAGTTTTATCATCTTCCCAACCTGGGAATAATGAGAAGACTCGGAGATAGCAAAAGGATACCTCTGAGACATTTGGCAACTGTGCTATAGGTAGCAATCTGTGGCTCAAAAGGTAATGCAAAGAGTACTTGGCTTGAACTGAAGAGCAGTTGAAGAACTTTTAAACACATCTGTCAACTGTACCGAGGACACGAGGGGGCATCAAGAAAACTGTCGGAAAAGTGTCTATTGCTTACATCTAGCACCTCTACCAGAAGACAGATTTCTACTCTAGAGCAAAATCACAGTAGAAAATCAAACGACTGTGTTCACATTCCCTGGCATGTGGACACCATTCCCCCCCCCACCCCACTAAGCCCAGGAACAAAGTGATAACACACGGACTACGCTACGCGGAGCTACGGTACAACTGGTCATTGTTCAGATGGTACGTCGGCCTGCCTTGTTCTCTTTCCAGGAGGTCTGAGCCTTCCTTGTCCTTTGCATTCAGGACACCACGATTGTCCACTCACTGTCTTCTCTTCCGTACTACAAGAAGAACAAAGAGTATTACTCTTTCACTAGGGGACAGTGAACAGGTCATTACAAACCCACAGCAGGGCCTAGTGCAGGCCATCTTGCCCGTTCTTCCACGCTAGTACCCAAATAGTGCAATCCTAAACAGAGTTATTATGCCCAATAACTTAAATGCCCAGTGACTTCATTGGGTATAGAAGGGTGTAACGTCTTAGGATGGCACTGTGGTCCAATTCAGTGATTACATTTTGTACATTTTCTAATATGTACTTCTGACAGTTTCCTACACTCTGAGCTAGCATTTAGTTACAAGCAACATAGAGTGGTTTCAAGCAAGTAATATTCCCAGCATAAGAGCTGAAATAGTATAGGCACGCAGGGTGACCGTACCATGTTACAAAAAGCACATTAATTGTCCACGTTATAGACGGCAGTCAAACTAAGTTTAATATATTCAGAGTGATACTGAACATAGGAAGCTACTTTATACTAAATCAGACCATGGTTCTGTCTAAATCAGTATTGCCCACTTGGACTGGCAGCAGCTCTTCAGGGTCGTGGTTTCTGGCATCAGCTACTGTCTGATTCTTTTAACTGGAGATGCTGGAGACTGAATCTGGGACCTTTGGCAAGCAAAGCATGCACTCTACCTCTAAACCACGATCCCCCAATGAAAAGAGCTGCTGGAGTATTTTTCTTCTCTTCCATGCACAGTTATCCTAGGAATGAATCAAGACCCTTACTTGGATATCAGTCAGTTGTTTCAAAAAACGGGTAGCTATCTGAGGTCCATTCTCCATGGTTGGAATGTGCAAATTCTAGAAGAAGAAAAAGTGCAACAGTTTATAACAAGATTACACCCCCTGCCCCCCCAAAAGAATGAATGAACTGCATTTTGGCACACTGAAATACAACTAGTCAAAGGTTTTGTTTTCTGTCAACAAAAGCAGACCAACAAAATAAAGAACAAAAATCAGCAGCAGTGGTGGTGGAAAGGAAGTTAACTTCTCTCTTTGTCTCTCTTAAAAACAATGATGGGAATTTTTTGCCATTCAGAAGAAGGACCATAAATTCTGTTGTGTGTAAAAAGGTGCTTGCTTGACTACCAAACACCAACCATTAAGAAACCAAGAACAAAACTTCCTGAGAGGCACTGTTCATATATTAATTACCAAACAAGAATAAATACTACCTTATACTGTGAGTAGTCAGCCTGACTTCTGACATCTTTAATAGCTGATCATGAGGAGAATGAGTCATGCATGGAATGTGTATGCAAGGCTGAGTGATTGGGCGTGACTGACTCCTGTCTCCTCATGCTGCGGAATGTGCTATCTTGACAATAAAGGTGCTCGTGAGTCACCACTCCATACTTTCCGATCTCCCTTCTTTCCATTGATTAAATCTCGGGCCTTCAAATAGCTCTGTTAAGTTTGTAACTTCTTCCTGGGAACATCTAATCAAAACTCTAAATTTATTAGCCAAGCTCCGGGAACATTTAATTAGTAGCCATTTCTTTGTGAGGCACCAGGAGTAACCAATCTGATTTCTTTGTCACACCCTGGTAGCACCAATCAAAAGTACTCAAACCTTTGTCTTTCCCAGGAGGTGAACTTTAAGGTCTTTGGCCTAATGGCCGAGGCCTAATTTTCCCTATAAGAACCAGAGCTTTGCCCCCCCCCTCAAATTGTGCACGCTTCCCTGGATCTGAGCGCTGTGCCCTCAGAGTCTCCTTCTCTGAGCCTCTTCTGGTCAAGAACGCTGGCCGTTAGAAGCCTTCTTTCCCCATGGACTACTCTGCTCTCTGGATAGGTAATTATTGCCCGAAAATCCCTCAAATCTATTCCAATTTCACCATTGCTTTCCTAGGAACCTTGTATGCTCGTGAGTTATTTCTTGTATGTGTGAGTTTTCCCCTTTAAATAAAAATCATCCGTCTCATCAGTTGGCTTAGGGAAAGGACCCTGTAAAAATTGGTGGAGTATCCCACTTTGTTACCCCTCTCGCATAGCCTTCTCCTTGCCGCTAATTTTCCCCTACTCACAAGGAGTCCCATTCTGGTAACAATACCATGTCAGAGAGTATAGCTCTATCTACCTCAGGATAGCTGACTCTGACGGACAACAGATCTCCAGAGAAGAGCTTTGGACATCTCTGCCTGTGACCGTTTAGCTGGAGATACCAGGGATTTGACCTTGGACCTTCTGTGTCTATCTGTATATTTTCATCCCATCTTTCATCCAGGGAGCTCAAGGCAGGATACATCGTTCTCCCCACTTCCATTTTATTCTTTATTCTTTTATTCTTTATTCTCACAACAACTCTGTGAGGTAAGTTAGAATGAGGCAGAGAATGACTGGCCCAAGGTCATCCAGAAAACTTCATGGCAGAGGGGAGGTTTACAATCAGGTCTCCCAGTTCCAAATGCTCTACCCACTATGCAACACTGGCCTTCTGCCACTGAGCCATAGTCTCTCCCCAGCAGCAAATGTCCATTGTGTGATCTAAGAGCACAAGACTGCTTTTCACCCCTGAACACGGCCTTATGCATCACTCTGCACATGCTCATACTACGTTGAGCCACCCACCTTGTGGATTGGCCTGCCTGCTGAGGTTAGGAAGGCTCCATCTCTCCTGGCTTTTGGCAAACTATGCAAAACTGACTTATTCAGGAGGGCTTTTTTACACAGGTAATAGTGCTGTACTGCAAAGAAATGTTTCAGAAATATACTTTGGTATATTTGGTATAACGGTACTACAGTGAACCATCTTTTGCTGCAAGTATGATCCCACATAGTTTCTGCATTGTTTAATACGCCATGCTAAATAGTTTATGTTTTCTTTCAGCATTGTTGCAAATGTGTATCAGATTTATCCCTGTTTTCAAACTTCTAGAGTCCATACTTTATACTATTGTTTACTGAATATCCTGGCAGTCGATTCTGTATCGATATGCAGTGTGTAATTCTCCTTGAGTCTCAGTGAGAAAGGTGTACTATAAATAACATAAATAAAGGAAAGCAACTCTAAGGAAGCCTTGTGAGTCTGTGTTTGGTCTCCAAAGGGTAGGCTACTTCCTGGGAATCCTATATACTCACTCACTTGTCTTCAAATTCCACAATACAAGTTAGATGGGCTATAAATGCCATAAGCCTATGAAATCAAAATTGCCAGTACTTCATGGTGTCCATTTTGGGGAGAAAGAACTCCTGCAGTACAGAGTTCCATAGTTCCATGAGTACAACTGCAAGATCTTCAGATTGTGAGAAAGTTAACCAAAACTATTGGGTCTACTGTCTGAGAAAATACATATTGTTTATTGGACTGTTATGTTTGAATCCTCAAAAGCTGGCATTATATTCTTAGAGCCAAAACACACGAGACGCCTGATGCATGGAAGACACTTCTCAGTTTCCCGTAAGTTTCCATGGGAAATGTAGTGAGAAAGAATCTCTGTCAGGAATAAGAGGGAGAATCTCCCTTCTTCCCAGCAGAGGCTCTTTCTCTAGGCATCTCATCTAGTCTGCTCGGCTCCCTCTCGCCGCTGACAGTGCGCTCAGCTCCCGAATGCAATTAGGGGAGCAAGGGGAGTGCACTGGCAGCCGCAAGAGGAAGAGCGCTCCCCTTGCTCGGGAGCAAAGCATGCTGGCGGCAGTAAGAGGGACAAGGAGCCGATCTCACCAGCAGCTCTCTTTCCCTCTCGCCACTGCCAGCACTTCCGTTGCTCCCCTAAATGCACTCGGGAGCTGAGGACGCTAGCAGTGGTGAGAGGAAGCTGAGCAGACTAGATGAGACACCTAGAGAAAGAACCTCTGCCAGGGAGAGGGGGGATTCTTCCTCTTCTCCCTGGCAGAGGTTCTTTCTCACTATGTTTCCCGTGGAAACTTGCAGAAAACTGACGACTGTCCTCCATGGGTCAAGCGTCTTGTCTGTTTTGGCTCTTAGATGCCTTGTTTCCAAAGACATAAGATGGGATAGAAATGTTTTAAATAAATAAATAGATAATCTATTGCAAATAATCACTTCCTCCTTGGCTTTCAATATATTTATTTACTTCATTTATACCCCGCCATTCTCCCCGATGGAGACCCAAAGTAGTTTAAAACATTCTCCTCTTCCCCATTTTATCCTCACAAGCACCCTGTGAGGTAGGCCAAACTGAGGGCCAAGCTACACATGACGAATGACACTTGAATGGCAAGTGTATTTCTCCCTGTTCACTTGCCCTCCACTCAATCCACTTGCCGTTCAAGTGTCATTCGTCATGTGTAGCTTGGCCCTGAGAGTGTGAGACTGACCTAAGATCACCCAGCAAGCTTCCGTGGCAGAGCGGGGGTTCGAACCTGGCTCCCCCAATTCCTAATTCTGACACTCTAACCACTACACCATGCTGGCTCTATATACCAGAATCAGCATCTTGTGGTTTTTTAACAACTAAGTACCCAACCTGCTAAAACAAACCTGAATTTAACACTATTAGATATTCCCGAAAATTCCACAATGGATTCCTCAGTAGACCCAATGATCCACTTACAAAACCCTCCTGCCCTTACCTCGCCCATATACAATATTGTTGAAATAGGGCACACAACACAAGCCGTTCCAGCACCAAACATCTCCTTCACTCGGCGATCCTTCAAGGCAGTTGTCAAATCGCTCATGGTGATGTATCGCTCGGACACTTTAAATTCTCCCTGTACAGGGAAAGAGATGTGTAACGAAAGAACATGCTGTCGAGAAGCCAAAGGTCCACTTCAGGTGGAAGAAGCAAAAAGTCAACAAAATATATACCTCGTTGTTGCCAGGAGAGGGCACTTTCCTCTACAAGTTTCCCTGAGTCAGCTTCACCTACATCTGTGTGGTTTGACTTAGAATACTAGAATCATAGGGTTGGAAGGGACCTGCAGGGTCATCTAGTCCAGCCCCCTGCACGATTTAGAAAATTCACAACCCCACCCCACCCTATGCACACACACCTCCAATGACCCTTGTTCCATGCCCAGAAGATGGCAAAACACCGTCAGGATCCCTAGCCAAACTGGTCTGGGGAAAACTGCTTCCTGACCCCAAGGTGGCCATTGGCATTACCCTGGGCACGACTTATAGGAACTTATACCCTGGAAAATTTTATTGGTCTTTTTAAGATGCTACAGGACATGAATTTTGTTCTCCTACACTTCTGATTTCCATCCACAGTGTTGGAGGTGTTCTGGGCACGCTCTTCTGTTCAAGTGGGGCAGCCGAGGCCCACAGGCCTAGACAGTGCATATGTGAACTTAGTGAAATTGTCCCAGAATCCTCTGCAATGTTCAGGGCTTCCATGGCAACCACACAGTATGGAAAAGATGCTCTAGAGTTTGGGAAGCCAATGGCATTAGATTACCTACCCACTTAAATAAATGAATAAAGGGAGGGGGAGATTACCTACCCACTTGTGTGCCAGGTCTAAAATGCTCTGCCTCGTCACACCAGGAAGAATGATGCCATCTAGTGGTGGAGTTGCCAGCTCCTCCTCTGTCAACACAAAACAAAATGACATAACAACAATAATAATAATATAATAATATTTGCTTTATATACCACCCATCGGGACAACTTAACACCCACTCAGAGTAGTTTACAAAGTGTGTTATTATTATGTTCACGACAATTACCCTGTGAGGTGGGTGGGGCTGAGAGAGTCCCATGGCTGGTCGTACTTTAAATTCCAGTTCTTCAGTGTCTAAATTGCAGGCCGAAGGGGGTTCAGGGATTTTTGTCCTAGGAAACTAGTTGTGAAAACAGAACATTTGTCTAATGAGAAGTTCTTGGCCAAGGAAAAAAAAGGGTAGAGGCTGCATCAAAAGTGGACTCCCCCTCTCACTCCCCACTTCCTCAGAAGTACTGTGACTGTGAAGAAAATTCTCTGTACCACTACTATGTGAGAAGGGGGCTCTGTGCCTGCCCTAAGGGGAGCCTTCAAATTAAGCTGTTTGTAAATGCAAAGTAAATAAGTCTATCCAGGGGTCATTTTGTAGAAAAAGAGCTGGAGGAACTCATTAGCATAACTCATTAGCATATACCACACCCCTTGACATCACTGGAAGTGTGTTATTAGCATAACTGATTTGCATATACCACACCCCCTGGCATCACCTATCCTGGTTGTTTTGGACCCAATCCTAGCCATTCAAGGCCAAAATTGGGCCCCAAATGGCAAAAAGGGGCTGAAAATGGCCGAAAAGGGGCCCAAAATGGTCAGGATCAGGCCGCTGCTGAGTGGGAGAGTGATCCACCATCCATCAGAAGCCCGATCTGGGCCGTTTCGGTCCCAATCCAGGCTGAAATGGGCCCAAAATGGCAGAGTCAGGTGGGCGGGGCCACCTGTCATGTGACCTCTTTGGGGAACTGCCGGAACTGCATAGATATGGTATCTATGCAGATAGTTTAATATGTCCTGTAGTGTAGTGCTTAAGAGCAGCAGGACTCTAATCAGGAGAACCGGGTTTGATTCCCTACTCCTCCGCTTGAAGCCAGTTTGGTGACCTTGGGTCAGTCACAGCTCTCTCAGAGCTCTCTCAGCCCCACCCACTTCATAGGGTGATTGTCGTGAGGATAATAATAACACACTTTGTAAACCACTCTGAATGGGTGTTAAGTTGTCTTGAAGGGCGGTATATAAATAGAATGTTGTTGTTGTTATATTATGTAGCTATTTACAGATTTATTCTGCACTTTTTTTTCCTTGCTGACTTTTCTGACTCGTGCCATTCTTTCTTTCACGGTTGTTTCCCAATGAAACGCAGCCATTAGCAAATGATAACTGAAAGAGAATAGGTGGTGGGAGGAAAAGAAACTCAGACAGGGCCTGTTGTCTCAGGGATACCACTATAGGAGGACAGAAACAAAAGAAGGGGGAGGAGCTGTGGTTCAGTCACTGACAGCTTTGCTCAGGTCTTGCAAACTGAAGACCGTGGCTTCTTTGATTCTACAATAAAAGTGGCAGTCTTCAAGGAACCACCAGGCTCTTGTTTTCAGTGCAGCAGATTATCACAGCTACTCGTCACTCATATAGCCATTTGCACATTTCAATGATGCCAAACAAGCTTTAAGACTATTGCTGGCAGTAGTGGTAGAGTTCCATTTCTCAAGCAAAGAGATGATTATAACAACAACAACATTTGATTTATATCACGCCTTTCAGGACAATTTAATGCCACACTCAGAGTGGTTTCCAAAAGGTATTATTATTATCTTCACAACAATCATTCTGTGAGGTGGGTGGGGCTGAGAGAGCTCTGAGAGAGCTGTGACTGACCCACCCAGCTGGTTTCAAGTGGAGGAGTGGGAAGTCAAACCCGGTTCTCCAAATTAGAGTCCTGCAGCTGCCACTCTTAACCACTACACCAAACTGGCTCTCATGCATGTGGGCATGAAGTTCTGAAGGTAGGTTCTCACCCCTTTTTACAAAAGCTTTACCTTGTCTTTCTTGCTCCGTGCTCTTAAAAAGATCTCCCTGGCACTCTTCCCTACTCTGTGGCCAGTGCAGCAACTGTCACAAAATGGCTTTCAAGCACTTGGCTTGTCCAGCCAGCTGCCAGAGAGCGGGGGCACCTGTGAACATTTTAAACTCCCCTTTCACATGCAATTTTCACAGAGTGTGCGCATATTATGTCCACCAGTTTGGCATCACCTGCGGCAACATCTGCTTCCTTTGGTACCAGACTGAAAGCATGACAATGTGCAACCCTTTGGGTGCCAAAAATGCTTATTCTTTCCTGTGAACTACAGCCAATCCTGGCTCCATATGGCTTCATACATTTCACCATTGTTAAAAAAAAAAAAAGACTGCAACTGTACACACTCCCAACTTGTGTTTGATTAGTCGAAGGAACTAACTAGTAGCTAATAAAAATGGCCTGCACTTAAGCACCTCACAGCCTTTATGTTTCCTAAAAGTAATGCATTTATGTTTCACAAAACAAAATCAAATATTTGAAATGCATAAGAGGCTAAACACACCATGTTTGTAGGCAGAAAATGTTGTCTGTACCTTTCCGGTGAACAGTTGCAAACTCAACCATTTTGCACCCCAAACGTACCTGTTAATCAGAAGTCTCCACTATACTGGGTTAGACAAAGATGTTCTTTTTCAGACATCTTGCTTGTGGGACTTGGGACTTGGGATTCTAGGGCCTCCATAGCTTCCCTGGGCATTCAGCTGATTGGCAAGTCCTTCTATGACATCAAAGCAGCTAAGCCAATGGCAGCCAGAGGGGCAGTGACAACTCAGGCCCTTGGTGACATCAGAGCAGACCGGCATGTATTGAAGGAGATTTGGCAAGTAGAGAGATCATATGGACCGTGCACATTTTCAATTTGTTCTTGTTTTGAGTGTATGTGTGTGTATATATAGTCACACTGCAAAGCTTGAAGTCCTGATGTTCCAGAAATAACCTCAGATGGCAGCATTCATTCATGAAACACCACACGTGGTATGTGTCAAGGGAAGAGACAGATTAGTCATGTTTACCAGTCACAAAATATGACTGCTACCTGATCCTAGGTGAGCCTAATCTTGTCAGATCTCAGAAGCTAAGCAGGGTTGGTCTTGGTTAGTAATTGGATGGGAGACCCCCAACAAAAAACAGGGTTGCAGAGGCAGGCAATGGCAAGCCACCTCTGTTAGTCTCTTGCCATGAAAACCCCACCAGGGGTCGCCATAAGTCAACTATGACTTCTTGAGGGCAGGATTTCATTTCACCTGATCCTAGAATCCGAGGGGTTTTTTTGGAAGTCAAAGAGCGTCCGGAGACTAGGGGCAGATGGCCAGGATAGATAATTTTTTAATGCCTGTTTTCTAAAATTCAAAAGCAGACAGCTGAAGTGCAACGGAATTACCTAGATAGACCTCAGGCCAATTATGCTACCATTTAATTGACCCAAGACATTTTGGTTCCACTTCTCTGTTTAAGAAATTAGCATGCTGGGTCAGCCTAAACGATCTGGATGCGATCCAGACTAAATTTTCCATTGGCAGAAAGGAAACCTACTGCCCCTCCCCCCCCTCAATCTCCACAAAATGCTGCTCCTCAGGGTTAGGGGACCCTGAGGAACGACAAGAGAGGAGTCTGCAATGGGAAAGAGGAATTGGTAGAAATTTCTAGTTCATTCTGGATTCAACTCAGTGCCTGAATGGGACAGACTCTAATAATATTCTAGACCAACTCTTAGAACTTGGTCATTAATAGTTGTGTCCATGCTAGTCTGGGAACCCCACCACCAACTTTTTTTGAACTTGAAAACTCAGTCACCACATTAGATGTGACTGAGCCAGGGGTTAATATTAGGCCATGTCAGGGAAAGGAGCCTGAAACTGGGTCGCGAAAACCAGTATACGTGTCCTAGTTTCCTTGCATGTCCTAGTTTCCCTTTCTTCTTCCCTGTGGCCCAGAAGAGTAATGTGAGAAAAAACTTGTTTTCAAAGGTCCTCAAACGGTTATTAATATCAAATGTGGAAAAATATTAGTTGGATGTAAACCCGGTTTGAAAGTTTTGCCTCAGGGGAAACTCTGTTTTCGAAAAAGACTGATGAATGGCACCTGAGGCCCAAAGGTGAAGTGACCATTTTGTTCAAACTTTTGTCAAACAGTGGTCAAAACTGAGGTAAAACCCCGACAGCAGTCTATGGTACTGTTACCTCCATTTTCATTCCGCCAATACAGGAAGAGATTCATGGTCCCGACTTCTGTAATTTGATGGTCTTCCCCATAGAGCCACAGAACCTGCTGACACCCTAACTCCATAGCTTCACGCTGGGCATAAATAGAAGATCCATAGTTCCTTTCGGAGACAGAAGAAAAATGGCAGGCAATTGTTATTGGACCATGCATGTATTTTACTGCATTTTTATCCCATATCTCTCTCTCTCGCTGGTAATGCTCATACAGCTATCACCTTAAGCAGAAATTAAAATGGAAAAAACTTTATTTAATATCATGTCTCTGATGTTTAATTATTGCCCCTACTAGCAACAAAGCCTGTTGTGGGAAAAATACAAAGGGCCCTAGAAACAGCAGAGCAGGCAGGCCGGGCATTGCATCCTCCGTAGTGTCTGGATCAGGCTGGAGGAGGGCAGGGCAGCAGGCCGGGCATGGCCCCCTCCCCCGTGCCCCATCTGGGTGGGGGGAGGGCAGGGCAGCCGGGCCAACTATTGCCTCCTCCCACATACCCTGTCTGGATGGGAGAAGCACAGAGTGCCCAGGACGGGCATTCCCACCTCTGCTGCCATCTCGGCTCTTCTCACCATCTCCACCAATATAAAAGGTGAATCGTCAGGAACACGTCTCACTTTTTATATAGTAAGATAGGTTTTGCCACAGAAAGAACAACAGAATCATTTGTATCCAAAAATAACCATGTCACCTGTGCTTTCAGATTAGGTAGTTTCATATTTTTAAGTAGAGGGATGATTAAGCTAGCCCTCAACTCATTAAATATGGGACACTCTATAATCATACGTTGAATGGTTACTTAAAGGCAATCTAAACTGTGATTTGGCAGAACAGCTCCTGCTGTGGCACTCTGAAACAATTTTAAAGGTGGGAAAGTCTAAATTACAATTTCAAGAATGGTGAAAACATTTATGGTTTCTTTAAAATGCCAGTCAAATATAGTTAAGGAAAGTGAATGGAAAATGTATTGATTGATTTCTAGGAACCTACTCCTGACTGTCCTCTAAAGACCCCCCAAGTTTCAGGAAGATTGGAATCTAGGGTCCAATTCTATGTGCCTCCCCTTACTCCCCCTTGCTTGAGCACTGTAATAGTGACTGAAATGGGCCTACATGCAACTGTGGTTAAAAAAAATGACACAGAAGAAAGGGTCATCCGTCCATCCCTCCCATGCCACAGCCCAAATCTGAATCAGGCCCCCACCCTCCGTGACTGCTTGTTTGCAGCTTAAAAGCTAGCCATTCAGGGATCTCTGGCTGCCACATCTTGTTAAGTTCCTCTTCAGAACACGTTCACAGTGACGAAGTTCAGGAAGGACTTCTCTTCTTTGCCAAGACCAAAGCATCCTAGATGCTTTATCTACTAGCTATATGTGCTAAACCATCATCTGTCCTAAGGCCCAGTTCTTCTGGCTCACACTACTGGATGCTGTCAGGCCTTCAGCTTGCTGTCCCCCTGGAGCCATTGAACACATTCCCCAAATGCTTGTATTCTACTGGACCGTCTCAGAAGTCTTTGCCCTGAGCCAAGGAAAGCCGTGATTGCGGCCAGGTCTGTCTCCTAAAGTGGGCAGCAGGTTGCAAGCTTTGATGACGCCAAAGAGAGACATTGCAGGGATAATACCAGCTTCCTTAGAACAGAGTGTCAATGCGTTACATGGCTGTTTTCTGAGTTCCAGACCTACAGACTGGCAGTACAAGGGACTTTTGTCAAACACCATCTGCAAGATTAATTCACAGCTACAACATTTGTTCAGGTCCAAAAGCAAATCTCCACCCCAAGCTTGTAGCTGAAGCCAGATCCAACTGAGCAGAATAGATGGGGTCAGTGTGGTGCAGTGGTTAGAGGATTGGACTAGGACTGGGGGACCCAGGTTCAGGTGGGTAGCCATGTTGATCTACAGCAGAAAATCAAGATCGGAACCCAGTAGCATCTTAAGACCTACAAGATCTCCAGGGTATAAGCTTTTGAGAGCCAAAGCTCCCCTGTCTCTGGCAAAGGGAGCTTTGACTCTCAAAAGCTCATACCCTGGAAATCTTGTAGGTCTTTAAGGTGCTACTGGATCCAGGGATCTTTCTTTACTAAACCATGAGTTCAAATGTGCAACCTGGGACCAAAAGAGAGAACCATATACACTATGGGATAATATTTATCTGTTAGATTTTTATCATGGCAGCACACATAATTGTCACATCTTCCATTTTATCATCGGAATAAACTCATAGGTAGGCACATCTGCAACCAGATGTGATTGGGTATTTCTGCTATCATCATGTTATAGCAAACCATTCACAATTGGACTTCCTTCCTTCCTTCCTTCCCCCCTTTCTCT
Source organism: Eublepharis macularius (assembly GCF_028583425.1). Classification (NCBI taxonomy): domain Eukaryota; kingdom Metazoa; phylum Chordata; class Lepidosauria; order Squamata; family Eublepharidae; genus Eublepharis; species Eublepharis macularius. Next base: position 15,038,523 of record NC_072798.1, read on the forward strand.
CTGAGACTCAAGGTGGATTACTTATACTCAAAGGAAGATCCAGTTGTGATTAATATCTACAGCAAACACCAACGAAGTGGGTTTCCTTTTGTCCATTTCCTTCTTCAACAAAGTATCTCTCCCCAAAACAAAGAGATTTTCTCCACCTCACTGGAGCAGAAGGTGCTTGAGAAGAATCCACAAGGCACTACCTTTGTGTTCACAAGGAACACTCAATTCAGAAACGAGTGTCTTCATAGGAGGAAGATGCATGGCTGGCAAGTTCCCAGCATTTTTGGACCCGACACCCACCGCCGGCGCCAGGGTTTCTGGCGCCTGCGGCCACCCTTTCATGCTCGCGCGCGCCCCCCAGACTGCGTGATGACGTCATCACGTGATGACATCATCACGCAGTAAAGCTGGGGCCATTGGCCGGTGGGTGGCTGGGCCGGTGCGAGGAGGCTGCCCACGCTCCTCATGCTGCCCCGGCTCCCTGCCATCCCTGGCCCATGGCTGCTGCGCCCGCCCGGGGGGGTGTGGTGGTGGCGGTGGCTGGCTGGCGGCAGCGGCAGCACGGGCCAAGCATGCCAGTTCCGTGGCCCACGCCTCCGCCCCCAGCACCCCCTCTGGCCCCACCTCACAGCCTCAATGGTGGCACCGGGCCTGCCAACACCCCATGGTAGTCATTTTGACTGCCCTCACCGTGTAGAGATATGAACTCCCCAAACCCAGAAAATTTCAAAAAAAAAATAATCCCAGTCCTATGATTCTGCCCCCCCACCCAATTTTTCCAGTGGGATTTGGGGGGGGGGGGTTCTTCTTCAGGATCCTGGTTCATATGCACTGAAGCCCTATGTGCAAGAAAAATACGTGTGCTGCCCCTGGTCACACAACATGAGAACTGTGCATATTGGGAGCACTGCAAGTAGCACACACTCCCAAACACAAGGATATCAGGTTCTTGGTATCGTTAGGTGGGTAGCCATGTTGGTCCACAATAGAATAGCAGGATTTTAGTCCACTGGCTTCTTTGAAACCAACAAAATTTGGTCTTCAAAACAGAGCTCTGACTCTTGAAAGCGTACACTCTGAAAATCATGTTGGTCTCTAAGGTGCCACTAGGTTCCTGTTATGTGTGGATGTAATGTTTGTAAAGCACTAAACTAACTGCAATTAAAATAAATCTCATTATTATGTCTGAACTCAGACTATGTATTACAATTCAGAATGCTGATGTTTTTCAGAGGGAATTCTCTTACCCTCCCAGTTTGCAGTCCCCTGTTCCTCCTTTCCAGGCTCTGACGTATTTTGGATCTGCCCACAAGGATATAGGATTAAAGCTTCCGCTTGAGAAGTATGGACCCACGGGGCTTAGGATCACGTACAAGAGGGCCCTCGATGGCTTCTTGACTCCAAGGGATGGCTGAAGGGTCAAGACAAAAGACAAATATAGCTTGAAAACAGGTTCAGTCCTGGTGAAGGCACCTCTGTTGAAACAACAATGCTCTAGGAATCCTCGCAGAAATTTAAAAAAGGAGACAGGACTAGAAAACAAATTGGAACGGGGAGATAAATGATCTTAGATTGATTTCAGAGGGGAATGGTTGTGTTGGCTACAGGTTGTGGCAGAAGTCTCCCACCTTACTGATTTATATTTATTAAACATTTATACTCTGCTTTTTTCTACAGTGAGCATCCAAAGAACATTGTTTTCCCTTTGCTGTTTTTTGTGTTTTTACATACCTATAGTGGTTTTAGCCCTGATCTAGATAGCCCAGGCAAGCCTGATCCCATCGTATCTCAGAAGCTAAGCAGGATTGGCTTGGGTTATTAACTGAATGGGAGACCTCCAAGGAAGACCAGGGTCACTATGTAGAGGCAGACAATGGAAAACTACCCCTGTTAGTCTCTTGCCTGGAAAATCCTGGAAGAGGTTACCATAAGTTGACTACAACTTGATGGCACTGTCTACCACCACTAGGGTAGTATGAGTTTTAAGTCATTGTGTTATATGTTTTTACAGGGGTCACTTCATAGAAAAAGAGCTGGAGGAACTCATTAGCATAACTCATTAGCATATGCCACATCCCTTGCCATCACCAGAAGTGTGTCATTAGCATAAGTGGTTTGCATATGCCACACACCCCTGACATCACCTATCCTGGCTGTTTTGGACCCAATCCCGGCCATTCAGGGCTGAAATGGGGCCCAAAATGGCAAAAAGGGGCTGAAAATGGCCCAAAAGGGCCCCAAAATGGTCAGGATCAGGCCGTTGCTGAGCAGGAGCATGATGCACCACCGTCAGAGGCCCTATCCGAGCTGTTTCGGCCCCAATCCAGGCCGAAACGGGCCCAAAATGGCTGAGAGTCAGGTGGGCGGGGCCACCTGACATGTGACCTCTTTGGGGAACTACCGGAACTGCATTCCTGCGCGTTCCCCCTCGAAATGGGCCCTGTTTTTTTTTTATAATGTTTTGTTTCTAACTGTTAACTCCTTTGGTGGCCTTATAGGGAATAAAGTTGGAGTATAAATTTTGTAAATAAAATATAAATAAATAAGCCTTGTGTAGGAGGCCAGGCTAAGAGAGAAAAACTGGCCAAGTTCAACAAGCAGCCTTCCCTGAGTGTGAATCAAACCTGGTCCCCCAGTTCGCAGTCTGATACTCAGACATCACGGAAGGTCCTTGGTATGTTTGCACACTTTTGTCGCCAAGTCTTGTACCTGTCCCTTTGATTTTGCATTGCTGCAGATCACTCTCTCTACTTTATTCCAAGTCAATGGCAATTTCCACCTGTTGATTTCTGCAGGGCAGATTTCAAAAGGGCAGATACAAACCAGGTTGAATTTTTTCCCCCCTGGCTAGCTGGCAATCGCAGTTCCTGGCAATCACTGCATCCCACATATACTTCAATCATTGCCTTTCTTTGTCATTTTGTGATGATAAAATCATTTGTACTATAAATCTCGTATGTGTGTTTGAAAGTGCTCTTTTGGCACATGGGCTCATGCAATATGAAAGATGCATTTGGGATCTTTTGCAGTGCCACTGTGGGTGCTCAAGGGTAATTTTCGAACTGTGCAAAAGTGTGCACGATGCAGAGAATTGTGCTTGAACATCTTCTGACGTAACATCTTGGAGCTTGCCTCTTGGCTGGTGGGCTACTGGGTTTGCAGCGGTGAAATATTACTTGCCAAGCAATGGCTCGGGCAGGCAGGCCATAGCTAACCCCCTCCCCCTCAGTCACATATGGGGGAGAAAGGGTGCATGGCCATTCATCAGAGCCAAACTACAAGTGACGTCTTACACAGGTTGGACACTAGTCAGCTTCCCTCAAGTTTTGATGGGAAATGTAGGCACCCTGGTTTTACAGCTTGGCTCTCCATTACAGCTGCAAGACCAGGATGCCTACATTTCCCATCAAAACTTGAGGGAAGCCGACTAGTGTCCGACCTGTGTAAGACGTCACTTGTAGTTTGGCTCACAGCAAATAATGAAAGACAAAACAAAATGTGCTATGCTATGGCAGAATAGTTCCACTAGGTGGTGGTATTATCAACTGGAAACACTACATTTCTGTCTCAAAATGGCCATATTTCTTTACTCATAGAATTTGTTTATTTATTTTAATTCATTTACGCCCCACTTTTCTCCCAAATGGGGACCCAAAACAGTTTACATCGTTCTCCTCTCCTCCATTTTATCCTCACATCAACCCTGTGTCAAATGCTGGCAGCATCTGCCGTGCTCATGCCCGAGGGCTGGGGCTGGATGTTATGGTTATCTGCTAAAGTTACGCTGCGCTTGAACTGTAAGCTGTTTGCTCCTGAAGTTCAGTCTGCTAGGCTGTGCTCTCGCATCTGGCCTATGGGAAAGGAAGCCTACATCACCTTGTACCCCTGTGTGTCATCTCTCCCTGTGTACCATCCCCTGCATAGATGTTTCCCAGTGGAAGTAGCCAGCCTTTAGAAAAAGAGGTGGGGGGTCAGCCAAGGGGGAGTGTTAGTCTTTCAACAGGGCTTTTTTTCTGGGAAAAGAGGTGGTGGGACTCAGTGGTGGAACTCAGGACCACACAATGACGTCACTTTGGGTCAGCTGGAACAAGGGGGGAGTTTTTTAAAGTTTATATTGGTCTCGGCGAAAATGGTCACATGGCCGGTGGCCCCGCCCCCTGATCTCCAGACAGAGGGGAGTTTAGATTGTCAATCTAAGCTCCACTCTGTCTGGAGATCGGGGCGGGGCCACCGGCCATGTGACCATTTTCAAGAGGTGCTGGAACGCCATTCCACCGCGTTCCAGCTGAAAAAAAGCCCTGCCTTTGAATGATATATATGCCTGATACCTGCTTGTACTTTCATTCCTACGGCAATAGCAAACAATGAGAGGTCCCCACTCTACAATAGTACAAAACGAGTGAAAAACACACAAGCAGGAGAAGCAACGATAAACAAATATAAAAAAAACACACATTGATTTGACTTTTCATTTTGTGATATTTGTTTATTGTTGCTTCTCCTGCTCATGTGTTTTTTGCTCGTTTTGTACTCTCATTCCTGGCAAAGAACCCAATAAGATCATAATACTAGCAACTTTTCAATAAAGCTCTTACCAACAAACAGGGGAGCCTCTTGAAGGTTACTTGGCAGATTTTTACACCCTGTGAGTTAGGTTAGGCTGACAGAATGTACAGGCTCAAGGTCATCCAGCAAATTTCCATGGTGGAGTAGAGAATCGAACCCAGCTCTCTTAGATCCCAGTCCAGCACTCTAACCACTATCACACACTACTTCTCATTCAACAATAGCCCTTTCTCTTTTCTCTTTTTCCCTTATGGATGCTTAATGCGAGAGTATTTTCCTGCAAAGCTATTACTTCTGGTCAGGCACAAGTACATACCACTTGGAACGCACACGGCGCATACACACTTCATCTCTACCTGGAAAGAATCTGTGTAGGAACATAACTGTATCTGAATCAGGCCACAGTTTAGGACCATCTTTGGATTAGGTTGTCCAATCTTGAAATGGATTGTGATGCCACATGGAATGTTGTGCGGCTTATCCATACACACAGAACAGATGCACAAACTTTTTCACGAGGACTCAGAGCTCACCTATTTTTGCCAGAGCCTGAAAAAGTGTTCTGGGAGCATCACCAGCCAAAGTATTTCCATGTGTAGGGATCAGAGTTATAACTAGAGATGGGCACGAACAGCAATATGAACTAAAAAAAGCCATGAACAGCCCAGTCAGCTGTTCGCGAACAGGTGGTCGTTGCAAGCCTGTTCGTTGCTGTTTGTTGCTGTTCGTCAAGCCAGACAGTCAGGCACCTGCAATCAACTCCCTTGGCAACCGGAGGCAGGGACTGCTGTTGCCCTGGAAACCCCAATCTAAGCCCAATTTAGCTTGATAGGCAGGTCTTCCTTTCAAGTGTGGAGCTCCAAATTTGTTACAAGGAAGCAAAGAGCAGGGGGGAGGGGGGCTCCCAGCTCTGGTTTTGCAGACAGTGAGGGAGAGACAGTTGCTGTTGGCATTTTGAGAGAGAGACAGGGAGAGTGCATTGGAGTTTGAATTTTGTGTGTGGTGGGATAGGGATCTACCTTTTCAAGTTCCAGGGCTGCTGCCAGGCTCTGAGCCAAGCTATTATTTATTACTAGTACCTTTCCTGCTGCCTGCTCAGGTAGGGTTTCTGGGAGTGGTGTGGTAGGGATCTTGATGGCTGGAGGAGTGCCTGTTGGTCCCCACGAACAATGAACATGTTCATGAACAGGTCATGTTCATCAATGTTCATTGTTCGTGGATGGCAATGAACAACGAACACCATGTTCGTTGTTTTTTTCTTTTCGTGCCCATGCCTAGTTATAACACAAACTAAATGATGCAATCCACCTTTGGGTGGCCATCCACCTTTGGGTGGATAAACTGAGGTTGTGTAAGTTAAAGCTCACTTTATCATATCTGAAAATGTGTTGCTCTTTAAGGTGGTACCGGATTCAAATTTTGTGCTACAGGCTGGTACAGCTACCCAACTGCAAGTGAGTTAGTACTACTGACCTATCTGAAACCACTCGTGTTGTTGCAAGTGATTCCAGCCAAGCACTCAAAGAGGCTTGATATTTGTGAGTGTTTGGTGAGATGATTACAAATTAAACATGTCTGCACACCCACACTTATCCTGTACTTTACTGCCCCAATCACTACCAGCCACTCCTCCACGGCAAGTAATGAACTATACCATTCTGAAGATGGGGGAGAAGAGTTCTCTGCTGCAGGAGAGAGCTTTTTAAAGACACAGGATACAGCCTGACTTGGAACTAACTAACTTTCCTGTTAGTTAGTTCCCAACCTTATCCAACATGACTGCCAGCTGCAGTTACCAGCCTCCAAGTGAGGCCTCAAGAAGATCTCCCAGAATTATAGCTGATCTCCAGAATACAGAGATCAGTTTCCCTGGAGAAAATGTCAGCTTTGGAAAGCAGAATCGATGGTATACTCATAGATTCTAGGTGAAATTCTTCCCCAAACTCCCTCCCTCCGCAGGCACTTCCTCTGAATCTCCAGGAATTTCCCAGGTCAGAGTTGGCAACCTTACTGCCAGCCGAGATGGATGAGAATTGTCATTTTCACAACCTCCCAAGGCCAAGAAAACTACAATCCCCACTAACCACAGCAATCCAGCGAGCTCTGAGCATACGCCAATAATGTTATTGGCCTATGTGATGATGAATGCCCTTGAATTTTATTTTGTTTTTAATTGTGGACAAATCAGTCTTTTGTGTTGCCCACTTCATAATAAAATAATGACATGGTTTTAATTGTGTTAAAAAAATTTAAAAATCGGGGGACAAAAGTTTCCCCCACCTCTGTTCCAATCAAAGTAGGGCGGATATACAGGCTGGCAGAAGTTGAAAACGGCACCCACTCCTTTTCGACTTCCACGAGTTTCCGGATACACTCCAAAAGCTCTTCTTTGTCAAACCCCTGAAAGCAAGAGGAGGAGAAGACCCTGTTTAGAAGTAATCTGGCCTTTATGGGAATGCGGTTTCACGGGAACATTGAATTAGGCTATTAAATCAGGGGCCATGACGTTCAGGCGTATTTAGTACACAGACATAAGTATGTGATAAGGCACAACACCAAAGGTCATATGATTTCAAGTGCCCAAGAAACAAACCGGTATGACTGATTTTTATCGCAACTGAAAAATGTATTTCACAACAGAAAGTACATGAGATCTAAATCAGCAATTTATAATACTTGGGTGTGAGGCAAAGGAGGGAAATGAGACACTTCTGTCTCATATACACTTTTTCTTGCAGCTTTTTAAGACAGGTATTAATTAACAGTGGCAGGGAAAGAGGCATGGTATAGCCGGATCTCATCATCGATTCTTGGACTGGTACTTGGTGGACTGAAACCACCACGGAAGACTTCAGAGGTCAGTAATGGCAAACCACCTCTGCTTCTCACTTGCCCTGAAAGCCCCTTGCTGGGGGTCTCCATAAGACAGTTGTGACTTGACAGCACATATGTACATATTAATTAGCAGTAAGGAAAGGCAGCTGGAGCCAAATTCTCCTATCTGGTCCACAGCATACTCTTTTATCCCCAGCCCTTCCCCCTACCTACACATTACTTACCCCACAAACAGTTTCTCTCAAGATGGTTCTTCAGTGTAAGCAGCACAAGACATGTCAGCATTCTTGGTTTTTTAAATCATGTGGTGTTCTACATCTCCCGCCCCGGGGCTTTTTTTCTGGGTAAAGAGGTGGTGGAACTCAGGACCACACAATGACATCACTTTGGGTCCGCTGGAACAAAGGGGGAGTTTTTAAAAGTTTAAATTGCCCTCGGCGAAAATGGTCACATGGCCGGTGACCAGCAGCCTCTGCTCCAGCAGCGCAGAGGGCAATCTAAACTCCCCTCTGTCTGGAGATCAGAGGGTGGGGCCACTGGCCATGTGACCATTTTCAAGAGGTGCTGGAACTCAGTTCCACTGCGTTCCCGCTGAAAAAAAGCCCTGCCCCTTCCCCAATTTTATTTTCAAGACAACCCTGTAAGCTGGCTGAGAGAGTAAAGGGTTCAAAATTGCCAAGTGTGTAATGTGGTGGTCTGGGGATATGAACTTTGGTCTCCCTGGTTCTAATCCGACACTCTAACCACTATATGACTCTGATAAAGGGAGCTTGACTCTTGAAAGCTTATGCCCTGGAAATCGTGTTGGTCTTTACGGTGCTACTGAACTCCACTCTTCTACTGCAGACCAACACAGCTACCCACCTGAAACTATCTACATGACCCTGGGGCATCTCAGTGGCTCAGTTCTTTACACAGCCTAGGCACAGACCAATGGGAATGAGATGCTGAGATGGTTTAAGGGGAAATGTCCACCACAGCCTCCATTGGATGAGGTTAAATAGCCCTTTGCCTTAGGGTCAGTTAAAGGGTTCAAGAGCCCTTTGCCTTGGGTCAGTTAAAGGGTTCAAGAGCACTTTGCCTTGGGTCAGTGGGCAAAGCCAAGGTTTACAGGCCCTTCCGTTCTCACTTATTTGGCAGAATATTGCATGGCAGTTCCATCATTCAATCCCACTGTGTACCCCATTCGCTCCCAGGACAGAACTATGAAATTTGCATCTTGTATTCCAGGTGTGCATTGTTCTGGCATGAAAGAAATGGGTTTTCAGACTTCCAGAAAAGTAGCTTTTAGCAGACAGCTTCCACAGAGCTGTTCAAATCCCATCATTGTATCCATCTGCATAACAATAGAGGCTTTGAAAAAAATTGCTGTAGAAAGGGAACTTTTCAGTGTCTTGAAATGATTTTCTGCAGCTGTCGCTAAGGCCTGGATTATACAAGACCCCCAAAATAGATCTACCAGGAACACCACAGCTGTCTTGAATAAACATGACTGCCCAAAACATTACTGCCCAACAGAATTCCTAATGCCTGGGGCAGATATGATGCCCACCAGTGACTTCTCTCCCCAAAGCAAAGAACCAGCCCTAGCTTTCTTCCACCACATTGGAGCAGGAGGTGTTTCCGAAGTGTCCAGAAGGCATCACCTTTGCGTCTGTGGGAAGTTCCCATTTGGAAATAGCTTCCCCCTATCATAAGAAGTTGTTTGACCTGGAGCCTCTTGGTCCACCAAGCTCAATATCGTCTGCGTTGATTGGCAGTGACTTTTCTGCATTTCAGAAAAAGAAAAGTCTCTCCTAATTTATTCTAGTTTTTGTGCTATGGATTCAGCACGCAAAAGAGTTCTAGTAACTCAAGGTCTTGCATCTTCTTGAAGCTACCAGTTGGTACAAGACATAAAAGGACTGCTCGATGATTCTATCACTTGGCAAGAACAATGAATTGGATCCTGTGGATCCATTCTGCAAATGGTGGTCAACTCCTTCAGCACCTCGTGTCAGAGGAAAGCACCACCCTTAGCAGCCCCATCAAACCTATTTCAATGACTGAAATGAACAACAGCAACAACAATAGTGTGCTTACAATACCATCCCTATGCAGAGTGGTGAACAAAGTCAGGGTTATTATTATCCTCACAATAAAGTTGGGGAGCTGGGGCTGAGAGGAGTGGTTTACTCAAGGCTACCTGCAGAGCTCAGAGCAGTAGTAGGAGTTGAACTGGCAGAATACTGATTTGCAGCCCAACCACTTACCCAAGGCCACCTGCTGAGCTCATGGCAGTAGTGGGATTCGAACTAGCAGAATGATGATTCGCAGCCCAATTACTTAACCACTATGCTACAGCAGGTTTCCTAGCATACATCTATGATTAGAGGTTGCCATCCATTCCAAAGGGTTTCGCTGAACTGGGATTTCACAGAACTGGGATGGAACTATTGCCAAACTTAATAGCTGAATTCCTGTTTCTTTACTGCTGCTATCAGACGGAAAGTGGTACGGTATAGCCTGATCTTGTCAGATCTTGGAAGCTAAGCAGCGATGATACTTGGATGGGCAACCACCAAGGAAGACTCTGCAGAGGACAGCAATAGCAAACCACCTCTGCTTCTCACTTGCCCTGAAAGCCCCTTGCTGGGGTCACTGTAAGATGGTTATAGTTGACAGCATATATGTACGCAGGGCTTTTTTTCTGGGAAAAGAGGTGGTGGAACTCAGGGGGTTGCCCTAGGAGAAAATGGTCACATGGCTGGTGGCCCCGCCCCCTGATCTCCGGACAGAGGGGAGTTTAGATTGCCCTCCGGAGGGCAATCTAAACTCCCCTCTGTCTGGAGATCAGGGGGTGGGGCCACCAGCCACGTGACCATTTTCAAGAGGTACCAGAACTCCGTTCCACCGCGTTCCTGCTGAAAAAAAGCCCTGCATACAACTGAGATTAAAAATTGTTATCAAGTTCCAGAGGGTTTCATTTATTTGAGATGAAGCTACTGCCAAACCTAATATCTGAATTCATGTTTCCTTACTGCTGCTATACAAGTATTCCATTAGAGGAGAAAAGGAGGTGGCGTTTAGTGCAGGTGTGCCTCCGCTAGGGCTGGATCTAGTTCCAGCCACCATTTGCCACTGCTGAGGCCATTAGACAGGGGACAAGCAGCAGCCAGGAATCCGTTTCTCAAAGCAACATTTTCACCATTTTCACTGGTGTTGGATTTCAGTTGCTAAGAGATCACTGCTTCGGGAGTCAAAGCAGGATCAAAATGCAATCAAGAAAAAAGGACGAGAAATCTGTTCATGGTACAGACCGGCAAAGTGGCTCGTACAGCCGACCGCAGCATCCGGTCCATGTTCAACCTGGGTCGGAAGAGGCGGATTTTGCCGTCCACTCCTCGGTAAGCTTTCATGCCTTCAAAGAGCTGCAAAGAACCAAGAACAGAATCGTTGCAAAGGGTTGGTATTGCCAAACAGCAGCCGGCACAACATCGACACGGTTGCATTCAAAATGCTATCAAATGCAAAATTAAGGTTATCAACCATTTTTACGTATGCAACACTTGAAATGTAATAGGAGCTGGCACAGCTCCTGGGTTGAGAAAATGAACTGTGATCTGGTGAGAGCTTGCGAGTTCCAATCTTCCTTCCTTCACAAATTTCACAAATGGCTTTATACAAATCACTCTCTCAGCCTCATTCCCCATGTCCTGCACTATGGGGTTCCTAACACTGGACAGCTTTACAAGACTGTTGTAACAGTGGCAACAAAGTTATAAATATCAGGGCTGCCCTTAGGGTTGCCAGCTCCAGGCTGGGAAATTCCTGGAAATTTGGGAGGTAAAGGTTTGGGGGCGGGAGGTGAAGTCAGCGGTGTATAATGCCGTAGAGTTCATCTTCCAAGGCAGCTATTTTCTCCAGGGGAACGGATCTCTGTTTCCTGGAGATCGGTCTTAATTCCAGGAAGTCTCTAGCCACCATTTGAAGTTTGAGAACCCTAGCTACCATTTTCCCACTGGGAATGAGGAATCCCCCACCCACCCCTGTTCCTGTTTCCTGCTGACGGTCTGAATAGTGGCTGGAAGAAAAATAAACAAAAAAATTGCCATCCAGCTGATGGTGTGACATTACTTCTAAGGAAAACACAAAAGTGACATCAAGCCTCTCTGGGAATTGCCAGAAACTCTATGGTTTTACCATAGAGTTTCTGGCAATTACTAGTGAGACATGATATCACTTGTGGGTTTTCCCCAGAAGTGACATCACACTGTTGCAGCCCGTCCATGTGCCCCCCAGAATCCTGCCAGTTGCTAAATATTATTGAGTAAACAGTAACTAAATACCTCTGTATAGTGGCCAAATTATGTATTCTCCTTTCTTCAACTGGAAGAATCCAGCACTCCTGTCTAGCATCTTATACAGGATGCTAAGAATACTTTTGAGCTAACAGGGAGGGCAGAACTTCCTGATGAAAACACCTGGGCAACTTCCTGTTTTCCCAGGGGCTGCAAACTTTAATTTGTAGAGCAACAAGCCCTTCAGTTGATTAATCTTTGGAGTCCAATTCTAATCAGTAAATGCATTTAATCAGTGAGGCTATCATTTAAGGACTTGCTTTTTTTTACCTCTGGAGGATATTTTGGTTCTGGTAAATTACTCCAGCAAGGAATGAAGCAGAAAATATCGCAGGGAATTTACTCTTCACAATGGCAGCAAATGTTTATTAACTCCAGTATCTCAGCATCAAAATGGCAACATCACCTTGATATTTTATGCTGTTACTGTTTCAAACATATACTCAAGAATTTAGCAGGACTCCACAGGCCAACTCTATCTAAAGAAGGAAGGGCTCATCAATGGGCTGAGACCGGAGTAACTCTGTAAAGGATTGCACTGCTAGTTGGAGATATAGCTGGTTGAAATAATCGGTGCCTCTTGATTCAAAGAGCTGCCCTGATTTCTACACATATTGAGCAAGACGACTACTGCTTGCATCAAAACATCTCAGCTGTGCACAGTTACAGAAGATGCACCACTGTCTCAGAACATCCTTTACGATTTTTATTTTAAACTCTGACCGGGCAACCCTAGGGATTACTCAAATATGCTTGGAGGGAAACCAAGAATGAAACAGTTGTCCACAAACAAAAAGGCCTTGCCCAGCCTTGTATAACCCATTCTTGGAAAGATGGAAAACATCCACAAAAAACTTTCAGCTCAGCCTTTTCAGTAGCTAAGGAGGAAAGCGGCGGGGAGTTCCGAGCCTGCTGATTTCACCAAAAAAAAAAAAATCCCAGCTGCTTGCAATCGCGTGTGGGTGGGATTTTCCCACTGCATACAAAACAGAGCTAGGGATGGGAACTAAAGAAGTGAGGCTGGGAAGTCCCATGGTTAAACTCTCAAACCAGCCATGAACAGTCAGAACCCTTCCCATCTGCCACGGGATATTAACAGTGGTCTCCCTTATAGGGCTGTTGTAACAGTTCTCAAAATAACATATATGGCAGCAGACAAAACAAAGCACTATAATGTTAAATAATTATCTACGTTAGTAGCTTATCCTATCCTCAAAGTACTGGGATAGGTGATATAAACAAACAAATTAAATGTTGTCAAATTCATTCCCATTTTCCAACCTTTTTTCTGGACCTAAACATTGACCCTGCCCTCAAATGCCAGGCAGCGCAGGTGTCTTGAAGTGAAGTTCTAAACTCACCGATTTCAATGCACTTAGACAGGTGTCACTCTGCAAAGAATGGTGTTGTTAGAACACTCCACCGAAATGCTTGGGCTTGGAATCTCTGAAAACTTCCACTGAAAACTTCCTGTCTTTGTAGCTTTGACAAGGGGACCCAACTATGGATGTAGGGATCCCATTCCCTCGGTGGGGGTGGGGATCCCCTGTTCCCACCTGGCCGGTGGGTGGAAAGGCGGGGAAGGGCCTACCGGGTGTGCTCATGGGGCTGGCGCGACATCACTGATGTCATTGCACCACTCCGAGAGCACTTCACAGAGGGCCAATTTGGGCCCCAAACAGGCCGAATTGGGCCCATTTGGGGCCCAGATTGGCCCACTGCAAAGCATGTCTATGCTTCCCAGCCTTGTGTGATGATGTCACTTCCCGGAAGTGACATCATCATGCCAGTATGCACGAGCAGCATTCCAGGAGCACCAGGAAGGTAGATGCTGGATTCCCCCCTCCCACTGGGAGGGTAGGGAGAACTGGCAACCCTATATGGATGGTACCATTAGTATATCTCATGAGACTGTAATGTAGCACATGGAGGAGAGGCGATCTTTGAGGTACGTTGGGCTTACACTGGTTCAAAAACAGCCTTTTGCCTGTTTGCTTGAACTAAACAGGTATCACTGCTAGGTGAGGAAGCAAGGAGACTCCTGAGTTGGTTACAGACTAAATTTTCCGCCAGCAGAATCAAACTTTCCTGCCTCTCCTCTCCATCCCATTTCACCCCACTGATCGCCACAAAATGCTGCTTGTGGGGTTTAGGGGTCTCTGAGAAACAGCAGGAAGTGGGCCCGCAGCAGGAAGTGGGGATCAGTGGAAACCCCCTGGTGCCCCCGCCCTTTCTTCTTTCTCTGCATGAACTAAGCCAAACCACAGGGCCATCTAGATCTGTACTGCGAATGGTCAAGAAAGGTCTTTTCCAACACCTGCTACCTGTAGGGCTGAGTGAATATATCCTTCCCCCCTCCCTCATTTTGCTGTTGAATTTGTGGATTTCCATAGATTTCTATGCTATTTAATACGTACAAAGTATGTCATTTGTACGTTTAACACATGACATAATGCTGACCAATCGATGCACAAACAAGCTGAGAAAGGCAAACATTTGACGGAACCATTCTGATGCAAGGAGACAGAAAAATGGTGCAAAAATAAAGAACCGCAGGTTTGATTTGCAAAAGGGAGAAGCGAAACTGGGATTTTCGGACCGAAACAACAGGAATGAGAAATTCGACATTGTTCCTAGTAGCTGAGCTCTTTTAACAAGGGACTGAATTGTGGAACTTCTGCATGCAAAACAGGCGCTCTGCCACCAAGGCACAGCCCCATCCAGTAGCTAGCAGCATACCAACATGTGGGCAAGCAGGCTAGTAAGTTCTATGAACTCTATTTGCAAGGCTGGTCAAGGCATCTTACTGATGGATCGATACAAACCAAAACAAATGAATGCATGGATAATAATCTGACACTTGCCATGTATCTACAACAAAGAAGCCAGCCCACGTAGGTGGCAGAGCCAGGATTATCGGAGGAGTCACAGACCACAAAAAATGCAGAGACGTGGCAGGGGTGGGGAGCAGGAGAACGCTAAAAGCATCATTGTTAACTTGTGTTATACCCACTGTGTATTCATTGAGCCACAGCATGTGGAGCAGTTTCGCCTCTGTCAGTCCTCTTGGCTAGAGGAAACGTGATGCAACAAGGGTAAAAAAAATGAAATAAAAACAAAAATAATGGAGGGGGAACATATAAAAAAAAAGCATATTGATTATTAGCAATGAAAATATCAGAGACTCAGTATTACAGCAATTCACATCCAGGATTCCAGCGTGGTTCATTGCTCCTCGTAAAGACCTGGAGCTCTTAATACATCTAGCTCTATTCAGCCAGAGAGAGATCTGGAAGAAAATCACAAGGTTGTTCTTTGGGAGAGAATAAATGAGAGGGGCTTGAAAGTTAAATGAGCACAGCAAAGTCTTCTTAAAGACTTGGGGAGGGGGTCAAGGCCTTGTCCACCCTCTTTTTGGAAGCATCTTCCAAAGTCAACTGACCATTTTCAAATTTGCAACAGAGGGGAGAAGGGGGGAAAGCTAAATAAAAAAAAAAGCCCCACGTTTTCTCCACATGCTCCTTGGCAGCAAAAACATGCCCATTAACTGAGGCTCCGACACAGATGGAAGTATAACATATGCCACTCATACAGGCACCGAAACGGCAGCATTTGGCACTAACACCTCAACCATTAACCACGCTGGCTTCTGGCAAGTCCCAATTTCCTTCGCTGCCAGAGGCAACACGCTTTTGGCTTCCAGTGGATGTCTGTGCTATAAGGAGGCTGACCGCCCAACAGTTCAACAGGGAGTTTGGTGGAGGAAAGGGAATGAATGGCAGTCTCTTCTGCCCACCCAAACTAGGTGCTGATTCACAAACACACATTCATCAGCTGGAGACGGTAACTCCAAAAAATGATTGGCGTATGTAAATGAGCCATCGGGAAGTGAAGGGAGATCTTTTATACTACCTCATGTTCACCTCAGACTCAATGCTTTCTAATAGAGCCGATCACATGTTCAGCTAAATAATCAAGTGATGTCCACACACATGCAAACTGGCCTTGCAGGTATATATAATATGTCTGCTTATACCCCAAATCAACATGATAAATCTTGGTTAGAGTTTTTGGGGTGCCCTGAGAACGTTTGCAAATGTGATTCTAATAATGTATTCATTTGGCCCAGATATTTTTTTCTTATATCCCGCCTTTCTTCCGCAGAACTCAAGGTAGCCTACATAGATATAGCCCACAACTGTTGAGAACTAGATACATTCAATTACACTGAGATAATTTTTTTTTGTCTTGGTATATCCTGATAGCCCTCTCCTCTCCGCAAAAAAATTCTTAAGAAACGACGGTATAGCGGTAAACCATGACTGTACAAACCACAAATGCAGGGATGGTACTCCTAATGTGCCAGAAAGTGGCTTTCTGCCATTTTGGCAAGCCACAGTATGAATATGACTGGGGGGAAAACAAACATTTTGAACAGCCCAACCGATTTTCCCAGGGAGATCCCACAGGCCCAAACTTACACGTTACAGGAACAGTTGGGGCCACCACTAATCTACATCTTAACTAGGGCAATTTCCACACGGCTTACCGCAGCTCGTAACAACCCAGAAGATTGGTCAAAAAACGCAGAAGATCGTGTTTTCTTGCGTGATCTTCCGCATCTTTTCTGTGATCTTGCGGGTTGTTACGAGCAGCAGTAAGCCATGTGGAAATGGCCATGGTTTTATTAAAGGGAAAAATGTGCTGTCAATGCATTAGCAGTTCCCTATACTCAGAAAATGGCAGCCAATGAACTAGATATCACCATGCACATTTTCCTATTTTCAGGGAGACAAGTAGAGATGGGCACGAACAGCAATATGAACAAAAAAAAAGCCACGAACAGCCCAATCTGCTGTTCATGAACAAGCTGTTTGTGAGGCCCCATTCTAAATGGACAGGTGGTTGTTGCAAGCCTCATTCGTTGCTGTTCGTCAAGCCAGACAATCTGGCACTTGCAATCAATTCCCTTGGCAACTTAGGCAGGGATTCTCTGAACTCTGTCTGAACTCCTGCTGTTGCCCTGGAAACTCCTATGTAAGCCCAATTTAGCTTGATAGGCAGGTCTTCCTTCCAAGTATGGAGCTCCAAATTTGTTACAAGGGAGCAAAGACCAAGGGGGAGGGGGCTCCCAACTCTAGTTTTGCAGACAGTGGAGAGGGAGAGACAGTTGCTGTTGGCATTTTGATAGAGAGAGTGCATTGGAGCTTGAATTTTCTTTGTGTGTGGTGGGATAGGGATCTACCCGTTCAAGTTCCAGGGCTGCTGCTAGGCTCTGGGCCAAGCTATTATTTATTATTGGTACCTTTCCTGCTGCTTGCTCAGGTAAGGTTTCTGGGAGTGGTGCGGTAGGGATCTACCCCTTCAAGTTCCAGCGCTGCTGCCTGTCTCTGGGGCCAAGCTATTATTTATTACGGGTACCTTTCCTGGTGCCTGCTCAAGTCAGGTTTCTGGGAGTGGTGCAGCAGGGATCTTGACTTGAATGATGGCTGGAGGAGAGCCTGCTGGCCCCCATGAACAGAGTAACGGAAGGGGGGCTACAAAGCCAAAGAAATCCCAAAAAGATCTCTCTTTTACACTTTAACACAATTTATTTAATTGTAACTGTCTCTCTATCAAATTCCGTTGCTGTTTCATCAATAATCAATGGGGGTGAAAGAAAGAACCCCTGTCCTTCTAGAGACAAGAGGACACCTTAAATGCATACAATAAGGGACGTTAAAGATTGAGTCAATATTTATAGTGATACAATATTTATAGTAATTCAAACAGTCCAAAAGAGAATTGCCGAAGAGTTGTAGTGCTAAACAGCGTCCGTTGATTGAGTCAAGAAGGACGGGGGTTCTTTCTTTCACCCCCATTGATTATTGCTGAAACAGCGACGGAATTTGATAGAGAGACAGTTACAATTAAATAAATTGTGTTAAAGTGTAAAAGAAAGATCTTTTTGGGATTTCCTTGGCTTTGTAGCCCCCCCTTCAGTTACTCGGTTCCTTAGAGGAGATCTCCCCCTACTGGTTTTGCTGGGCCCCCATGAACAGCCAACCACGAACATGTTCGTGAACAGGGCCATGTTCGTGGTTACTTGTGAGTCCCTGTTCATGGATGGCAACGAACAACGAACATCATGTTCGGTTTTTTTTCTGTTCGTGCCCATCTCTAGAGACAAGATGAGCAGCAGCCACTTGAGTCTTCATAACATCTTAGCCCATTTCAAGTGTGACCTCTAACAGCACATACAGACAAAATATGCCACCGGCAGTCCTCCTGATACATGTGACTGCCATTGTATCTGAAAGGGACAATGCATGCACATTCCAGCTTCAGAACATGCATGTCAGAACCTTGAGCTTTCACGGAAGGGGCTGCGGAGCATCTTCTTTGCATGCAGAAAGTCCCAGATTCAAGCCCCGGCATCTCCAGTTGAAAAGACCGGGTAGTAGGTGATGTGAAAGACCAATGGTCTGATTCACTATATGGCAACTTAATGGATTTAGGGTACTGAGGCTAAAATGGCTATCCTATGTATCAGGAGGATTACGTGAAGCGCATTCTCCACACAGTCAATTGTAACGAGCTGAAACGAGCTGTGGTTAGGTTAGGTTCGCTACTGACATTTCATTCCTTTCCCATTATATAAATGTCACTATTATGGAGCTACATCTACAATAATAATATAGTACATTTTGGTACTGTATATTCAACAGTTGAAACGAAAGAAACACTTTTTATAACACAAGAAAGGATGCTTAAAAGACACTATATAATAATATAATATAATTACTATATAACTATATATAATGATATAATAACACATTTTATAACACAAGAAAGGATGCTTAAAAGATAGTAAAGCTTACAAATAAAACCTCTTTTTTGTCCTACTGCGGTACTCACTTCTACGGCGTAGTGGAAGGCCGATATGGCAG
This sequence comes from Eublepharis macularius, assembly GCF_028583425.1. Lineage (NCBI taxonomy): Eukaryota > Metazoa > Chordata > Lepidosauria > Squamata > Eublepharidae > Eublepharis > Eublepharis macularius. Next base: position 15,057,184 of record NC_072798.1, read on the forward strand.
GATGAACAGAGAGGTTCTCCAGAGGCTTGATATGAGGTTTCTCCCAACCTGAAGCTAAGGACCATTCTATAAACAGCATGTTGTCTGAGAACACAGTTCCAAACACAAGGCCGTTGGGGTCTGGCTTTTCCTTGAAAGTGGTAGAGGGGTTGATGATTAAGTCGGCAGCCTAGGGGATAAAAAGCACAAAAACCAATAAACAAGAATGTAAGATTATTTATGCTAGAGCAGACCAATGGTCCAGCTAATCCAGCAACCGGAGGAACACAACCAATCCAGCAACCAAAAGGAATACAAGTAGCCCATAATAGCCTCCCCCATGATTTTCTTTTTTGCCATCAAGTTGCAGCCATCTTATAGCAACCTCATAGGGTTTTCAAAGCAAGCGACGTTCAGAAGTGTTTGGCTATTGCCTGCCGCTAGCAAACCTAGACTTCCCTCCCAGGCAAGTACTAACCACTGCTGACCCGGCTTAGTTTCCAAGATCTGATAAGATCAGTCTAGCCTGGGATTTCCAGGTCCATTATTGCTCCACAGCAACTGAACACAGCAGTTCCTTTTAGTCATTAATACTGATTGGTGAACCTGTCCACCACGGATTTGTCTAATCCCCCTTCAAATTCATCTAAGCTAGTGGCTATTATGACATGCTGTGGTGGTAATGACTTTTTGAGTAAAGTAGAAGTTACTTTTTTATGTCTTGAATCTACTACCCAGGAGCTTTACCAGGTACCTATGAGTTCTGGCATTATGCAAGAGGGAGTTATTTTTTTAAAAAAAATCCCCTTTCTCTATCCCATGCATAATTTTTTAAAAATCTATTGTGACACCCCTTTGTTGGATTTTCTTAAACTAAGAAGTCCCTATCTCCTTTGCCTTCCTGAATTTGACTATATTATAATGAAATGAATCAAAGTAAATTCAAAGATGGACAGAAACTAACAGCGCAATCCTAGACAGAGTTAGATCCAGGGCTTTTTTTCAGCTGGAACGCAGTGGAACGGAGTTCCGGAACCTCTTGAAAATGGTCACACGGCTGGTGGCCCCGCCCCCTGATCTCCAGACAGAGGGGAGTTGAGATCAGGGGGCGGAGCCACCAGCCATGTGACCATTTTCTCCGAGGGCAACTCACTGAGTTCTACCACCTCTTTTCCCAGAAAAAAGCCCTGGTTAGATCCTTCTAAACCCATTGATTTCAATGTACTTTGAAGAGACAATAGTACGGTAAGAGCCATTCCATATAATATGACGGCTACAGGAACACTGGCAACAAACATGTTTTCCACGGCAAACTTATAACATGTGGATCTCTTTGTCTCTCGCATAATATTCACACCCACGTGTGGCTGGAAACTGTGACTGAGTCACATTTTCTAGCCATATATATACAGAGTACACGTGATTTCGTACAGGAAACATTTCTCTAACACGGCCAGTGCAATTCTAAACACAGTTATGACCTTGTAAATTGACTTCAATGAACTTAGAAGGGTATAACTCTGCTTATGATTGCACAGTGCATGTTTCACATCCTACTGGATCCTTTTTAAAGCATTGTAGATGCTTGGGACTTAGAATCATAGAATCATAGGGTTGGAAGGGATCTCCAGGGTCATCTAGTCCAATCCCCTGCACAATGCAGGAAATTCATAACTACCTCCCCCCCCTACACACACACACTCAGTGACCCCTGCTCCATGCCCAGAAGATGGCAAAACAACATCAGGATCCCCAGCCAAACTGGCCTGGGGAAAATTGCTTCCTGACCCCAAGGTGGCGATGAGCCTTACGCTGGGCATTTAAGAAGGTGCCACAAGAACTAAGCACTGAGAGCCAAACTACAAGTGATGCCTTACACAGGTTGGACACTTGTCAGCTTCCCTCAAGTTTTGATGGGAAATGTAGGCACCCTGGTTTTACAGCTTGGCTCTCCATTACAGCTGCAAGACCAGGATGCCTACATTTCCCATCAAAACTTGAGGGAAGCTGACAAGTGTTCAACCTGTGTAAGACGTCACTTGTAGTTGGCTCTCACATAACCCTTCCTGCCCTCCCTCTCATGATCTGCCTAGGTTCACAGAATCAGACTTAACCCAGTACCTTCAAAAAAGAATCTTTACCACTAACCCACAGTCTCTCTCCTTGTGCCATGAAAGCAGTACAGAGTCTATGTATACTTCCATCCCCACCCCCATAAAATTCAAAGTCATCCTTCCACAAAAGCATTTCCTTGAATGCAAACAGCAGTACAGCAAAGAAGACATTTTGGAAGCACCCCATGAGATCTTGATCCCTGGCAGTAGACCTAGTAACTAAAAGGTGTGTGTTAGGTGTTTGGTCAACTGTCCAGCATCCTTCATTTTAGTCCAAAAAAAGAAATGTCGTGTTCCACAGTGGATGCACGCTGCTGGTCATGGGTTACCAAATAGCCCATAATAACCGACTTGAAGCATGTATTCAAAGGAAGAAGCCTCCTTTCCTGAAACAGCGTAACGAAGATCAGAGGGAAATACATTTCTCAACTTTGACATGCTTAAATTGATAACACGAGGAATTCGAAACAAACAATTGGATTTCATTATCTGCAAAGCCACACTATGAGAAAGGTCCAGCTCTGTCTTTTGGTAAAAGGCCAAATCCTTCTTGAGCTGAGAAAGGGGAATGAGCCACAGATCAGTTGTCAGGGGCAGTGAGTTGAGAATACTTGGAAGCAGCCTCAAGATTAACATTTCCTCTAACAAAGACTTCCTTTACGGCCTTGGAGAAATCACTTAATCTCTCTCTACTTCCACTTCTGATTTTAGCCGTGAAAGAAGCTGCTGTTTCATTTTGCTTCATCAAGGAATGATGTCCAACAATCATGGGGCTTGGATTGCTCATACTGTTACCCAATGAGGGGGGTCTTCTTGCGAGTTGGGGGAATTAGTGTGCAAGGATAGGGAGTGAGAGGGGGTAACTTTGGGATCTCCATCTATGTATACGTGGATCGTCCCGGCTAGAGAATTCTTTCAATGACCAGGTTTCAATCAAAAGGGGTTTTTAATTGAAAATAATAAAGATCAACAGCATGGAAAAACACAAACAACACACATTTAGAGCTAACTAGAAAGCAGAGGTGAAAATTGGATAGAGTTTGGGGGATCGGGTGATATTTACCATCCAGAAGAGGGTGTCCGGGAGAGAGAACATTGAGCAACCAGCGCACCAAGGCAGAAGAGCTCGAACGGAGGTTTGAGGGTGGATGCTGGATCCGACTGCATGCTCACAACTATGGCGGAGGGGTAGTCCGATTATACTGTGAAACATACTCAGGGGCAAGACTGCATTTTCTGTCCCCAAACAAAGACTTAATGGTTGTTCCCAGGGTGGGAAAAAGGATTGGGAAGCCATCTCTGGGGTGAGACAATATACTGACGAGCTGTCTCTGGGACGAGACAATGAACTGGGAAGGTTTGATAAGGTCTTCCCAGGCAGAATTAAAGGGATGACTGACGGCCCGCAAATTATGGTTGGGTAAGGCTATCAGTGCCTGAGTCACTTGTGAATAGGACAATGGATCAGGCACGGTCGCTAGGGTGTGTTGCGGTGATTAATTCATGAACTCCAGGAGGACCCTTGGTCTCAGGATCTATGCACAACTCTGGGGTGTGGGGGGTGAGAACTGGCCACACCTGTCATCTCACATGCTAGCAATGTTCCATCTCCCATCTGGGATCTGGCTTCCATTTCTGCCTGCTTGGGCAGTATTTTGTGTTTGAAACACAGTCAGAGAAGAGGCTTGTGGCATAGCCATATTCATAAACCTTAATATTGTTAGGGCATGTCTGACCACTAATGATATAGCAAACTTTTGTGTGAATAGCTCTGGGTTCAGCTGATTGGTTTGCTTGAGTCTTCTGTTTTCTTCAAAGGCAAAGGTTTTTCAAATGCATTGTGTTGGATCCGGGGCATGCAATTCTAATAAATTCCCATGCCCACATCAATCCGCCAATTCCTCCCTCATGCTGCTCCTGAAGGTCTTCGGGGGGAGAAGTGTTTGGAGGAGGCAATTTGATTTGAGAATTGCTTAAACTCTATTTGATCAGCCTGCTGGGCAAGGCTGCCTCCCCATCCAAAAACAAAAAACAAAAATGAGTGGTGCCACAACATGGTGGGGTGGGGCCACTTGAAATTAATCACGTGTTGTAAACTCCCTGCCCACACACTACTGATATGGTGGCTACATAGGGGTGCCATTCCCCAGTCTCGGGCGGGGGATCCTCTGCTCCTCCCTTCACTCCATGTCCACTTATTTGGCCAACAGGGGGGCACGCTCCCCAGGCCACTCCCCCAGGCAGTGCAGCACCCTCCCTCCTGGGTGGTGCAGCTCACTCTTGTGCCCCACAGCGAGCCAATCTAGCCCAAGGGAGCACTCCCGCGGGCAGGATCACTTCCGAGAAAGTGATGTCACTTTGGGCCTAATTGTCTTGCATGGTGTGGCTCCAGTGCAGGATTGCCAACTCCTAGGTAGTGGCTAGAAATCTCCCAGAATTACAACTGATCTCCAGGCCACAGAGATCAGTTCCTTGGAGAAAATAGACAAGAGCAAGAGTCCAGTAGCACCTATAAGACTAACAAAATTTGTGGCAGGGTATGAGCTTTCCTGAGTCACAGCTCACTTCTTCAGAAAGTGAGCTGTGGCTCACAAAAGCTCATACCCTACCACAAATTTTGTTAGTCTTATAGGTGCTACTGGACTCTTGCTGTTTTCTATTGCTACAGACAGACTAACACGGCTACCTATTTTGGAGAAAATAGCTGCTTTAGAAGATCAACTCTATGGCATTATATCCCACTGACAACAACAACATTCGGTTTATATACCGCCCTTGAGGACAACTTAACGCCCACTCAGAACGGTTTATTATCCCCACAACAATCACCCTGTGACATGGGTGGGGCTGAGAGAGCTCAGAGAAGCTGTGATTGATCCAAGGTCACCCAGCTGTCTTCAAGCGGAGGATTGGGGAATCAAACCCAGTTCTCCAGATTAGAGTCCCATCGCTCTTAACCACTACACCAACCTAGCTCTCTGAGCCAGTCCCTCGCTTTCCAAACCCCACTCTCTCCAGGCTCCATCCCCCCCCCCCCCAAATCTCCAGGAATTTCCCAATCTGGAGTTGGAAACCCTACTCCAAAGAAGTTGTGCATCCCCTGCTGCGCAACCAGAAGCTGATTTCTGAAATAGTGCAAGTAGTCATTTGACTTTGTATGCTGCAAAGGCCAGCAATGAACCAACAGCGTATTGCGCTGGACAGTGAGTGCAAACAACTCCACTTGTGCAAAAAATTTCCCCACTGCAACTCCCAACTCAAGAAACATTGCAGTGATAGTAATTAGGATGCAGGTTTGCAGTGTGAGGTTTGCAGTGTGTATATGTTGTGCAAATAAGAGGGCTTTTTACTCAGACAGGACAGGACAGCTGTACTGTAAGGAAGTGGTCTCAGAGAGATCCATCAGTAAAGGGATAGGGAGCGACTATAGACTACTACTATTGCTGTAAATATTGAGGGACCATAGACTCCACTACTATTGCTATAGATATGATCCTACTGGGTTGCTCCTCTATTGTTGTAGAATTGCTTATACCCTACTTCAGCATTTCTTCAGCTCTGTATTGGATTTCTGCTGGTTTTCAAATCTTTGCATATTTGCATGTATATATCCCTTACATGTTTATCGAAATGTCTTTGATATTGACTGTACTGGCTCACACTGTGAAATTCACCTTGAGTCTCAGAGAGAAAGGCGGAATATACATAACATAAATAAATAATTTTTAAAAATAAAGTAAAATGGCAACTATTTCCGTATTGAATCCAATTTATACAGGATCTGCTAGTCTTGAGGAGGAACAAGGAATTATCAGCTTAACTGTGCAGGGGACAGAAACGCCACTCCTGGGATTCCTGCCGTCTTCCTGACATCTGAGATTTCATTGTGGCTTTTGCATTTTCTTTGCAACAGTTAAAAAGGAGAAGCCCGTTCTTTTCTCTTTTTTCTCTTTCTTTCTTGCTGAGATTGAACTGTGCGTCCAACACCACGTTCATTGTGCCCCCAATCCTATTATCATAAGTGGCTCAATATAGTTACATACCAGCTTAGTAACAGAAGTCCCATGAGCCCATTGTACCCTGAAAGAAGCCCCTCGAGGTAGACCACAAACACCTGTTGACGCTTTTCTTGTGGCTTTCCACTTTATTCGGACATGCAGTATTTTGTTATTCAGCAACATTGCTAGACTTTCCTGCAATAATTCGGGCATTTCTTAGAGATAAATTGCTGTGATGGAGGCAAAACATAAAATAAAGCTTCGGAGGTGGGCCCAGGAAGGGGGGGGGGAAGACAGCTGGGTGACCTTGGGTCAGTCACAGCTCTCTCAGAGCTCTCTCAGCCCCACTCACCTCATGGGATGGTTGTTGTGAGGATAATAATAACACATTTTGTAAATCACTCTGAGTGTGGCATTAAATTGTCCTGAAGGGTTGTATATAAATTGAATGTTGTTGTTAACCTTCAGGTGGTGGCTGGAAATCTCCTAGAATTACAACTGATCTCCAGCCAACTGAAATCCGTTCCCCTGCTTCAGAGGGTGAACCCTATGGCATTATACCCTTCTGAGGCCCCTCCCATCCCCAACCCCCACCCTTTCCAGGCTCCACCCCCTAAATCTTCAGTAACTTCCCATCTTAGAGAAGAGTGATTCCGCACGTGTTGGATAATGCACTTCCAATCCTCTTTATAGATCATTTGGAACAGATTTTGTTGTGTGCGGAACAAAAAATCCACCTCAAACGATTGATAAAGTGCATTGAAAGTGCATTATCCAACGTGTGCGGAATCAGCTGAAATTTAACCTTCTAAGCTCATTGACTTCAATGGACTTCGAAGGAGGTGAAACGCTCAGAATTACCACTGCAAGTGTCCGAGTTGAACGGGAAACATTTGGCTCGCTCTTTGATCTCTATGAACCCTGATTCTGGAAGGTTCCAACTGACTCTGCACTTGCCCAGACCTGTCCAGATGACTGCACAGAGACAATAAAAAACAGATCAGAGCTTTAAATAACCAGGATTTTTGCTCCCATCTGAGATCTGCAGAACTTCAGTCCACTGAATGTATCAAAGCAGGGTATTTTCCATACCACCGAAGTCCTAACTAACAGATTAGTCTAACAGATTTGTAGAGGGAGCCAGGTTCATTCTTTGGCACCTCCAGTTGAAAGGATGACCATTTCCACATGTCTTCCCCCCTCACACAAAATCGCACAAACCTCATGGAACGACAGTGTCTTCATGGCTCCGTTTCATGGCACAATGACATCAGAAATCGCGCCATGAAATGGAATCATGACAGGAAATTGCACCATGAAGACGCCATCATTCTACGAGTTTTGCATGATTTTGCACGAGGGAAAGACGTGGAAATGGCCAATGTTGGGGGGGGGGAAGACTGGGAAGTAACTCTCTCCTCAAACTGCACATCAGAGTTGGCTGTTCCACAGTTCCTGCTGCTGAAAATCATGCCAACTTCAGTCTCGTTCCCATTTTTTAGGACCAGGCAATGTGTTTGGCATGATTGTGCTGTTCCACCCCTGGCCAGTATCACAGCTTAACTATGCATGCCATGATTGTCTATTTGTAGGGCTTTTTTCTGGGAAAAGAGGTGGTGAAACTCAGTGGTAAAACTCAGGACCGCACAATGACATCACTTTGGGTCAGCTGGAACAAGGAGCGGAGTTTTTTAAAGTTTAAATCACCATTGGCAAAAATGGTCACATGGCCGGTGGCCTCGTCCCCTGATCTCCAGACAGAGGGGAGTTTAGATTGCACTCTGTGCAGCGCAGAGGGCAATCTAAACTCCCCTCTGTCTGGAGATCAGGGGGCGGGGCCACCGGCCATGTGACCATTTTCAAGAGGTGCTGGAACTCCGTCCCACTGCATTCCCGCTGAAAAAAAGCCCTGTATTTGTCTATTCATTGCTGGCATCATAGCATGATTGTGCATGACTTCATCCGTGATTGTGCATGGTAGGACCGAACACATGGCTCTATCTATGGCCGTCACCATCTCACAGCAGTGTCATGAGAGGGGGGGAAAGGCTAATTTTTACAAAGCAGACAGCCCTACTCAGGCCTGAAATGCAAGATGGGTTACCTACAACAGGAGTCTATAAGTGATTGTAGTAGGGTTGCCGACTTCCAGATGGTAAAAAAGAAAGAAACAGCAAGACAGGTGTGAAAACTAACTAAACAATAAACAATCAGATGTTATACAACATTGTTTTTATGTGTACTGATACATAAAGAAAAAATAAGTGAAGTCATAAAAGAACTCCGCGTACACTTATTTTACTCAAGAAATAGGGGTGCCAAGTTAGATAACAAAGTTCCAGTTCTTATACACAGATGACAAAATCCATGCTAGTTACATATCCTTCGTCCTAAGAGTCTCATTTACATGGAAACAATAAACTTCTGTACACATCAAAATCTTCTGAATAACAACAAGCAAATAAATTTCATTGGATGATATTCAACCCAGAACACCGTAGCCGATTCTCTATAATGCAAAATACAATACAATTAAGAAATCCTGTAATTCCACAAAAAATGTATAATGTATACGTTTCAAGCATAATCATTGAAAGTTCATACAAATAATTCAAAGCATTACGATATACAAATTCCAAGAATGACGGTTGATGGGAAAGCTGGTGTTTTTTTTCCTCCTGCTTCCAGGATTCTTTATCAAAGCCGCCAACGCTTCTTGATAGAAGTTCTCTCACCAAGAAAACATCTAATCAATCACTTAGAGAAACCAGTGTTTCAGACCTTCAAAAAGGAAGTCTTGATCTAATAGCCAGGCCACAGAGATCAGTTCCTCTGAAAAAATTGGCTACTTTTGGAATGTGGGCTCTATAGCATTATAGCCTAATGAAGTCCCTCCCCTCCCTAAATCCTGCCTTCCCCAGGCTCCACCCCCCAAATCTCCAGGAATTTCCCAACCTGGAGCTGGCAACTCTATTAATTGTAGGGGTTGCAAAACAAAGTCACCCAGACCACACATACCACTTGGCTCATCACAGTCCCCATAGTCCCCAGTCAGGCTGGGTCAGTCAAATTATATCAGGCCTTGAGCAAAGAGCCTGTAGATATTCTTCTTTTTGCCTTATTTTTAAACTGCTGACCTGAGCTGTTTTTTGAGATTAGCTTAACAGGCCTTAAGAAATGTGACATCTGTTGTTTTTCAAACATTCCTTTACAAGCTGGCTCCAGGCTCCAAGGAATCTTAATGTTATGACATTACTTGGAACGGCAGACCCTTGGAGGCAGGCAATGTAATATCAGACAAAACGCTGCTCTTTCCAGCCCATGTGCCTAATAAAAAGTTTAAGTTACAGAACTGGAAGGCACGACCATATATGCTGCTAAGCCTGACCCAACTGTTTCTTGCCAGTGTGTTCCTACAGAGTCATCTGTCCCTTCCAGTGGCACTTTTCTTGCTCTTCCCACCTTGCCCCAACCCCAGCTCCATAGCAGCCGTTATTATCGTTACCGTTTTTAAAGAGAGACAGAAGACCAGTTAAAGAAGCAATCTGGAGTCATTTATGCCAGTATTTGGACTCCTGCAGGGTAAGAAGAATGTGGTTGACCGATGTTCTGAGTTTTATATAAACTATCTCTGGTGTTCTTCATGCAGAACTATCGGGAAGGGGTCAGGGGTCAGTGGTACAGCTTCTGCTTTGCACACAGAAAGTTCATTCCCCAGCAACTCCAGTCAAAAGGATCATATAATAGATGAAAGACTACAACCTGAGACCCTGGAAAGCAGCTACCAGTCAGAGTAGATAATACTGATCTTGACAGCCCAATGCCCAGACTCGGCATAAGGAATTTTGAATGTAATCCTTTAGAAACGATACTTAATCTCCAACTCAAGCTGGTCCCAACTGGTAGCATGGTTGTCATCAAAACCATTAAAGACATTCACACTTTTGTGTTAACAGGCTCCCAACATACCACCAGTGACTTTCCCCATGCTGACAAAGCCAACAGAGAAAGCCATTGCTCAGTAGTAGAGATGGGCACGAACCAAAATACAACCCAAAATTTGTGATGAACCAGGCCGCTTTGTGGTTCGTGAACCAGCGGATTGTCAGATCTCATTTCTGACAAACTACCACCAAGTTTAGGCTGGTTTGTTTGGTTTGTTTTTTGGTTCATCACTGCAGACAGACTGGTGCCAGTCAATTAGTTTCCTAGGCAACAGGGGATGGACTTCCTGCAGACCTTCTGCTGACCCAGAAGTGACCTTCTGCTGGCCTAGAAGTGACGATTTTCTGACCTAGAGCCAAAACACACGTTAAGAAAAACCTAGGTTCAGCACGTGTTCTCTTACCTCAAGGTTTGCTGGGATCTGTAGGTGTCCTGGAAGCTTAAAGTTTAGCATTTACAGAGCAGCAAAAAGGAAAAGGGAAATACAGGCGCCTGTATTTTAAGCTTTAAGCTTCCAGGACGACTTTAAGCTTCCAGGACGCTTACAGATCCTTTAAGCTTCCAGGACTTTAAGCTTCCAGGACCCCTACAGATCTTTAAGCTTCCAGGACGCCTACTTTAAGCTTCCAGGATGCCTACAGATCCCGGCAAACCTTGAGGTAAGAGAACACGTGCTGAACCTAGGTTTTTCTTAACGTGTGTTTTGGCTCCTAGATGTGACATTTTCACGAACCAAATGAACCAGTTCATGAACCGGGGGCAGGTTTGTGAAAGTTCGTGAAATCTGACAAACCACAAACCGCATGGTTCGGGTTTTTTCCAGTTTGTGCCCATCTCTACTCAGTAACGACCACAGAGATTGATAGAGTTCCTAGAGAGCTGTGTCAAAGAATGGGAACGTATGATGTCACTTCTGGGTTTTTCCTGAAAGGACTCTGGCTTTCCTCTGAGCAGCAGGAGGTTTGCACTGAAAGTGGGAGAATGCCTGTTACCACTTGCAGATTGGTATCTCTGTATGTGACACTTCAGATATGGAGACAGTTTGCTTATGCATCCTCCTTCCCTCCCCAAGTGTTCCCTGCAGATGCTAAAGAAGCATTGCCAGCCAAATGCACGTATCACTCACAAGGATGATTGATTGCTCAGTACGCAAAGATGAATGGTTCTCATCAAACCTTCACAAACTTTCTTACAGGATCCTTTAGGGAACTGGGCAAGATAATGCAGTTGATTACATGAAGTAGCATCACTCAGAGACAGGCAGCTCCTATTCAATATGATAAGGTATGCCAGACTGGCATTCTATACATAGACTGTTAAAAGCCAGTTTCTCTTAGTTTGACCTTCGTTCCACAGTTGTTGCAAGAAGAAAAATAGAATAATCTCATGTACCCAAAGCTCAGAGCTCCTTAGACAAAGGACAGAACACAATATATAAAATGACCTTTTTCAAAATCATTTGGATTTTATTCTTACAGGGCAATCGGTGATTTAGAACATTTATCACTATTGGACAGCCTATATTAAGATATCACTTCCTATGTTAATACTATGAAAGTATTAACAAAGGAATGACAAATTAACGATGCCTTGTTCGGGGGTACTAAAAAGCCAAGGGATAGGTCTAAGTACAGTTGCCACGGTTTTTTTGCCAGACTGTCCAGGGAAAACAAATTTGAAAAAATGGACACCTGCACGTGCTCCTGGGAACCTTAGGATTACCAGGTCCCTTACCCTCCCAGCGGGAGGCGGGGGACCTAGTGTTTACCTTTCTTGTGGCCTCAGCATGCTTCACTTCCGTGCTTTGTGCACATAGCCCTGCACCCACGTGATGATGTCACTTCCAGTGATGTCGCTTCCAGACAACATCACCGTGTGGGTACAGGAGCACACTTCACAACAGGCCGATTTGGGCATCAATTGGGCCCAATTCAGCCTGCTTGGGGCCCAAATCTGCCTGCTGCAAAGTACGTGCATGCTCTTGGGAAGGCACGATGATGTCACTCCCTGGAGTGACATTGTCGCACCACCTCCAGGAGCGTACCCAGGAGGCCCCTTCTTGCACCCTTCTCCTCCACTGGCCAGGTGAGTGGGGAGGGGGTGGAGGCTGAAAGTGGGGATTCCCCCACCCCCACCAGGGGAATGACCTGGGGTGTGCCCAGGCAGGTGTGCAAGCTGGCCTGCTGCACACCCAAGGAGCAGGCTGCCAGGTCACCTGCCCAGCCCGCTGCCCACCCGGGGAGCAGCCCACCTGTGCACCCAACTGCCAGGCCTGCTGTGCTCCTGGGGAGCAGCCAGCCAGCCAGCCTGCCCAGCCTCTTGCGCTCCAGTGATGATGTTCTGGAAGTGACATCATCATGCTGGGGCCTGGAGTGTACACGCACTTTGTACGCACCCCAAGGAAAAACACAAAGGGGAAGTGGCAGGACCCTTGTCTAGTTTGGAGAGGAAAGCCATCTGGCAATGCTAGGTCTAAGAGCACCTGATGACGCTAAGAAGACTTGAGTCTAGTGAATTCCTGGATGGAGAAAGAGCATGGGGACTCTATATATATTGCCAGGAGCTCCAACACCAAGATATGAATGTAGGCTTTGATCCAGACGTCCTGAAGGAGGATCAGTCCCCCAACCCCACTTCCCAAAATGGCTGCAGAAGATCTGTGGACCACCCAGTGTGTGTTGGGAGGTGTTTGGGGGACATATGGAGCTGCCTGAGTTGGAACATCGGCCCATTTATTTATTTGTTATATCCTGCTTTCCTCTCCAACGGGGCCACAGAGGCGCTTACCACTTTCTCCCCTTCTCCGTTTTATCACCATGACAACCCTGTGAAGTAGGTTAGGCTGACCGTGTGTGAGCAGCCCAAAGTCATTCAGCAAGCTTCCATGGCCAAATGGGGATTCGAACCCGGGTGTCTTGCTCTGACACTCTAACCACTACACTACTCAGGCTTTCTATCTAGCTCAGTATTGTCAATTCTAACTGGCACCCGCTCTCCAGGGTCTCGCTATGGATACAGCATAGTGGCTGGGAGAACAATCAAGAAGGCTGTTGGTTCCGGCCTCATATAAGCCACAAACAGACTAAATGGCTTTAAATAAGCAGCTCCCCACATGCCATATGGGGACAACAATACTGGCCTACCTCATAGGACTATTGCGATATCCATTAAACTCTAAAACTGCATAAGAGAGCCAGTGTTGTATAGTGGTTAGAGTGTCGTGCTAGAATCTAGGAGACCCAGGTTTGAATCCCCACTCTGCCATGGAAGGACGCTGGGTGACCCTGGGCCAGTGACAAACTCTCAGCCTAACCTTCCTCTCACGGTTGTTAACAACAACAACAACCTATATGTATTTTAAATTGTATAATTCTGAATGTTTTTATGGTTGTTAACTTATATTAATGGTTTTATGTCTTTTAATTGTATGTGTTTGTAATCCGCCCTGAGCCTGCTGGTGTGGGGAGGGCGGAATATAAACTGCAAATCAATCAATAAATAAACAAATAAATAAATAAATGATGATGATGATAGCAGCACTTATATACTGCTCTTCTAGACAGATTAGTGCTTCACTCAGAGTGGTGAACAAGTTAGTGTTATTATTATCCCCACAATACACAGCTGGGGAGCTGAGGCTGAGAGGAGTGGCTTACCCAAGGCCACCCACTGAGCTCATGGCAGCAGTGGGATTTGAACCAGCAGAGTGCTGATTCACAGCCAAACCACTGAACCACTGAGCTACAGCAGCTCTCTACTGAAAATACGCTTGTGAAAATAAAATGAAGGAGAGAACGATGTAAGCCATTTGGAGTCCCCATTCAGGAGAATGGTAGGGGATAAATGAAGTAAATAAATAAAAATAGTAACTGGAGATGTCACGGATTGAACTTGAGGTCTTTTGCATGCAGATGCTCTACTTTCACTAAACTTTAGCTGTTTGAGCTAAAGATAGTTCCCTGTTAGCATCACCCTCAAACTGGAGGACATGGGAGTCATAAGCAACGCCGAACGCACATGGCCTGGAATTCTGGCTCAGAGCAGCAATTAATTCTTCCCATCAAAGTCAGTCGGTTGAAACCGCCACAAGAAAAACCTGATGCCAGTTCACTTTAAAAGGCCCTTCCGTGCAGCAAAGTGGGAAGTTGGTTTTTTTCCTCTATCATATTTATTCCTAGCCCGGCTTAAAAGAAACAGCGACTGGCACTGATACATACTGGAGTGACCTTGAATATGAATCAGAAAAAGAGCAGACTGCTTCCAAAAGGATGTTAGCAGTTTTGGCTCACACGTTGCGACAGTCAGGAAGGAACAAAAGCAACTGACTGTTCCCTTTGGGAAAAAAAATTGTTAAAAGTGACCTTTTGTATGAATAATGAACTGGTGCCAAAGTAATTTCTCCCTGAGTTTCTCTGAAAAGTGCATGCACTTCTATGATTGTTATAACACGACTGCCAATTGCAGTAGGGTTTTATTTATTACCGGTCTATCCAACGTAGCTCCCAACGTAGCTATACATTTTGTATAGCAAAAAAGTTTAATAAGACATCCATGAAGGGCAAAAATAGAGATAAAACACACACTTAACAGGGATGCAGACTAGAAGAAAAATGAGAGCATTGAGACATGAAACCTGTACCCAAGTTCTAGCCTAAGTTTGTTTAGTGGCTCTTGGTGGATACATCATATTTTGAATTCAAACATCTGGTAGTGTATTTAACAAATTTATACCCTGCTAAGTCTCCTGAAGCAGTTTCTAAATCAAAGGTCCAAGACAAATACAAAAGATCAACCTAAAAATGACCCTAAACAGTCTTAAACAACAAAAACACAGATTCTTATGCCTTTAAACTCTTATGTACACAGTGTGGGACTGTGCAGTGCTGTTTTATCCATTACACACTATTGGCACCGAGCCTAGAGCCAAGAGATTTTCAAGGGCGCACAAAAATATTTGAAACCTAGAGGAAAAATTATTGGCTCCAAAATACAAAAAGGAAACAGCAAAATCAAAATTAATAAAAGCAAAATTATAAAAATCCTTTCAATTTTTTTCCAGAAAAAATATATGTTTAATGTAAGATGTGGATGCTTATATATCACCGTTCTAGGCAGATTAGTGCCCCAATCAGAGCAGTGTTTATTATCGCCGCAAAACAGCTGGGGAGCTGGGGCTGAAAGGAGTGGCTTACCCAAGACCACCTGCTGAGCTCATGGCAATAGTGGGAGTCGAACCAGCAGAGTGCAGATTCGCAACCCAACCACTTACCCAAGGCCACCTGCTGAGCTCATGGCAGTAGTGGGAGCCGAACCAGCAGAGTGCAGATTGGCAACCCAACCACTTACCCAAGGCCACCCGCTGATCTCATGGCAGTAGTAGAATTCGAACCAGCAGAGTTCAGATTCACAACACAACCACTTACCCAAGGCCACCTGCTGAGCTCATGGCAGTAGTGGGAGTCGAACCAGCAGAGTGTTTATTCGCAGCATTATGCTATAGCAACATATGATATAGGGTGGGGCCTCCAAAAGTAAAAGTGCCGAGGGCCTAGGAAGATCTTAAAATGGCCCTCAGACCGTGGTACGTTAAGGACCATCTTATTCTATAGAAACATTAATAGCATCTTCTGATACCCTGTGGTCTCCATTTACTAGACCAAAATAGGTTGCCTCAAGGGACAGGACTCCTGATTGGAGCTCAGCAACCCCAAAGGGAGCCATGGGGGGCCTTGAAAGGGTAATGAAGTGGGTTCAGAACTGGGGTGGTGAGACAACGGAAAGGAGGGAGAGCAGAACAAGAGTTGAGGGCAATCAGAGGGGGGGGGGGGCAGAGAAGCGGCAGCCAGTGGGGTAAGAAGCTGGGGCAGGGAAGGAGCAGGAGACAGTGGGGGAGTGATATTTCTCCTCTCCTCACCTCTTATATAAATGTTTTTAAAACAAAAGGAACGTGTGTCAGAGAGAGAGAGAATTAAATATATGCACAAGTGCCAAAACAAGGGGGGGGGGGAGCCCAAGCTATAGCAGTAACAGGACTGAGCTAAGAAGCAGAGGCAAAAATAAGAGGGAAGAATAGGGGTTGCCAACATCCCTGGCGGTAGCTGGAGATGTCCAGGAATTACAACTGGGCTACAGAGACCATTTCCACTGGAAAAAAACAGCTGCTTTGAAGGGTTGACTCTCTGGCATTATACCCTGCTGAGCTCTCTCCCTTCCCCAAACCCCACCCTCTCCAGTCTCCACCCCTCAAATCTCCAAGAATTTCCCAACCTGGAGCTGGCAATCCTAGACATTCCCCTGCTGGGCAAATGCAGACATTTGGCCCCCTGTGGACTCATCTGCCGTTTGCTTTTTACCAAAAACTAGAGGAAAGATTTCTTATGTGTGTGCGCTTAATTTTGATATGAGGAAGCAACAAAGGGAGAAATAAGAAAGGTTCTGAACAATTGGGGGGGGGGGTAGAAAAAAGAGGAAGATTGTACAGCATAGTTGATCTCAGGACAGCTGACAGACTCCAGGTGAGAGCTGGGCTTCTTTTAAGATTCATGAAGAACAGGCTAAGTTATAAAGGGTAGCTAGCTAACAAGCTCCCCCTGCCCTCCTCCATGTTGTCCTCCCATCAACCCAATAAAGTTAGTTAGAGTGACTGGTACAAGACTACTCGATGAGATTCAGAGCTGAGAGGGTACTACAAGCCTGGTCTACCTATCAACCCATTTTCCCCAGCCTTCCCTTCCAAGAAGTTAAAAGTAGCAGATGTAGTTACCTCCCACCAGGGCTTTTTTTCTGGGGAAAGAGGTGGTGGAACTCAGTGGGTTGCCCTCGGAGAAAATGGTCACATGGCCGGTGGCCCCGCCCCCTGATCTCCAGACAGAGGGGAGCTTAGATTGCCCTCCGTGCCGCTTGGCAGCGCAGAGGGCAATCTAAACTCCCCTCTGTCTGGAGATCAGGGGGCGGGGCCACCAGCCATGTGACCATTTTCAAGAGGTTCCGGAACTCTGTTCCACCGCGTTCCAGCTGAAAAAAAGCCCTGCCTCCCACCATTTTATCTCCACAACAACCCTCTGAGGTAAGGCAGGCTGAGAGAATATGACTGGCTCAAATTCCCCTGGTAAGCTTCATGGAAAAATGTGGATTTGCACCTAGTTCTCCCATGTCTCAGTCAGACATTCTAACTAGTACACCCCTCTTCTTCACTCAGCAGCCCTCTAACCCCAATTCCACAATGAGTTTCCTAACCACTGCACCACACCGGAATCAAACATGTACTGGACTTATCCTGCAAATTGCAGAAGGATCCTTAAATCCTCCCCCCCCCCATACCATCCCTACGTAAGTTCGCAATGCTTTTGCACACGTCAACAACTCCACAACCCTCACAGGCTGAGGCCAAGTCAAATCACCTTGCCTCTTAAGGACACCGTTTTCCAGAGAAACGCTGCAGGCAATTCTGCTTTAACAAATAACCTACCTTGAACGATTCGGTCACATGCTTTGCGGCTGCTGCTGTACATCCAGCTGCACAGTCGTTTTGACAACCCTGTAAAGGACAAAACACGGTTTGAAATATATATACTGGCCACAGAATGTTGCAGAGCACCTGGCCAGAAAACGCTCAAAAAGAAATCAGGTCATTATCGCTTGGCCAAGGCTCAAAACCCTACCTGAGGTCTACAGTTCTCACGGTCCATTTTGCCCCAAAACAAATCCCTTGAGCCTTTTACACTTGTGGGCTTGTAAGAGGATTGGGTAAATCCTCCTTTACTCTGTACGGACCCCAAGCTGCCGAGAGACAAGAGCGTAATTGTTGCCACTTAAAGTCGAAACAATGCTGAGCGGTTGGCATGCATCAAGTCAGTGGAGCCCCTTGTATTGTCTGTTTGAAGGCAAAATGCGAAAAGAGGACAGGAGCATGAAAGGTGGGATAGGTTCAGCTTTTGACAGTCAGTCACTTTAAATTAAACAAGGTCAATTGGGTCAAACATCCAGAAAAACATGATGAAGGGCAAGCATGACTTAGTCAATAGGTAATTTACCCGGCTGTGTGTGTGTTATGTGCCGTCAAGTCGCGACCCTATGAATGAAAGACCTCCAAAACGTTCTCTCTCTAACAGACCTACTCAGATCCTGCAAACTGGAGGACGTGGCTTCTTTTATTGAGTCAAACCATCTCATTTTAGGTCTTCCTCTTTTCCTGCTGCCTTCCATTTTTCTTAGCATTATTGACTTTTCCAGAGAATCTTGTCTTCTCATAATGTGACCAAAGTACGATAGCTTTAGAGTGGAACTACAAGTGACAAAAGGCACAGGTTGGACACTTGTCAGCTTCCCTCAAGTTTTGATGGGAAATGTAGGCGTGCTGGTCTTGCAGCTTGGCTCTCCGACTGCTGTCCAATGGACTTTTCAACTGTCACTTGTCCAACATTCCGCCAAGCTGCCTACATTTCCCATCAAAACTTGAGGAAGCTGACAAGTGTCCGACCTGTGCCTTTTGTCACTTGTGGTTCCGCTCTTAGTCTTGTCATTTTAGTCTTGTCAATTTACCTGGCTACATTTGAGTAATTGCAAACACACCATTCCAGTAGTAAAAGAACAGCGTGAAATCACGCTGTAAAGTGGGAAGGGGGGAAACTTCCTTCCTATCACTAAGTATCCTACAGGCTCATCAGCATATTTGTCTGAGAGCCAAACTACACGACAACCCGTGCCTGCTGTGCCCATGCCCACCAATGCCAGTTTATAAGATACTTTAGTAGATCAAAAATTGCCACGAGGGGCCATGGAACAGCAGTACCATGCAGTCTTGTTTCCCCCCATCCCTTTTCAATTGCAAAACAGACCCCCATGACTATTTCATCAGGTGTAGTTTTGGGACAATGCACACATTATAAATTCCTCATGTCCTCCCTGTGTGTCCAGTCAAAAGACAGCATGTTGGAGCTCTGTGTTTAGAACTTAACTCACAGGATCATGAGGGCCTAGTTTAGCTCAGGACCTCAATGAACAGAGAGGAGGGGGGTTAAGTGTCCCCCCCTTGCCATTTTCCTGACATTAGACAGATGGGGGTTCTCCTGACCTGGATAGCCTGGGTAAGCCTGATCTCATCACATCTCAGAAGCTAAACTGGCTCGGCCTTGGTTAGTAATTGGATGGGAGACCTCCAACGAAGACTAGGGCTGTAGAGGCAGGCAATGGCAAACCACCTCTGTTAGTCTCTTGCCGTTAAAACCCCAGCAGGGGTCAGCCTATATCAGCGATGGCTTGTGGGCATTCTCCACCAAACAGATCTGGGGAGCCTCGATTTGTCCTTCTGGAAAACTAACATGTAGTTATGAGTAGGGCAAATAGCAGGCCCTCGGGGTTGTTTGAGGTTGGGAAAACAGTGCAGTGGGGAAGGCTTAATGTTTCCACTCATGTGCCACGTCCCAACTCGAATCAGACCTTGGAAATTAAGTTCTAAATATGGAACCCCCCAGGACATGTCTGATAGACAGGACTTTGGCAGCCACATCGGGGGCCATAAAGACATTGTAGCATGCAAATTGGACCTTAAGTTGCTGGACTTCAGGAGTTGGGGGGTGGGTGGGGGGAAGACAGCTTAAAGCCTCAGAAGCAAAGCTGCTTAAAGAGAAGGAACACAGAAGCCAGAAAACGTAAGATGCCTGGATGTATTGTTTTACACACTTGGCTTCTGGAGGATAAATCCTAAATTAGCCCTTGAGATTGCAAAACGCTGCTCTGCGGAGATGCCAGCTTCGCAGGAAACTTGCAAGAAAATTATAGAGTTGGCTAGGGATATGCAGCTTCTCTTCTCCTCTCACTGGATTGGGCCCCAGGAAAGCATTGGTGGGTAAGACCAAACTGCCTCCAGTGCTAGGATTCTCACGGGACGCCATGCTCCCTCCCACCGAGAAAATTTGCTAGAGAGGAAGCGTAGCAGCATGGTGACTAAGAGAATCCCTGACCTTCTTTAGAGTAAATTTACCCAAGCAACTCAGTAACTAGGCATCATTTAAATTCTAGGGATTTTCCATTCACTGTAAAGAGTACAGTAGCACCTTTAAGACTAACCAACTTTATTGTAGCATAAGCTTTCGAGAGATGCATCTGACGAAGAGAGCTGTGGCTCTCAAAAGCTCCTGCTACAATAAAGTTGGTTAGTCTTAAAGGTGCTACTGGACTCTTTACTACTTTGCTACAACAGACTAACACGGCTAACTCCTCTGGATCCATTAACTGTGTCGTCTGTGTATGTGTGTAATGTGCTCTCAAGTCGCAGCTGACTCATGGCAAACTTTGTTGGAGTTTTCAAGGAAAGAGATGTTCAGAGGTGGTTTGCCATTGGCTGTTTCCACAACACTTACCTTAATCCGGAACGCCGTGGAACATCGTGAAAAAAACGTGGAAGATAGCATCTTCTCGCACAAGTTTTGTGCGATGTCGTGCAAAACTTGCACGAGAAGACGCTTTCTTCCACGTTTTTTTCACGACGTTCCGCGGCATTCCGGATGAAGGTATATAGTGTGGAAACAGCCATTGTCTGGCTCTACAAACCAGGGCTTCCTTGCTGGTCTCCCATCTAAATACTAACCAGGGCAGACCCTGCTTAGCCTCCAGGATCTGATGGGATCAAGCTTGCCTGGACCATCCAAGTCAGGGCAACGGTGTTGTACTTACTATTAAAATATATTTACTCCAATACTTACAGTCTTGAAAACTAAAAACACATAAAATATGGTATACCTCGCCCCCATTTAGCCTCCTTCTTAAGAAACAACATGAAACTTAAACCTCATTCAAAGCCCTTGCGAATAAAATGTTCTAGCAGATGACACAGGGGCCACTTGAAGTAAAGACAGATTTATTTATTTGTCATTTATAGTCCGCCTTTCTCACCAAGACTCAAGGCAGATTACATATTATGAGCCTAGTACAATCAGTATCAAGTACAATATCAAGGACATTTCCATAAACAATGCCATAGGGTAAATATAAACAAGTTTACAAAGACATACCATTAGCAAGGATCCAATACAGATTAGAAGAAATGCTGAAACAGAACATAATCGATTCTACGACTAACATTTGACAACATGAAGTACGGTAGTGCATAGGTGTACCTATTTGAAGCAGCAGATAGCATGCAAAGCAACATGGTGAAATCTATGGTCCCTAACTCATTAGCAAAGTATCTGAGATTAGTGAAGCATCTGAGATATGTGGGACAAATCGAAAGTTGCAACTGGAAGACCACAGTTGTAGCGATAGAGCAGCTTAGAAATAGGTCCCTTCTGGCATGATTTGCTTGTTGCATTAGACCATCTCCTCTCGAGGAAACCACTTGCTTAGCTAAAGCAATAGACTTGTCTGTGGCTCTCACCACGGAGGCTACCATCAAATTAATATGTACACGTTAAAACACTACAAAAATGTAATACGAACATAATGTGTAGAATGGGCAACGGAAGCTTTTTATGGTGCAGCGGTCCATTGCATCACTCGGAATGTGCTGCTCATCAAATTGATATTAAAGGGACAGCTAGAGGGATCCAATTAAAAGCGGGCCACCCTGGTCATCCCACAAAAGAAGGATGCAACTGTCTTGCAGCTGAGTGGTGAGGGACCAGCTCCTGAGCTGGAAGAAGTGGCTCTGAGACTTCCCTTTCCGAGCAGAAGGAAAGAAAGAGGGGGGCTGCTCCATTTTCTCCTCCTCTTCCACCCTGCTGCCCCATTCATTCCCCAGTAGCCTGCAACGCCAGGTTCCAAAAGATGGAGTAAAGCAGATACCACTTCAAAGAGTTTGAGAATCACTGTTCTTTCATAAAAAGAAAGGGAACCTCACAGCAATTAAATGAACTGTTTGGATTCATGTATACTATTAAGAGAACCATGTGTGTGTTTACTTGCGATCACAGGGTGGTCAGATTTCTATAGTGTCCTTCAGACAAAGCAGAGGACAAAATGATTCAGAGGCAGGCAACGGGACACCCATCTGGTGACAGATCTGACAGTCCGTCTTCCTTTTGATATTCTATGCCATCCCTGAGCAAAGCTCAATCATTTTATCCGCAGCGGGAGATTAGATACGCTGCCAAAGACGGCCTGTGTGATTGCTTCTGAAAACCCATGGAGGCTCTGGCCAGAACATTTTTAGCCTGCTTTGGTAAAAAGCAGAGCCAGCACTGCCGAATGTTGGGCAAAAAGTCCGGCTCAATCGCCCGCATGCCTTATGATTAACCAAGCCAAGCCACCACGTGCTGTGGTCTGTCAGATGCCTGCCCTGCCCCCATTTCCTTCCCAGTTTTTGTAACTCGAGACAGAACACAAAAGTAGAAGTTTTGTCAAATCCCGGAGAGGGCACAGGACAGGGTTGGTGAGCTGCTTTCGGGTTCAGCCAGTGTCTGTTTACGGACCCTGGCGATAGCGAGATGCTCTGGAGGTAGGTTTGCCAGGGGCCCCGAGGGCCAAAGCGAGAGTGCAGGGGCTGGGCACAGCAGGGAACTTACTTTCCTCACACCCTGCGCTCCCTCGTTGTGCCGGAAAATAGCATCATTTTCTGGCTCGATTAGTTAGTTAGTTAGTTAATTAATTAATTAATTAATTAATTAATTAATTAATTAATTTGGAAATACTCAAAACCCAAAGCACCAAGGCTCTTCGGGTATTTGAATCGCTTTGGAATGCTCCGTAAAGATTTGGAGCATTCCAAAGTGATTCAGGGGGCTGGGTTTTCTCCAAGCACCCCTACCCCTCACCCTCCCACTTAGTTCCCATCCCCTCCAACCTACTTACCTGGCCCTTTAAAGGGCCAGTTTAAGCAGGTCCCTTTAAACTATCAGCTGGCAGGCGGCAGGAGGGGATCCCCCTTGCTGCCTCCCAGCTGATAGTTTAAAGGGCCCTTTCCTGCTGCTTGCAAGTGGCAGGGCCCTTTAAACAGCACAAACTCCCCAGCCCCAGCCCCCCAGCCCCAGCCCCCCACTTACCTTGGCTCTGCTGCTGGGGTGGTGCAGGCCGTGGCCCAGCAACAGCAGCTCTGGCCTTCTCCATCACCCTGTGGACCCGCGTCGGGGCAGACGAGGCCGAAAAGGCCCTTCCTGCGGGGCCATTTGAGGGGCAGGAAGGGCTGCCATTTGAGGGAAAGTCAGCTCTGGCATTCTCCGCTGCCCTGTAGGCCTATGCAGAAGTGGAGGAGGCCAAAAGGGGCCTTCCTGCCCCTCAAATGGCCTCCTCCGCCCCCCCCACGGGCTCGCAGGGTGACGGAGAAGGCTGGGGCCATTGCTGCTGGGTCGCAGCCTCCATCACCCCAGCAGCAGAGCCAAGGCAAGTGGGGGTGGCTACACAACCATTTGAGGAGCGGGAAGGCCCTTTTTGGCCTCCTCTGCCGCCCTGCAGGCACCCTACGGGCCCACTTGCAATCAGCAGGAAAGGGGCCCTTTAAACTATCAGCTGTCGGACCGCGGGGGGCAGGATCCACCCCACACCACCTGCCAGCTGATAGTTTAAATGGACCTGCCAATTGCAAGTGGCAGGAAAGGGGCCCTTTAAACTATCAGCTGTCAGGCAGTGGGGGGGGGGATTCCCCCCACACCTCCTGCCAGCTGATAGTTTAAAGGGACCTGCCACTTGCAAGCGGCAGGAAAGTGCCCTTTAAACTATCAGCTGTCAGGTGGCAGTGGGGATCCTTCCCCCTGCTTGCAAGCAGCAGGAAAGGGGCCCTTTAAAGTTGCCCTGAAGCTTTCCGAAGCAACCTGAATGCTTCGGGGAAGCTTTGATTCGGGATTTCCAAATCGGGGCCACCGTACTGGCCCTGATTTGGGGATCCCAAATCTTTACAAATAGGGTCTGATTTTGGTATTTTATCTGAATTGGAAACCCAAAGCGCACATCCCTAATTATTATCTTCACAACCATCACCCTGTGAGGTGGGTGAGTCTGAGAGCTCTGGGAAGCTGTGACTGGCCCATGGTCACCCAGCTGGCTTCAAGCGGAGGAGTAGAGAATCAAACCTGGCTCTCCAGATTAGAATCCTGCCACTCCTAACCACTACATAATAATTAAAAACCAGTCTAATCCCAACCCCAGCCTATAAAGCCCTGCAAATAACATAAAAATTGCAGGTAGATAAAAATGCACAGCAATTTGCTCTACCTCACAAAGAATATTAGATAGCAAAGATATGCCAGAATAGTGCTCCCTTACAGAGTTTTCGAAACATCAAGAGGTCCTGCTGAGCATGAGTGCCTTCCGACAGTGCATTCCAAAGGGAGGACTCCACAATCGTAAAGGCTCTCTCTTCCTGGTGGAGGAAAGTTGTGCCACCCCAGGGTCTGGAGCCTCCAATAAGCCCTATGAAGATGAACGAAGCAGGCAGGGTGGTTCATAATGGGAGAGGTGGACCCAAAAGTATGAGGGTTCCAGACCGTGAAGGGCTTTAAAGGTGAAGACCAACACCTCCAAATGGGGGGATTCCTACTGCGCTCGGCTTCAGCACACTTAGCAGCTCCTCCGTTGTCGGCACGATGGGGACTGGAGCACATGCATGCACTTGTTTCCCCCCAGTGTCTCCCCTGCCACTGGTCAGGTGAACAAGGCCAAGGTGCAGCAGGTGGCAGCAGGTGGTGGTGGAGGCATGGCAAGCCTATCTGGTGGGTTGTGTCCTACTTAGTCCATCACAAATGGATTTATTTATAAAATCTGAGATCTGCTCAAAGCGTCTTACAAAATAATCCATGGTAAAACCCTTAAAAATTGAATAAAAATCTGGGAACCCAGTGGTCTAAGGCCACTGCAACATAATTTTCTAAGGTGAAACAGGCCAGAATCACAGGTTGAGTTCACAAGCTAACTACAAACCATGGCTCAGTGATTCAAATACAAGACATTTTTTCATGTCCACTCTTCCATTCATGCCTTCCTGCACTTCTGCGCTCCGAGTAAACCACAGTTTGCAGTTCCATCTACAACAGGAAAACTACACTTTGCTCAAATTGTTCATCAGCAAACATCTAAGCCAATGCAACATGATCTTCATGCCCAATAGCTATGCCTCTGCATTCCCATCTTCCTGTACACACATGCTAATAATGCTGGATGCACACTAACTAAAACACACAGAGACTCAAGAGGCACACTCCCACTGCAAAGTTGTTTTTTTAACCATGCTTTTTCTGTTGCAAAGACCAAAATTGCTGTGATTATTTCAAAACTGCACACCCGGTGCCATTTAAAAGAAGGACAAGTAGCAACACAGCCATTTGGTGCAATTTTATATTGAAGGCGTTTCCATCGCTGCTTTGGCTGTCCCGCACCTTGAAAAGTAAGCTGTACTGGAAAGCTTAATTGAACACAATGGCACTCCGTGCTGGTTGGGGTAGTGTCCCCCTCCCCTCTAAATCCACTGCTATTTCATCAAGCCGAGAAAGTGATGGCTGAGTCACTCAAATCTATTTTTAACTCCAGGCTGAAAAGGCTTGGAACTCCTTGTGACCTTTCCAGAAGAGATCTGGAGGCCAAGGAATATATCCAAGGGAGCCACATCCCCCTGATACTGTCAATTTCATTCAATTTCAAACCAAGCCAAGCCCAGGAAAGAGAAAGACCGCGCAACAGTCAAAAATCAAGGGGTCGTCCAGCAATGCCTAAATCTCTTCTTGCATGCCGTGAGAATTAAACATCTAAAGGTTCCTCTGAGCCCAAAATGTTCGGGTGTCTATAAATTAAATTAAAACAAATAAAATAAAATAATAATAAATAAATAATAAATTAAATAAATTAAATAAAAATTAAATTATACTGAATCAGGCCACATGTCGAAGAAGGTCAGTATTTTCTCTCCAGTGTCTCTCACATCACCTATTCCCTGATCCTTTTAACAGGAGATGTGGGGGATTGAACCTGGGGACTTTCTGTATGCAAAGCAGAGGCTCTCCCACTGAGTGGCAGCTCCTCCCCATCAGAAAAACGGCAGGGGAAGGTCAGTGGAACTCCTGAGATATTCTATTCACCTTAACAACTCTAAAGAAAACCTCCAAGAAACCATGGCGAGACAAAAGATTTCACCGTTATCTTTCATCAACTTCTTTCCCTCCCGTAACAAGCAGTCAAGTGTTGCTTATTATGGCTGTGGCTCAGATTCTAAAAATGTGTTCCTTGATTACTCGGGAGGAAGATTGGCAATGGAAAGGATGAACGATCAGCAGGGTGTATCAGGGAAATGGAAATGACAAACATTCTGTTTGCAGCATTTGATTCTCATTCACAAATGTAACCGGACCCATGATGCTGTGGTGACCACAGTATGAACACACGTGGGTGAACTGAGCCCCCCCCCCACCACCGTGGTCTTTTAAACCTGTTCTACCAAATTAAACCTGTAGTATACCACTCCTCAGGGTTGCAAGCTTCCAAGCGGAGCCTAGAGATCTTCTGGAATTACTACCGATCTCCAGGTGACAAAGATCAGTTCCCCTGGAGAAAATGGCTGCTTTGGAGGGTGGGCTCTATGGCATTATACCCTGCCGAGGCCCCTCCCCTTGCCAAATCCCATCCCCAAATATCGAGGAAATTCCCAACCTAGAATTAGCAACCCTACCCTTCCTCGAAGGAATTCAGGATGGTGTGCATAGTTCTCCGCCTTCCTCCTTACATTTTATCCTCACAACAACCTCATGAGGTAGGTTAGGCTGAAAGAGAGAGATTGGCCCAAAGTCACCCAGTGGGCAATATGGTTTGAATCCAGGTCTTCCTAGTCTGACACGCTAACTGCTAAACACTGCTTCGTCAATCTGCGGGAGACGGCATCTTACAGCATTCTTCATGCTTGTGAGTAATAAGCATTCTAAACTCCCCCTTATCCCACCAGCTTTCTTCAGCTCCTAACAAAACTTCCTATCCAAGCAAGAGTGACAAATGACCTAATTGGATGAGAAGCTGAGAGATCTATGCCTAGATAATTCAATATTTTTTTTCCTTGTATAAATATCAGCCATGTGAGGCCCCAATTCCAGTTCAGACCAGGATGTAGGAAGATGACTTTTCCCCACTCTTGGCACACGTTGTCCCTGAATGGTCCCGCAAAGCTGTTCTTTGCCCCTTAATGGGAAACTGCACAGAGTTGAACCAGGGCCTTGCATAGCTGCAATTTACAATGAAAAGATGTTGCTATGCATGTGCTTTACCCTGATCTACAACTGCTCGGCCTACCATGGGCCTGCAATGCCACTGCCTAGACCAACACCGCCAAGCTTGCATGCCCATAACCAAATGCAGATATATCACCCACCCACGGCCCCAGGGCTGGCGCGTCCATTGAGCCCAGGTAGGCGGTTGCCTCAGGGTGCGGGGCGCTGGAGGGGGCGCCAGAGGAGGCGCTGGGGGTTGGAGCACGCACCACGGAGCTACAGCCTTCCAGCCCTCCTGTCCCACGCTGCCGCTGCCACCAGCACATGCCCCTGGCTGGGCACAGCAGCCGCGGGCAGGCATCTGGGGCAGTGCAGGGCAACCGAGTGGGAGAGCTGGGAGGCCACCCGCGCACCGTCCCAGCCGCCTGCCGCAGCAATCGGGCCGGCTCGTGCGGTGCCCGTGATGATGTCACACGTGACGTCATCATGCAGGCTGGTGTGTGCGCAGGCGCCAAAAACCCTGGCGCCACTCCTGCACGGCCCAATGGGTAAAGCATGAGATGAACAGGACAAAAATACATTGATTTCTGCCCCCTCTTCCACTTTAATTAATAATGTCAAGAATGGATTATAAAATTATATAAGAACTAAATCTTTAGAAGCAGTCCCAGCAGGATTCGGCATAACAATTAGATTAAACCTGCCAGGGTCAGCCAAGGAAGTAAACAGCCTTGGAGGAAAATAACATGTAGATTGCAATGAGGGGCTATGATTAGCACTCCGGAGATGAATTTGCTATTTAAATTAAGCAATCCATTGCCAGGAGAATCATTCAAGATAAAAAGACCAAGCAAGGAGATGTATATTTTTTCATGCAGCCCAATATACGTATTTTAATCCAGTTTTTGTGCTGGCATTATCGATTAAATTTCTTTCTTTGTCATATCCAAGGTATTCCTTAGACACTAGCTTTTATTCACTGTTTGACGTTTTATTTGAATCTGTGCCATATGAGTTCCACAACTGAGGGTTCAACAGAGAAGACAAAAGTGTCCAGAAAATGCAAACCAGGCTTGTAGAGCTTCAATTTGCCTCGGGGGCCGTGCAAGGAAGAGAGGAGGGGTAACTCTCCAGTCACCATTCAGTTTTCTATTCGAAACTGGGCTCCTGCTTTTCAATTAGCTTTCTAAAGAAAAAAAGTGTGTGTTTTAAAGGATATGTAATTCCTCCTTTAACAAAGCAAAGAGCCCAATTTCAAAAGCAAAATGGAGGGAAGCTTGAAGGGTTAAATTTTCTCTTTGCTTCTTCTCTAGCACAAATAAAATTGAGGCTGCACAATTCTACAATTGCCTTTTATGGAGGGAGGAAAGTGCTCGATCATAATCTCATCTCTTTGAGTCCTGACTGGAGTTTAGGCAAAGCAAAATGGATTAATTCTGGATTCCATCAACAAGGAGTTGCAAGGCGCCATAGCTAGGGTATCTCCCCAGACTGAAATGAGCGTATTTCTTATATGCTTTGTGAAATGGACTTAGAGCCTATTAGGATATGTCAGGTGCTAGGTCCACTTGAAAAATGGTCATGATACAAAAAGGGACCCAACCAGAGAGCCAATGTTGTGTACTGGAACAGTGTCAGACCAAGACAATTCAAATCTCCATGACATCATTTGTTTCAAATATTTTACATGCCTGTTTTCCTCCTGAGTCAGGAATCATGGCAAGTAACAATAAAATACAATTAAACAGTATAAAATCACATAATTAAAAACATTTAAACAATAAACAAAATATATCTTAAAAACAATTTTAAAAACATCCTGTTCACATATTCCCTTTGGCCCAGATTCAGCTCCAAAAGCTTTTTGTCTTGCAGCCTCATCAGAAAGCCAAGAGGGAAGAATTCCCCCCTTTGAATTCTTCAAGGAGGTGTTTCCACAGGCAATTCCCCCCCTACCCTGCCCCCCAGTTTCAAGCCCTGGGGACCCGGCAACCCTATACAGGCCCCACCAGGAGGGTGGCAAACCTACCTGCATGGACCCCATCAGAAGATTGGAAATCTTAGTTCCAGATCAGTAAGAGTTTTAAAATGTAGTTTTGAAAAGTTTTTTTTTTAAGTACTCTCTTGCCCTGGGTTTATAAAGGCCCAGAAATAGTTGCAGTTTTTCTTACTGGCAATTTTGGCCCTGAATGCCACAAACAAGAACCTTAAATGACTCATCTTCACACAACACTTGGATCACAGCCTTATTTTTCAAAATTAAACTCGTTTGTTGTCCTCAGTACTAGCCTTCCCCCCCCCCCCCTTTCCTTTCTTGTTTTTGTTGTTATTGCATCCCATTGCTGTATCACTTCCTCCAGAACTGCTGGGGACATGGGAGGTTATAGAAAGAACTGAATGGCCCAGGAAGCCATTTACAATCTTCTGATCCCGAGAACAGTGTCTCTCTCTGTTGCTGACCTGCTTGTCAGATCCAGCATTGATTCATTTACTTTACAATTGCATTGTTTGCCAGGCTAGCAAAGGAAGCAAAACAACAACTATATTAAAGCTGTTTGCTGAAGCTATTTGACCTATACATCATGCCAATTTTCTGTGTTGCCCACCACAGTGGGGGGAGAAAAATAAAAATTCTGTATGCCTCTGTGTCAATATGTCACTTCTGGGTGCAATCTGGAAGTCACAATGGGTAGCTCTAGGAATTGCCAGAAACTCTATGTTTTTACCATAGAGTCTCCCATGAATCCTAGAGCTACCCTTTGGCACTTCCTGTTAGTACCCCGGAGTGATGAAGTGATGTTGGCAACATCACTGATGTCACTAACCCCTATGTCCCCACCCCCAATCCTGGTTTTCAACAAAAGTAATGATAACACACTACCTCCATTTTCCCCTCCTCATTTCCTCTTGCTGGCACTGCTCCTTCAGTGTGTAGTGAAAGCAAAGTACAAAGTCTAGCATTCTTGGACTCCATGCGTACATATTTATTTACTTCATTTTTACCCCACATTTCTCTCCAGTGGCTTACAACATTCTCCCTTTCTTCATTTTTATCTCACAACAACCCTGTAAGGTAGGCTAGACTGAAAGTCCATGTGTGACCCAAGGTCATCCAGCAAGCTCCAACAGCAGAGTAAGGATTTGAACTCGGGTCTCCCAACACTATAACCACTACACCACACTGGTTCTCTACATACTAGCAGCAGGTCTTTCATCAAAGCAGCAAAAATGAAAAGAGTGATTCAATACATTTTTTAAGTCCAGCAGGTAAAGCTTTCACAACCTCACTGATACAGATGAACATTCAAACACACAACATTACACACACACATATTCAGTCTCTATATATGAGACGCAGTACACGAGGATGCTCATGTGAAGGTTAGATGCAATGTTTGCCAGGAACTGTAGGGCAAAAAGACAGATCGGCTCTGTCCTTTTCACCTCTTTAGAGCCGGTGTGGCAAGATCGCTCCTCAGAGGTTTTGTTTCCTCTTTGCCTCCCTGAAGGCTCTGCCAATTTCTCCCCCCCCCTTTAGACGCACGTGGGCTAGCTCTGAAAAACAGGGAAGGGGGAACTCACCTGTTTCAAATCCCTGGGGATGGATTAGTCACCCCTGAGCTTAATCTCCTGCCCCAGCTCACAAGCAGAGGGGGAACAGCTCCTTTCTTCCAGCCTTTCCAAAGGGGGACCAAGGCTGTTGGAAAGCGAAAGGAGGAAGCCTGTGGTGGGTTGATTAATGTAGAGGGGAGAGAGGCATCCCTCCCTTTTCCTTCCACAGAACAGCCTTCCTCTTCCCGAAGCCAGAGGTATTTCAATTAGATATATGTAGATCTTTTTAAAAGTTTTGTATCCAGCATCAGGTCTGTCATTTTCACCACCCCTTCTGGGAGGCAGAGAGGAAAAAAACCAACTCGCTGAGCAGAGATGTTTGCTGGCTCTGTAGATCTGTCCTTTTAAGTACCCGGCTTGCTGGGTAACCTGCCTTGCTTCACTTGAACGTCCTCGTGTACTGCATCTTGTGTATAGAGAGTCTAGAGGTATATGCAAATGTGTGTGTGTGCACACGCATGAACAGGGGGCATAATACTCATATAAGACAAGAGGTCATTGCTAATATTCCTGCTAAGAGAATCTTTAAATATCCTTTTCATGCTTTTAAATCGTCTTTCTCCAGCCCACAGATCCTCAGACATAGTGATGGGCTGACACCATACTTCTGTGAAATCGTATAGACATACTGAATTTATAGTTGGGACTGGGTTAGGGGGACAGATTCCTAGCACTCCCACAGTTAAGCTTGCTTTTTGAAGAATGCAAACAAACGCAGTTGGAAAACATGACAAGCAGATCTCATAATTCAGTCAAAACTATAGCATGCTCACACCGCCTGTTGTCTTGCAGTTGCTGAGAAATTCTGAAAATTTTATTGCAATATGATAGAGCCCCGTGGTGCAGAGTGGTAAGCGGCAGTACTGCAGCCCAAGCTCTGCTCACGACCTGAGTTCGATCCTGGCGGAAGATGGGTTCAGGTAGCTGGCTCAAGGTTGACTCACCCTTCCATCCTTCCGAGGTCGGTAAAAAGAGTACCCAGTTTCTTGGGGGTAAAGTGTAGATGACTGGGGAAGGCAATGGCAAACCACCCCATAAAAAGTCTGCCAAGAAAACGTTGTGATGCGACGTCCCCCCATGGGTCAGTAATGACTCGGTGCTTGCACAGGGGACTACCTTTACCTTTATCATTCGATACTGAATGAAGAAGGTGGCATTTTCAGGGATTAGGGAATGGAAATAAAAATGGGTTTTATGGATGGATAAGAGTTTCACACTTGGCCCAAGAAACCTGCCTCCAATGTCTGGAAAAATAAAGATCACAGCCACATACAGTTTCATTTTTACAGCCACATATAATCTCAAGTTTGGGCATTAAATTGGAAGCAACCATGATCACTTACACAGAGGTTATTTGCCCTGGCTTGGATGCTATTGGAAAGTCGGTTGTTCTCCTACTTCCTCATAGCACCAGGTTGCTTTCGTGCACCTCCCATGCTTTCCTGATCTTTCCTGCCATCTTTCCCAACATCTTTCCCAAGTCCATTTTGCTGTAGTATTTTAGGAAATATCATAGCAAAGCCAGGAGGGCTTTGTGCACGAGAAAATCTGGATCTTCCATCACCACGCACATTGGCACTATTTTCTTTTCCCCACTCCCCTGTGGAATTCCATCACCACTGGAGGACCTTCTCAAAAAACTGACAACTGACCTATCGTTATCGTTAGTGTTATAACTATCTGTCTCTCGGGTTCTCTGATTCCAGAAGCTTGGATGCTTTAAAAAGTAAGTCTCCAGTCTCTTTCCTGGCAGAGACAGGACTTTGCCTTTTCAGGGAGTGCATCGGGGCGCTATAACTCTGCCTGCCTATGTGCATTCATCTCATGTGGACACAGCGCCTATGGATGGTTGCTCGCTGGTTCCATCCCTCTGGTTGGGAAGGTAAGAAAGGTAGTGCACCAGATTAAAGGGACAGAGCTCACACACACACAATTTGTACATGAAAAAGCACTGCACACACATGAGATGATTACATGTAGGCGGAGCCAATGTGCTCATTCACAGGCAAGTTGGGGCCATCATGCTCAGTCTCACTTCCCCTATAAACACATTGGCTAGGGTTGCCAGCTCCAAGTTGGGAAATTCCTGGAGATCTAGAGAGTGAAACCTGGAGAAAGTGGGGTTTGGGGAGGGAAAGGACCGTGGCATGGCATAATTCCATACAGTCCGCCCCCCAAAGTAGCCATTTTCTCCAGGGGGACTGATCTCTGTGGCCTGGAGACCAGTTGTAATTCCGGGAGATCTCCAGCCACTACCTGGAGGCTGGCAACCCCAACATTGGCCCTGTATCCGCATATGTCACCAACTAGGATTCAATGCGCAGGGCAGCAAAATGGCTTCTTGGGCTTAGGTGTGCTGTTTGCAACAGACCTCGAAGAAGTAGTTAAGTACCAGGTGGATGAGAAGCAACCAGCACAAGTGTGAACTCACAGCTATGCAAAAATTATTGGATTCACATGCAAGGTAGGGCTGATCCTAAGGCAACCCTAAAACTTCCAGGAAGGAATTTGTTTTATTGGTTTGGGTGGTGTTAAAAAAAAAAAAGGATGGGCTTAAATTAGGCTAGCAATGCCTCCAACAGAAATGCACCCTTGCCAGGACACCGTGTACTGTTCTGGTCATCCCATCTCAAAAAGGATGCTGTGATGCTTGAAGAGGTGCAGAATGCAGCAACTCAGAGGATCAAAGGATTGGCGCAAGTTCCCCAAGAGGAAAGAAAAGGGGGCTTGGGGCTTCCCCATTGAGCAAAGATAGTGATGGTGACAAACGTAAGGGACAATTATGCCTCATGGAGAAAAACTGGAGAGAACCGTTTCTCCTGGAATTCACATGGAATTCGTTGCCACAGGAGGTGGTGGCAGCTACAAGCATTGCCAGCTTCAAGAGGGGACTGGACAAATATATGGAGCAGAGGTCCATCAGTGGCTATTAGCCACAGGAGATAGATGGTATTCTCTTTGTGGGGAGGTGGTGCTCTGTTGTCTTGGTGCTGGAAGGAAGGCAGTGGGAGGGCTTCTGGTGTCCTGGCCTCACTGACAGTCCTTTAGATGGCACTGGATTTCTAGCCACTGTGTGTGACAGAATGTTGGACTGGATGGGCCACTGGCCTGATCCAACATGGCTTTGCTTATGTTCTTATGTTCTTATGTTCCTTTCCCATATTATTAGAGCATGAAGAGCAACCAATGAAGTTAACAGGCAGATGATCCAGGGCAGATAACTAATTGATCAAACTCGCTGCCTGGTGATGGCCTCTAACTTGGCTATCTTTGGGGCCATGGCTCCATGGTGGAGAATCTCCTTGACGTGCGGAAGGGTCTTGGCATCTCCAGTTCAGGAAGTAGGTGATGTGAAAGAACTCGACCTGAGACCATGGAGAGCTGCTGCCAGTCTGAGAAGGTAATACTGACCTTGATGGACCGATGGTTTGACACGGTATAAGGCAGCTTCATGTGTTCAAAAAGGGATTCGATAAATTCATGAAGGATAGCCCGTCAACGGCTATTGATGATTAAATGGAACCTTCATATTGGGTGGGAACGTAGCTCTGAATACCAGTTGGGGGCAGCAACAAGGAAGAGACTTGTGTTGCTTGTGCAGCTTCTGAGTTCATCTGGTTAGTTATTGTGATTAACACTGTGGACTGGTCTGTTCCAGCAAAGCTCTTTTTATGATATTGTGAAGTGTGAAGAGGCAACCATTTGACTTTACCCTTGAAACAACTCAAGTGTATGTACACATCCCAGCTTATATTATAGATCCAGAGGAGTTAGCCGTGTTAGTCTGTAGTTGCAAAATAGTAAAGAGCCCAGTAGCACCTGTAAGACTAACCAACTTTATTGAGGCATAAGCTTTCGAGATGAAGCATCTGATGAAGAGAGCTGTGGTTCTTGAAAGCTTATGCTACAATAAAGTTGGCTAGTCTTAAAGGTGCTACTGGACTCTACTGTTTTGCAGCTTATATTATAACGCTGTATATTAAAGCAGAGATGGGTACAAGGCAAGACAGCCCGCTCCAGATCTTTTAACATTTAATGCATAACAAACATAATGTTTATTTTATTTATTTATTTTATCAATTTTATACCCTGCCCTCCCTGCAAATGGGCTCAGGGTGGCTAACAACATATTTTATACAATTAAAACCATACACATATGTAAAAAAACATTAAAACAATACAAAAACTGGCACTATGATCATTTCAGGCTATAATAAATATCCGAAAGACCAAGTACATAGCTGCAGCACAGCCCAGGGCGGCCGCCAGCGGAGCACAGGATGCGGCAAACAGGAAGGGGACAATTCGCTGGCTCTTCAACGAAAGGCCCGGCGGATCATCTCTGTTTTGCAAGCCCTGCGGAACAGTAAGAGGTCCAACAGGGCCCGTATCTCAATCAGGAGTACGTTCCACCAGGCCAAGGGCCCTGACCCTGGTCCAGGCCAGATGAAGGTCCCGTAGGCTAGGCACCACTAGGAGCTGCTTATCCACAGAGCACAAGGCCCTATGGGGGACATAGTGGGACTGTTAACTGATGACCCTCCCACCCAATGGGGATGCAAGCGCCTTGCTGGATCAAACCAAGTATCCACCTAACCCTGAATTTTTGGCAAGAGGTCAACAACCAGCAGGTGCTATGCGGATCCACTGGAAATGAGTCACTGGTGGACTCTGGTCTACCCATCTCAGTTTCCTTCAAAAAGTGAGAAGCAGAGATGATCTCTCATTTGCTCAGATTTAGAAGCAATCCTGGGTTGTTTAATCTATCCCAGTTTTATGAGGTGACAGGCAGAAGATTTGAGTATTACACAACCCTAAATAACATTAAATATCAACAGTCGTTGCAAACCAGGACAAAAAGGAAAAGAATCTCTGAACACAACAACCTGTCAAACAGGAAGCAACCTGAAGGAAAAGCAGGCCGTCTTGGATATTTCTGGGCCAGAAAAGGAGAAATTACTTTTCCTTGCTGCTCAAGCATCAAGGGCAGGCAAGATTCAAAAGGAGAGCAGCTCCTGTATCTTGAATATTTGCACAGAAGCAGGAATTTCAGCAGGTGCCGTTTGTACCAGTTGAGAAGCCGACACCTGCCGAAACGTTTCCTTCCTGCCTTCCTCTGAGGTTTTCTGTTTTATTGAGTCATACCGGCAAGGTTCACAGGATAACAAGAAGAAAACGTCTGTGCAATTTCTGTATACATTTTATAACTATCCTTAAAATACTTATGTCTTTAAAAAACACCTCCTATCTAAAGTTTTGATGTCCTACCTTCGTGAAATCAGATAAACTATTGCTCATGCTATTGTTTGTGATTAACACAAACCTGATTTTTAGGATAAGGGTGAGGATTAGAGCACCCACAATCCTTTAAATAGCTGGTGTCTCTGACTGTCAACAGTTCGCCTTTGGAAGAGTGGAGAAGACAAAAAGCCTTCTGCAATTAAATTCAAGAACCACCCACTGTGTTGCAGAAGAGAGACACCCTGCCAGCTGTCACTCACTGTCGTCTGTCAAAGCCCCACAAGTATTTACTGCCTTAACAGATCGAAGAACTCAGCGTTCCACTAGTGCACCTCGACCGTGGCTGAAAATCTCTCAATGCTCAAGTGTTTTTTTTTTAAAAACTATGATGCTGCCTTCTATTAATTCAGACTATTGTCCTTCTAGCTTGGGGGTGTCTCCCTAACTGACTAAAACCCTCCAAGTCTGTATGTTTTGCAACTGGACTGAAAAAATGATGCCTATTGATATTGATAGTATTTTGTAGTTAGGATCAGCCTGTTTTGTTGTTGGTAGCAAACAAGTCTAGTAGCAGAACAGTACATGTATTTTATGAAGCTGCTGTTGATTCCTTATTCTTATTATATCTTAAGATTTGGACCATTTGCCCACTGAAGAAATTGAATAACTGAAAACAACAAGCAACGTTCTTTAACCTTTTCAGACCTGGGACCCAACTTGAACCCCCAGCCAGTAGCATGGGATCCATTTAGTGGCGAGCATGTGATAAGAAGTCATGGAACATCACAGTCACATGATTTTAAGTTATAAGACATTGTAATCACATGATATCACAGTCAGCAGCTGGAAGAGGAGGAGCCAGGGTTGTGAATTCACCAGCATTAAGGTCTAGACTAGAGGCAGGCATGAGCCGAAATATGAATCGAAGTTTGTCACGAACCGGGCTGATTTGTGGTTCGCAAACCTGCAGTTTGTGGGAGCTCATTTCTCATGAACCATGACGAATTTTATCCCAGTTCATTTGGTTCATATCTCAGTTCATCACTGCAGACAACCTGGTGTTAACGAACTGGTTCGTGAACCGAGGCAAGTTCGTGAAAGTTCGTGGTTCATGGAATGTGATGAACCATGAACTGCATAGTTCGGAATTTTCCCGGTTCGTGCCCATCTGTAGTCAAGACTATAGGCGGCAGACCAAAAGAGATAGGAACAGAAAATACAAGCTATGCACCATGTGGTTTATTAATGAAGATGTACACCCAGCACAAGAAATTTCAAAGATGTCCTTTGTGGCAAAAATTCTCTTTTTGTCTTTTCTCTTTCCTTGCCTGGCACAGTCTGAGGTCTTTCTCAGCGTCTAACTATACATTATTTTTTCCCAGTTATGTCCTTAAGTCGGATCGCAGACGTGTTCTCTGCGCTTTTCAAGCAGGCATCAGGTGCCCAATTCATCTTAGGAGTGCAATTCCCAGGGGGAATCTGGGAACATCTCCAATTAAAAGGATCTAGTGCAAAAGGATCTAGTGGAAGGTGGTGTGAAAGACCCCCCCTACACACACACACAGGAAATCTTGATCTACATGTTAGAATAGACAATACTGGCCTTGATAGTAGAAGGCAGTTTCATGTGTGTCCATGACAACTTTCTAAATCCAATGAGCTTAGATGGATGTAACTCTGTTTAGGATTAGCATTGTAATTTCTGCATAACACATCAAAGCACAGCCCCTTTTCGAGATTCTAAACCTCAGAGCTTCCCAGCAACAAGAAACCCAGGTGCCTGGAGTGGTTTATCAGAGGACAGAATCTAGTAAAACCCTTTGATTATCTGCAAAAAGCGGTTTCACTGGATTTCTGGCAGAAGAGCAGAAACTTTTAGATAAGCAAAGCCAGCATGTTTTCAACCAGTATCTGCTAAAGCTCTCCTAATGGAGGAAAGTTAATTTAACCTCTAACATAATAATGAGCGTGTTGAAGAGAATGAGCGCCCCGCTCCGTAAACTCAATAACCTGGTTTCTTAATGGAGACATTATGAGACGAAGCAATTAATTCCAAAGAAAAATAGGACTCCCTCATCCTTGTAATAAAAAGAAGATATACCAGATTTACAAGGGTGGAAAAAGCAACCATGAGGAAAATAAAAGAAAGCCCCGACTAAAACACTATGCGGATAATGAATACTACTCTCTTTTGTAAGTGGGATACTAAAAAATATTATAGAAAAAGAATGGTCTGATGAATACGGTTTTAAGTGGTTGGTTTTAACAACTATTTTGTGTTTACTGAGGACTGATCCAAAATGAGAAGTTGTAGTTTACCCGGATTCAATCCCCACAAACATATGGGCACTTCGGCTCACATAAGAGAGCAGGTTTCACCAATTCCCCCTGCCCAATGCAGACCACCCCACTAGGGTTGCCAGCTCCACGGTGGGAAATTACTGGAGATCTGGGGGGTGAAACCTGGATAAACCTGGAGAAAGTGGAGTTTGGGAAGGGAAAGGACCTTGGCATGGCATAATTCTATAAAGTTCACCCCCAAAGTAGCCATTTTCTCCAGGTGAACTGATCTCTGTGGCCTGGAGACCAGTTGTAATTCCAGGAGATCTCCAGCGACTACCTGGAGGCTGGCAACCCTACACCCCACATGGCATTGTATCTCATACTTGTTTGGAGAATTCCCAACCCCAAACAACTGCTTACGGCTGCGGGGCTGCTTTGGCTGCTTACAGCTGCTTTGCCTCAACAGCAGAGCTCTTTTGTACAACAACCATATTTGTTAGCCATTTTGGAGTTCTGGATGAGAACAGATACTGAGTTTATCCTGAGTGTGTCTAGTGCAAGGGATAGCAACCTTTGGCTCTAGAACTGACCATAGAAGCAAGTAGGGCTCTTTAAAAAAGAAAATGAAATCATGAAATTAAGGTCTATTGGAGGGGCAGGTGGGATGCTGAAATAGCCAGTATGTGAAGGGAATGACAGGAAAAGGTTGGGACTACCTTGCTTCTCAGAAAAGAAAATTATAGGGGTGAACAGTGTCAGAGATCCAAGTGTGATAAGGTTACAAGCCTCCAGGTAGTAGCTGGAGATCTCTCAGAATTACAACTGATCTCCAGGCAACAGAGACCAGTTCCCCTGGAAAAAATGGCTGCTCTGAAGGGTGAACTCTTTGGCATTATATCCCACTGAGGCCCCTCCCCAAACCCCACCTTTTCCAGGTTCCACCTCCTAAAGTCTCCAGGAATTTCCTATCCTGGACCTGGCAACTCTAATGTGTGAACCATGCAAAGATTTATGACAGAACACAAAAATAATCATACAGGGTGTTGCTGTGTATATTTATTACTTATGAAAGGACTTGCAACAGCCAGTGTTTGGATCGCGAAAACTTGTCAATTATCAGTCACGTTACACTGCTTAGTTTCAGTTATGCAAATGGATTTTTTAATACTGTCTCTTTGCCGATCTCTTGATCTGAATTTTGACATAGTTTGGCTCCGTAATTATAAACGGTTGCTGACCCTGGTCTTACTGAGTCTAAACTGCTCTAGGCCAGATCTGTTACCTTCCTAACTTCTCCGATGCAAGCATTAAAAAAAAAAACCAGAAAGGGTAGCATATAACATTTCTAAAGATAAATGTTTTCAATAAACTCATCAAAGGTAAGTCATGTTTTATTACTCACACAATACGTAATCCTCCTGTCGATTTCTCTACCATAAGCTGTCATTTTTTTTAAAAAAATTTATTGGTGAGTATACTTTTCAAATTCAATACATTCATTCCCTCAATATCTAATTAACCCTATCCCCCACCCTTTTCCTCCCCCCACTCTATCGACTTCCAACAGCTTTCCAACCCTTAACCCCTCTTATTACTTAATAAGTCCCTTACACTAAGCACATTCTAATTCCCCCCCCCCCCAGGTATTCTATCATATATATCAAATATCCTATCAATATAATATACTTCTATCAATTATGCTATCAAATATTCTATCAGTATAATATACATTTATCAGTTATACTATCAATATAGTATAAATCTTATACCCCTCAATATAGCAGACCAGTATAATATAGTATAATATATAACAAAAGTCTTAATTTAAACATATTCTATTTCTTTTAAACCTATATTCTATCAAATATACTGTCGTCATTATAATATGTATTAAAACCCCTACTGTGTGCCCTGCCACCAATGTGGCACAGCATACAACACCGTACTACACATTCATTATATAATATACAATCTGATCCACTACCATAAACTGTCATGATGACCGCTAACTTAGGGCCAAGCTACACATGACAAATGACACTTGAACAGCAAGTGTATTTCTCCCTGTTCACTTGCCCTCCACTAAATCCACTTGCCGTTCAAGTGTCATTCGTCATGTGTAGCTTGGCCCATAGATGATCTTGGAGCCAGAGTGGTGTAGCGGTTAGAGTATGGGAATAGGATCTGGGAGATCCAGGTTAGAATCCCCACACTGCCATGAAAGCTCACTGGGTGCCCTTGAGCCAATCACACTCTCTCAGCCTAACTTGCCTCACAGGGTTGTTGTAAGGATAAAAGAAGAGAATGATGCAAGCCATTTTGGATCCCCATTGTGAAGAAAGGAAGGGGAAAAATGGAGTAAAAAAATTTAAAAATATTCTCCTATTGTACCTTGGAGGGGAAGGGGGCTGAAACGGCTGGAAAGCAACTTTTCTACAGTCCCAGGGCTTTTTTTCTGGGAAAAGAGGTGGTGGAACTCAGTGGGTTGCCCTCGGAGAAAATGGTCACATGGCTGGTGGACCCGCCCCCTGATCTCCAGACAAAGGGGAGCTTAGATTGCTCGCCGTGCCACCAAGCAGCGCGGAGGGCAATCTAAACTCCCCTCTGTCTGGAGATCAGGGGGAGTGGCCACCAGCCATGTGACCATTTTCAAGAGGTTCCGGAACTCCGTTCCCCCGCGTTCCTGCTGAAAAAAAGCCCTGTACAGTCCCTTAGCAAAATCACAGATGAAATGAGATTTGAACCAGAGACTAGACAATGTGCACACCCAGCCACCGGACTATTTTAATATATCAGCTTTTTTAGGAAAGGCTTGTAATTGGGTATTACTTGGCTTTAAGCAGCATACACAAGTATTCTCTTTCAGACAGGCTGCCTCAGATAATCTTTTACTTGCATCTGTTTGCATCCAGTTTGCAATTCCTGGACCACATCCTCCAGCCCTCCGCTGGACAGAAGCTAACTCCACCACAATGATACTCTATCGTTAATAAATCCTCTCTGTGTACGCCAGCCATAAGGCCAGCAGCAGTTGCTGTGTCCAAATGCCCGAGGTCACAATTAGCTGAATGCATAACTAGGGTGATGTCATGCCAGCCTGCCTCGACTAACTATTTCACACGCCCAACACAAACACAACATTTCCAGAACTCAATACATTTCTAAACAGTTTACCCCTGGATCGTTAAGAAACTTAAGATGGTTCAGGTTTATCTGGTCTACCATTTTGTTTCAGAGGGCACAAGCTGTCCCTAGCAGGGTGTGAAGACAAAGGCTTTTCCTTGCTGCCCCCCATATCTAGTGCCCAGAGGTATACTGTTTCTGTCCATGGAGGTTCAATTTATCCATATCCATAGTGGCTAATAATTGTTGTTATATACATTCATGGAAGGTGGATCTATTCTAAAAGACAGTGGTTATCATGACATCTTGTGCTAGTGAAACTGACAAGCATGTTGCTCAAAAGAAGCACTTCTTTTTGTCTATAGGAAATCTACAAACACTTTAATAGGGCAGCCCAAGTTCTCATATTATGACAGGTGTCTCCACTGTCCACTTATGATTCTTTACAATTCTATCATGTCCCTTTCAGTTGTTTATTTTCTAAAATAAAAAAACGTGTTAGCATTTCCTTATATAGGAGATATTTCACTCTTTTCCAGAATTTAAATATCACTTCTCTGTATCTTTTTCAGCATGGATATCCCAATTATTTCAAGTGTGAATACCCCAGAGGTTTATCTAATACCTTTGTAATACTTACTGTTTTATTCTTCAATCCTTTGACACTAGCTGGCCCGGATTTCACGAGAGGTAGGCTGCAGTTAAATACTCTAGTTAAATAGGTTTATTTTCTCCCAAGCAGGAACTGTGGCTCAGTGATAGAGCATCTGCCAGGCTTGCAGAAGGACCCAGATTCACTGAGGCTGATTCTGCACACGTTGGATAATGCACTTTCAATGCACTTTAGCAATCATTTAGAAGTGGATTTTTTGTTTCACACACGAAAAATTCAGTTCCAAATGGTCTCTAAAGAGGATTGGAAGTGCGTTATTCAACGTGTGTGGAATCGGCATCAATCACCAGCGTCTCCAATTTTTAAAATGTGGAAGTAGATGATATGGGATAACTTGACCTAAAACCCTAGAATGTTGCCAGTCTAAGACAATATACTACGATAAACCAATGGTATGATTCAGTATAAAGTCGCTTCACATGTTCCATATGCTTTCAAACAATATATTAGAACAGGGGTACCCAACCTTTTAAAGTCTGTGGGCACCTTTAGATTTCTGACACGTGGTGTTGGGCGCAACTACAAAATGGCTGCCACAGGAGGCGGAGCCACACACACAGAGGAAAGCCAAGTGCAGGGGGAAAGAGGGGTAATTTTAAATACACGGGGAAAGACAAGTAAGAGGGAATAAAAACATCGCTGCAGTA
Source organism: Eublepharis macularius (assembly GCF_028583425.1). NCBI lineage: Eukaryota > Metazoa > Chordata > Lepidosauria > Squamata > Eublepharidae > Eublepharis > Eublepharis macularius. The sequence continues at coordinate 15,099,916 of NC_072798.1, forward strand.
TAGAAATTAACTAATTTTATTTCTGGCAGATAACTGTATAATGGAGAAACTATATAATCAAAACAGAATGAATATAAGATATGTAGAAGGAAGTAAAGAAAAACATATAGAGTATAAGTTAAATTGATTGACTTATATTGAACGTATATAATGTTTATAGAAGTACTTAACGTTATGTAGAATGAGGGACAAATTGTTTGTCCCATATTGATGAGATTAGAATGTGTAAGATAGAGTATAGAGTACAAAAATTAGATAAAAGATTATTATTATTAAAGAATATATGCCAGGAATGTAATATTTAGTGGATAAGTTAAGTGGGAAAGGGAATAGAGATAACACTGTGTTATAATAGATAAGCTTAGAAGAGAGCGAAAGTATATGTTTAATAGAATAAAATAAGTTTGAAATGAGTAGGGGAAAAAAGGGATAAGGGGTTGGAAAACTGTTGGAAGTCAACAACAGGGGGGGAAGGGAGGGGGTTAGAACTGGAATATATAAAGGAAATTGATTGTAATGAGCATAATATTGATTTCTAATCCAATAAAAATTAAAAAAAAAATCACTGCAGCAACAGCTGTCGCTGAAACGTTAGTTTAACCTGCACGGCCAATCAGATCTCCAGCGGCCAATCAGAAGCCCTATTGGGCAAAAGTCCTGCATGGCCTAACCACTTTGTGAAAACACCAGGTGAGCACCACGTTGGGGACCCCTGTACTAGAGAAACTGTGCAGCTACCACTCAGGATTTACTTGTCTGCCTCTCACATCATGGTTCTGAGCCTCCTTACGGCTTTCTACAAGTGTAAGTAAGGACAGATCTTCCTATTCAGCAATGTCACATGGTAGAGACCTGCTGTATCCCCTTTCCACGCACATGCTTTGCCATAGAGAGCCAGTTTGGTGTAGTGGTTAAGAGCGCAGGACTCTAATTTGGAGAGCTGGGTTTGATTCCCCACAGTTTTGAGGAACCATGCATCTGACGAAGAGAGTCGTGGTTCTCGAAAGCTTATGCTACAAATAAATTGGTTAGTCTTAAAGGTGCTACTGGACTCTCTACTATCCAGGAGTTTGGCAACCCTAGAAGAAGAGAACCTGCTTTGAATGCGGAAAGTCCCTGGTTCAATCCCTGACACCTCCAGTTAAAAAGAAAAAACCAGGAAACAGACGATGTAGAAGACGTGTTCTTGAGAACCTGGGGAGCTTTTTCTAGTCAGAGCAGACAACACTGGTCATGATAGACTAAAATTCTGATCAATACAGGGCAACTTCACGTATTCAGAAATTGGCAACAGGTAGCATACAAGTTGTAGGTTCTTCTCATCAATATCTTTGATGTCCCATCTCCCTTGAAAGGAATTAGTAAACACCTCCTTGTCCCTGTTTCATCTTCATAAGCCTCAGGATGAAAGGGGCAGTTTGTAAGCCAATAAAAAGCATCAAAAATCCTCGAATCCCATTGCTGATCGTTATGCTCATGAGGCACATATTCAACTTTCCCTTAAGTCTATTTGCTTCCCTTTAAATCTATTATTCAGCCCAACAAAGAGATGATACAGATGTAATCTTCTTTATAGCTAAACACTTTAGTTTACAGACTGTTGGTGCCTTGGGTATTAAAGAAAACAGGAGCGAATGTCAGAACCATTTGTTAATTTTTTTTCCTGATGGGAGCATCCTTCTCAAAACCTAGAGACAAGGACATTTTCAGAACCACTCTAAGCAGAGTTGCATCTTTTGAAATCCATTGAAGTTCATGAGCTTGGAAGGGGTAACTGTGTTGGCGGGCACTGTTTGAGAAACAACAGCCAAACTTCAAGAAAAAAAATCAATATATTGTCGAAGGCTTTCATGGCCAGAGAACGTTAGTTGTTGTCGATTTTCCAGGCTGTATGGCTGTGGTCTTGGTCATGCCAAGACCACAGCCATAAAGCCCGGAAAATCCACAACAACTAAAAAAATCAATGTTGCTTCATTCCCTAAAATCTTCCTGCAATTTCTCTAGGCTGCCTTGCCCACTGCCAAATGGCCTCACCATCTGACCAACAGAACCTGCTTTCCTGTACCCAAGAACAATTTCTTGGTATTGTTGGTACAATAGATTGCTGACGATAACCAAGTTGAAATCATGACTACAAACAACCATTAATTCTCCTGCAAATTCAAGACCAAGCCTGCTATTGCTAGATATGACCTATATCCATGGGATTCTTGACTGTAACGACCGGATTTAATTAATTTCAGTTGTTTCACTCCTCAGTGTCATCTCTACTTTCTTAATGTGTCTGCTCACCTTTTTATCTTGCCCTTCCATAACTATGTTCTTCTATCATACACCATTTCCCCCTACACATATATAATTTCCTTCTTTGCAGTTTATTTTATGCCACCAATCTGGTTGCTAAAGTGGGTCCTAGGCATAAGACCCAGGAAACCTCCAGTTCAAATCTCTCCTCTGCCATAAATCCACTAAAGGACCTTGGGCATGCCTCCCTCTCTCTAAGAGCCAAAACACACGTTAAGAAATACCTAGGTTCAGCACGTGTTCTCTTACCTCAAGGTTTGCCGGGATCTGTAGGAGTCCTGGAAGCTTAAAGTTTAGCATTTACAGAGCAGCAAAAAGGGGAAGGGAAATACAGGCGCCTGTATTTTAAGCTTTAAGCTTCCAGGACGCCTTTAAGCTTCCAGGACGCTTACAGATCCTTTAAGCTTCCAGGACTTTAAGCTTCCAGGACCCCTACAGATCTTTAAGCTTCCAGGACGCCTACAGATCCCGGCAAACCTTGAGGTAAGAGAACACGTGCTGAACCTAGGTATTTCTTAACGTGTGTTTTGGCTCTAAGTGTCCCCTCTGCCATATGGGGACACTGGCCTACCTTACAGGGCTGTTGTAAGGATAATAAAATAATGTATGGTATGTGAATTGCCTTCAGCACTGAAAGCAAATCTTGTGGCACCTTAAAGATGAATCAAGCATCGTTTAACATTTGTAGATTAGAGTCTACTTTGCCAAAAAAATATAATACTTTAGTATAGTATAAATGTTAATTACCTGTATTATCATTCTGGCTATCTGGTTTCTAAAGCACAAAAAATAAGAATGCTATATTGATTTTGGCACTGACACTGTAACCACAACACGAGGCTGGCATCCTACCCTCTTTGTGCCAGCATGCTTCTCTTTTAAGTATTTTTAACTCCACTTTTTCTGAACTTACTTTCTCACTTGACTTTCTCTGTCAATTCCCCCTCCCCACTACCCATGCATCCATCTTTTCCCCCAACCTGCTTTTTTTGCCCACCCTTAGAAGATCAGAGATAGCCAAGCTCTTTGGCTGAAGCATCAGAAAAAAAGATGCTGTATGGTGAGATACGGGTGGTGATGGAGAGTGCCCTCAAGTCATAGCGATACAGATGAGGTGGCAGAAAGACAAAGATTGTGCTTTGCCCAACACACGGCAAATGAGCTGAGCACCAGCGGCAATACCAGTGCCTCAGGGCGGTCCTCGGATCTGCCAGGCTGGCAGCAGCATGGGTCCAGAAGGGGATCACGGGCATAAGCCAGCCCTTCTGCCTCCTTCCAGGCCGCAGACCTGATGCACCTTGAGGGCTCGCCTTGGTTGCCTGGGCAGAGAACCAGCCCTGGCTGCCAAGCAAAATGCTGTGTCGGGCCACTGTTCACGTGTCAGGGGTTGCCAACCCTTCTATCGGGCCCAAATCCCTTAAACGTCCTAAAGTTAGGATTGGCAGGTTTCCTTCTGGCCGTCTTCCTGTGCCTTCGGCAGCAGCCAGACGCCGTTTATTTTGACCAGTGAAGCTTTCCTCCCCTCTTGCCCTGTGCCAGAGATGAGCCAGATAGGAAACGTTTCACCCTCGGCACATATTTCTGGCGTTCATGACAAGGAGCGACAGAATGGGGAAAGAGGCAAACCCTGCGGCATGGTGGGAACCAGAGACCGCCTTGAACAGCTTCTCTAGAAGGAAGTCATGCCCACTGGCTATCCTCTGGCAACTGTCATGTTCCATCTTGCCAGGGGTATCAAGAGCGCCGTCAGTGACACACCGTTCAAATATGCAACTCCACGGTGACCTTTTCACTGGCAACGGATCCCTTGGGTTCCAGCACGCTAGGGCCAATTCGGTCCCTAATCTCCTTTACAGACTTCTGCCCACAAGACCTTCTTTGGGGAGTTGCGTTTTCACTGGGAGAGAAAGTCAGCCCGCTCCCTCTTTACACACACATGCCCCCGGATGCTTTGGGAGGGAAAGACTTCCCCTCCATCTCAGTCAGCAGAGGAAATGTGCGAAAGGAAACAGGATCTAGAGAACATCTGTTAGAAAAGTCTTGGTTGCCAAAGAAGGGGAGGGGGGGGGGGAATACTGGCAGGATCTCACGTCAGTGCCGAGGGGTGGGGGGGACTGAAGTCATATCTTCCATTAACTCCAACCTTGCCTACCAGCGGCTGGATGCTTGCTGACCTGATTCGGAGCAATTGATTTGCAAAGCTAAAAAGATCTATAAATAAAACTTGCGGGCTCTTGAAATCCACAAGCAAGCCTCTACGCCCCCAATAACGGTCCAGCCAGAATTTCGGTTTAACCTACAATTTCCTTTTTCTAGCATGTCGGATTACAAAACCATAAATGTTGGGGAGGGGGCACATTGGATAAAAATGCAACCCCTCCCCTTTGCATGGCGCTTGGGTCTTTTAACCCTTGCAATCCCGTCAGAGCCTTTAAAAAAAGCGAGCCCCAAATAAAATCCTTTTGCAGAACCCCAAAACACCCCACCCAAGACATGAATGGGGGGGAAAAACACATCAAAATGCTATCAGGCTTCTCCCACCCCTCGATCTTATTTCTTTCCAAAGCTCGTCCCTCCAAATTCTATTACAGAATAGAGAAGCGCAATAGGAAACGATTCCTTCGCAAGCCTCTCCGGAGCACGCAGATGCGCCCCCGGGCATGGTTTTAAAGGGGGGAGCAACCGCTTTGCAAACGTGGCCGCTCTGCGCGCATCTCCTCCTCCCCCCTGGATCTTACATTATATTCTGTGTGATGCCCAAGTTACCTTCATCTCGACGGCCCAATCCGGTCCAAAAAAGATTTAAAAACCGCAAGGAGGGCTTGCTTGCAGTCTTCCTTCCCAGCCCCTTCGGCGGATCTCTGCTTGCAAAGACGGAGCGCCCGGGCCAAGGGCTCGCCGCCTGTGCAAAAGCAAGCCCGGAGACCGCGGGCGGGACACGTTGCAAAGTCAGCTTAGAATGAAGCGGCGGTGGATTCTCGCCTGCTCCGATTGCATCACGGGCAGGAAGCCGCAATTCCCGCAGGCGCCGCTAGGGGGTAGCGGAGCGGCTTGGAGAAGCGAAAACCCACACCATTTGCAGGGGCGCAACGACGCAACGTCGCCTCGGCGGCTTTCTCTCTGCTTTCACGCGTGCTGGACACTGGACTTTCCATCCACGTCGAGCGATCCTCGGCAAGTGGGTTTTCCTGTTTCCAACAGGACAAGCCAGCCATTTGCACTGAGAAGTGGACCGAAAGCGCATTATTCAGCTTATGTGGAAGCAGAACCTAGTGTTGGTCAGCATCAGGGTGCTTTTCAAGTTTACCGCTTGAGGCCGAGAGTGCCTCTGAGCCACGTGCAGAGAGCCTTCTTGCTTTTGCAACACCAGGATTGGAATCCAGCGGCACTTTAGAGACCAACGAGATTTGCAGGGTATAAGCTTTTGAGAATCAGAACTTCCTTTCCTTCCCTCTCCCTTGATTCTCAAAAGCTTGATACCCTGAAAATCTTGTGGTTCTCCAAGGTGCCACTGGACTCCAGTCCTGCTGTTCTACTGCAGACCAACAGGGCTACCTACCTGAAATTTGCTTTTGCAAATACCTTTTGACAGTGGCATCCCTATGGAATCTGAAGGAGATCTTCTAGGGGCTTGGATCGATGGAAGAGAGGAGAATTTGTCCTTGTGCTTGGAAAGAACAGCTGGACTGGAGGGATTCATCTCTAGCACCCATTTCCAGTGTTCGGATGCCACTGCTGTGGAAGTTGTGGATTTATTTGCTTCATTTTTACTCCGCCTTTCTGCCCAGCGGGGACCCAAAGCGGCTTACACCTTCATTCTTTTCTCCTCTCCATTTTATTGTCACAAAAAGCCTCCAAGTTAGTTAGGCTGAGAGAGAGAGAGTGGTCCAAGGACACCTATCAGAGATGGGATTCGAAACTGGGTCTCCAGGATCCTAGTCTGACACTAACCACTATGCCACACTGGCTCTTTTCTTTGTGGAAAAATCACACATGCTGTATCATCATCATCGTTGTCAAGTCACAACCATCTCATGGCATTATCCATTGTTGGATAATGCACTCTCAATGCACCTTAGAACTGGATTTTCCTGTGTGAAATAGGAAATCACAGTTGCAAATGATTGCTAAAGTGTATTGAGAGTGCATTGTCCAACGAGCATGGAAGCAGCCTGCCCTGACCCTCCTCCAATAGTCAGAAGATGGGATGAATGCTGGGCTGCCAACCTCTGGCTAGGGCCCAGAGCTTTCCTGGAATGACATAGATGCAGAGGAGTTAGCCATGTTAGTCTGTAGTAGCAAAATCAAAAAGAGTCCAGTAGCACCTTTAAGACTAACCAACTTTATTGTAGCATAAGCTTTTGAGAATCACAGTTCTCTTCGTCAGATGCATGGAGGGCAAGAAGAAACTGGTCAGATATATAGGTGGAGAGGGGAAGGAGAAGTAGATGCAAACAGTAGCTTCTGATATGGAGATCAGTTTGCTTCTGTTAAGGAAGTCAGTTACTGACAGCTGACTACAGAGATCAGTTCACCTGGAGAAAATGGCCACCGGCGTTGAGGCTCTACGACATTATACCCCACTGAGGAGCCTCTCCCAAAACCTGCCCTTTCCTCTCTCCACCCCCAAATCTCCAGGAATTTCCAAAACCAGAGTTGGCAACCCATTCTCTATGGCCTGATAAGAATTGGGATGTAGATGAACAGAAGTACCCATAAACTATAAGAATGCTGTTCCTTTGTGTAACCAGCCTTAGGGATCTTCATGGATAAGTAGGTAGGCTGAAAGTCCAACCAAATATAGAATTACTACTACTACTATATGGTCCTTTGCTTGAGAAGCAGTGCCTTTTTAGGGATTGCCCCAGAGTTCTGACACAACCTCCCCCCAGAAAGTGTGATTATCTTCTCTCATGTTCCAGACAGTGGTGTAAGACCCATTTGCTTACAAAGGGCTTTGGATAGGATGAGGAAATGCATTTGAAGGGGTAGTTATTTCAGTAAACATGGTTTAATAACAACAACAGTGCTTATATACTGCTCTTCTAGACAGATGAATGTCTCATCCAGAGTGGTGAACAAGTTAGTGTTATTATTATCTTTCCCCCGCCCCATACAACTGGGGAGCTGGGGCTGAGAGGAGTGGCTTACCCAAGGCCACCCACTGAGCTCATGGCAGCAGTGGGATTCCAACCAGCAGAATGCTGATTCGCAGCCTGACCACTTAACCACTTCTTCTGCTGTTGTACGTACTGATTTTGTGAACTCCTGCCCTCAAGTCATAGCTGACCTATGGTGACCCCTAGTGGGGTCTGTGTTAGGGGTGTTTTAAAATTGCCTTGTGAACAGACTTGAGAACCTTGCAACTGCATATGCAATACTGTAAATATTTCATCTTCACAACAAACCTCTCCGGTTGCCTTAAAGGGGGGAGCCCTCCCAAGCCATCCACATTTCACAAATCTCTCATCCCGACCTGCTGCTGCTGTGTTTTGAATCATTGCAATTTGGCTCAGCAACCCTCTGAAGCCTGGAGCACATCGAAATCAGGGAGAGCAGCCCCGGTTTGTGCAGCACAGGAAAACAGGAGCAAGTCGTTGCAGAGGGGGAGCGTTGCCATGGAAACGTTCAAATGATAAGCCAGCAGTGAATGAGGAGGCCGATAGCATCTTTTTTTGTCAGCCAGTGGCGCAGGCTTTCAGGAAAACAAAACTAGCAAGCGGCCAACCAAAGGTGGTTGACGGGAGCTTAATTAGCAAAATCTCCTATTTGCTGTTTGCAGGACTCAGTTCTTTGGGAGGAGAGTTAAAATTCACAAGATTCAGTGCAGCAATTACGGAATGACGTTCATATAGTGATAAATATTGAATATAAAGCTATGATAAGATGGAAATGGTCAAATATTAATGACAAGGTAGATTGCATAATTTATTTAGTTTGTGAAGGTAAAGGTGAAAATACTCAATAGCTGGAATAGTATATGTATTCTTTAATATTGATTAACTCTGATTAAGATATGTTTTGAGTACTCTGTATTTTACTCTTGAGTACTCTGTATTTAACTCTTGTAGTGCAAAATCCTACCCCTCCTTTGACCCTGTAACTCCCCCTCTTTTTTCTGTGCCCTTTTTATTTTGGAAATATTAAAAAAAAAATCAAAGGAAAATTCACAAGATTTGAGAACTCCTGGCCACATTCCAGATTATATTGCAGAATGGTGAAAAAGAGGTTGGGGTGGGGGGCTGCAGAAAGTGTACTCTGGTTTTTGATGAGCAAGATTCGGGTCCAGTAGCACCTTAGAGACCAACTAAATTTCCAGGGTATGAGGTTTCGAGAGTCAGCGCTGCCTTCGCCAGATACGAGAAGTGGGAAAAGGAAGGAGGTCTTTAGAATCCAGGCAGAGGGTGGGAGGAGTAAATGAGAATGTCAGGAAGCTAGCTATAATCCATGTTGTAATTGGCCTGATAGCGCATGAGTGCAGAGTACAGAAAATTAACATTTGTAATCAGAGCTTTTTTTCTGGGAAAAGAGGTGGTGGAACTCAGTGGGTTGCCCTTGAAGAAAATAGTCACATGGCTGGTGGCCCCGCCCCCTGATCTCCAGACAGAGGGGAGTTGAGATTGCCCTCTGCGCCGGCAATCCAAACTCCCCTCTGTCTAGAGATCAGGGGGCGGGGCCACCAGCCATGTGACCATTTTCAAGAGGTTCCAGAACTCCGTTCCCCGCGTTCCCACTGAAAAAAAGCCCTGTTTGTAATGCAAGAAAAAGTCTATGTCCTGATTCAACCCTGGAGGCTCCATTGTTCCAAATTTGCAAATAAACTCAATTTCAGCAATTTTGTTTGATGTGCCACTTGGGCCTTCCTTTTGACCATATTTAAGCACCATGGCACTTTGCATGCAGAAATCTCCAAATGAAAGTTATCATTCCTCGTAATCCTGCCTGCCCTCCAACGATGCTCAGAGGCATAGCTGCACCTCAAGCTCCACGGCCCAAGTTGGGAGTGAGTCAGACCCTGGATGCAATGAGTTGGGTCCGGTGGAAGTACCCAGAGTAGTGGGCAAAATGGCTCTTTCGCCACCTTCCCCAAACAACCCCAAACTTCTCTCTGCAGATTGAGAGACAAGCAAAATGCATGAGATCAAGCACTGCAGAGACAAGTGGGAATCGGGTAAAATGTTTACTTCATTTGTACCCCCCTTTTCTTCCCAGTGGGGACACAAAGTAGTTTACGGTATTTTCCTCTCCTCCATTTTATCCTCGCAGCTCTATGAGATAGGTTAGGCTGTGTGCATGATTGGCCCAAGGTTTCCCAGGGAGCTTCCATGGCATCTAAACTTGGATTTACTTCACTTATACCTTGTTTTTCTCCCCCAAGGGGCTTGCTATCATTCTCTCCCACATCTTATCCTCACAATCACCTTGCGAGGTAGGTTACACTGAATTGTGTCTCTCTTTCTCTTCCATTTGGGGCTTACAACAGAGGAGGAAAAGACAATTTCACTTTATTCTCTCTTGTTGCTGTAGACTACATCCTGTGGCCTATTTTGCTTGGGAGGCTCTCCCAAATCTCAAGAGGAGTCTTGGAACAAATGACAGGCTGCTGGGGGTGGGGGTGGGCGGGGAGGTGAGGAAAGATCCGCTCTGCCACTTTGTTTGGTAACTCCTCTGCTAGATCCAACCCGTTATCTTGCCCTAAACCTTCCAACAACCCTGTAAGGTTAAGTCAGCGTAATTGTTCCTGTAACAGAAAAGGGTACAAAAGCAGAAAGCAGGCTTGCCTAAGATTGCTTAGTTTGTTCATCAGTGGTCCCCAACCGTTTTGGCACCAGGGACCGATTTCGTGGAAGACAATTTTTCCATGGACCGGGTGGTGGTGGTGGTTTCAGAATAATACAATTGTGCACTTTATTTCTATTATTACATTATAATATATAATGAAATAATTATACAACTTGCCACAATGCAGAATCAGTGGGAGCCCTGAGCTTGTTTTCCTGCAACTAGACAGTCCCATCTGGAGGTGATAGGCGACCACTTACCTCACCTGCTCCCTGGAGCCGCCTCTGTGCTCACCCGCCACTCACCTCCTGTGCGGCCCAGTTGCTAACAGCCCACAGACCGGTCCCGGTCCACGGACTGGGGGTTGGGGACCCCTGTTGTTAATGACTGAAGCAAGATTCAAACCAGGCCCCCCCCTAAAGCATAGCTCATTTCTTTAGCCACCATGCTACACCAGCTCTTGTGCACACACTGTGTACCATTATATATTTCAAATCTAAAGAACACTTTGCCTGTATAGCCATTTTACAAAGGGGCCAAGAAAGACCCAACTCCCCTGTAAAGAAACACTTCCCCAGAAGGTTGACACATCACAACAAAACTGGTATGCAGGCTTGTGGAAAAAATTGTGTTAAATCATTTTTTAAAAAGGAATCTGAGATGACAAGCTTCAGCCTCCACGAGAAGTCATAGGCTGTATGAATTTCCGTTCTGTTGCCTGCTTCCAGTTCTGCTGCTCCCTCTCAGGTTTTAAACCCCCCTAAAAGTCAATACAAAATGAAAAGGCACTTCTGGTTTGATTTATGGAAGAGTAAATGGCTCCTGTCAGCAGGCTTGTAAGAAACAGCTTCTGAAGAATGCACCTAATCAGCACTCCCGAGGAGACCGTAGGAGCAGAAGCATCTTTTACAGGAGTCTGAGTCACTGCCAGGTCCAGGGACGGGGCTTCATTTGGTGCTCTGGTAGTTTCTTCCTTTGGGTCCAGTCCCCCTAGCCAGACGGAGGTGATGGTGAATGACAGTCGTTTCTTCTCCCCCCGCAACAAGACAGGCAAGCAGATGGCTTGCAGCCAGGAACTGGTAGTGGGGCCACAGTAATAAATGCGTCATGAGATTTCATCCATTTGTCATACAGTGACAGGGGCTTGAACCAGATAACCCACGGCCTGAGGCTTAGACCCAGCCCTGTGATCTGCCTGAGTGTTTGCATGTCATGTTCCAGAAGTCAACAGTGACGTGCAATATCCACTTTTCCTGACTGGCAAGCAGTAGGGGGCGCCCTGAGTTGGCTGGATGCACATGCTTGCTCCATTTTGTGAAAGCACCTGCAGAAGACTGCCTGGAATATCATCCCAGACAAGACAGATTGGTTATGTTGACCCTCCCAACAGAAACCTTAGGAAAGCTTCCAACACAGGGCTATTTTTTCCCATTTAGATAGGTAAAAAGTCAGACGTTTGATTACCAGTTCATAGAAAAAGTACCTTTTTATTCAAGGTATGACAAGAGTATTTACAGTGTTCATTTAATCCAGACAAGATCTGTGTACGATTCCTAAAGCAGCAACGAAGAGTTACATTTAAATGGAGGGGAAAGACTTTTATTAGAGATGATGCCTTTGTTTCTTGCAAAAGGTTACAACGCATGAGCCGGATCCTGGGCACGTCTCTTTGGAAAGATTTCCAATTGAGTTCAGTGGCACTTACTCTCAAGTAAGTGTATAAACTAGCAGCCGTAAGACTAAGGACTCGTTCTAACTGCTTTGTAATACCAACTTTGCCTGGCTTTGTATTCACCAAAGACCATCACCTTCAAAGGAACAGACGTGTTCCTATTAAGTCTTCCTATCTCTGCTGCTGACTGTGAGCTGGAGCTTGGAGGGAAGTCATGACGCTGCCCCCAGCCTAAAATCTTCAAGAAGGTTTAAACACAGCATCCTAATCTGAAGAAAGTTAAGGTATTGCCTTCTTTTTCACTATCATCCTAGAATTCCCGTGCATGCATGCGCGTGCACACGTGCGCACGCACGCACATGCACACACCCCATTCCAAATACTTTCCTAATCAAGTAGGACCATCAGAAGACAAAAACAAGAATTACATCAAATTTGCAGCTGATCACTTTAAAAAAAAAATCCAACACCTTCACAATGTCTTTTTTCATTTTTACAAAGGGGTGCTCGAATGAGATTCCCAACACACAAACTGAAGCTTTTCTATCCAATCAGAGGGCTACAATTAGGGTTTCTATCACTGTCACTGTTAGGTAATACAGGTCCCTTCCATGAGTCAAGTAAAACAGAAACCAATGAGAGAGCTGTGTGGGTATGGTTAATCAGAAAGAGTCCAGTAGCACCTTTAAGACTAACCAACTTTATTGTAGCATATAACTTTATTGTATTGTAGCTACAATAAAGTTGGTTAGTCTTGAAGGTGCTACTGGACTCTTTCTGATTTTGCTACTACAGACTAACACGGCTAAATCCTCTGCATCTATGGGTATGGTTAATGTAATTCACAATGCACTGTACTTGAGGGGGATCAGGAACAGTTCCTTCCCCGTTCCACTCAGTGTAGGGGAAAGATACTGCAAAATGGAAATTTTGATGGCTTAGTAATATCTGTACAGCCTTTTCTGTCCCCTGGTTACAGCGCTAGGAATGATGTATGAATTGCTCAGCTGCTTCGAACCGTGATAAAAGGCATGGCTCTCAGGGCTCATGACACAGGAGGATGATTTTTGGATACAGGAATGACTCGGGAGAGCATGCCTTTGTAGAAAAGTTTCACGTGGAAATGGGAGATATACAAACAATGTTTCATGCAGTTCCGCCCGTATCAACAGCCACCGATCTTTGTTCAACTTAAACTGTAGTGTACGCCACAGCATCAGGGAAACTGGGGCAGCTCAATGGCTGGGCACAACTCACAGAATGCACCCTACTCAACAGGATACACAATTTTTTTTTTAAAGGACTGCAGTGTGAGCGCCCCCCCTTACATATTTTTTACATCTTACAGGCAGCAACATGTATCACAGTGAAACTAAAATGAGGTACATGTGTGGCTTCAAGAGTAAAGATAAACAGTTTCAGGACTTTTGAAAAGACATGCGTTCCCCAAGTGTGTTTTCCTGTCCTCGAGACAAAACCAAAAAAACCTGGGAAGCTCCTGTCAAGATTGCTTTCGCAATTGGAAACATTCATCTTATCCAAAGATATTTTTCAACATTTTTTTTAAGGGGGGGGGGGAGCCTAAAAGCAAAGAAATTTAAATAATCATCCACTAGATTTTTTAAAAGGGCTATTTCTGTCAAGCGTTAGCAAACTTATCAATAGTTACCAATACCAAAGCTGAGAAATTAGTTGCACAAATTTAGAAAAGTTCGTGCTTCAAATAAAATGACCAACGTACACCTATCCCCTAAATGGGGGCTTATAGTAGCTGTTTGGAGCTAAATAAGTTAGTCCTGCATTAATACACAGAGTTTCTGTAAATAAATATCAGTCTGGACAGATATGCACCTGAGAACCAGGTCAGATGCTCTACCTGTCCTGATCTCACCCAACTATGAGCATGGGCAGAATACATGCAGGTCGCTCTTTCTTGCCCACTTCACTGAAATGTACAAAGCAGTTCTAAAACTTTTTGTGTGTTGAAACATGCATCCTTCCCAGCCATCAGAACAAGTTAACAAGGAAGGAGCAGTCCTCAAGTGTGGCACTGAATTAAGGCTACTAAAATTTCCCGAGACCTCCCAACATACAAATGACTGAATATTCTAACCTCATTGTAAAGTTATTTACAGAAGTCGCACTGCAAGATGCTGTCCTAGAATAAGGATGGGATGCATAAACTCAAGTGCCTCCACTCCAATGCCTTTGCCAATAGAAAAGACATGATGTTATACATGATGCAGGGACATTACACTGGCTGCAGGCAAAGCAACAAAAATACATTCAGGATCAGCACCTTTTTGAAGAAATGGGTCGGCTGGGCAGATCATGTTTCAAAAAACGTGTGAGCACCTCGAGACCAAGCAAGTCATTTCGTAAGCTGAATAGGATGAACACCAAGTTTTATTTGATGACCGAAGGGCTGCAACCTTTTTGCGATGCATACATGTAACACGGATCAGGAAGAGCCAGCAAAAAAGGAGTGTAAAACTGGCTTCCTCTGTCCCCGTCAAATTGAACAGATGTCAAAACCAAAGAGTGGTTTCAGGCTAGAGTACTTAAAAAAAATATTTGACCTGTTTGCATATTTCAAAGACAAACCTAATCAGAATTTTACATTTGGCTTTAAACATTTTCTACGAAGTTTTATTCCAGCTGCGTATTTACAAAGAAATGTATAAAGCAGAACTGTAGAGTGAAATCCTCTAGCGGTGCATGGTGAAAGATGATGATCCACCTTAAAAGGCCATACATCATGCCTAAAGGAAGCCTCTTTGCTTTTGACAGGTGAAAAAAAAAACACGGGTATTTGCTTTCTTCCGATTCAGGAGCATAAGTAAAAAGACTGGCAGGTGGAAGGAGAGAAGGACCGTGCCTGCTTACTCGACAACACCTTCAAAATCAGGAGGTAAAGTTACAGGCACTGTTAATCCCACAGCGGGGTTGCTGCAATGAGCACATACTCCAAAAAGCGTTAAGAAGTCTTGAATCGTTTTAGACCACGGGTTTGGCCCGTGGCTTTTTCTTCAGTTCACCAAATTCCAGGAGCAGCAAGTCTCGGGGTGCACGCTTGCTACCTTTTTCCTTTGCTAACGATGCATTTTGCAGACTACGGTGTAAATTTAAAAAACTTACATCAAGACTTTGTTACAAACTTTGCCTTTGTACACAACAGAATCTTTGTGCTGATCTTTTCTTCAAAAGGACTTTATAAATAATATAAATTTAGACCCAGTCTTCAGCACTCTCGTCATTATACCATGTTGTTGCTTTCTCCAGCTTTATCTACGAGCTGTTTGGGGATGGGGGGAAAGAAGAAAAGGGGAAACAAGTTTTAATTCTGAGATTCTACCACATTTACAGGTTACTGCAAGGAGACAGGCATTTCTGCACGTAAGGAGCAGGTTGAAAGTGACTATAATCAGATCATACTCAACAAGGTCTTTATGTGGTATACACAAAATCAACGCAACTCAGTATTAACTGTAACAGTGTTTCAGCATGGTGTGCATTTATACTGACACTGACAGCAACATGAAGATGCAACAGAAATGGAAAAAATAAGGGAAAAAGCAAGTATAAATACTGTCAGCTCAATGACCCGAAAGGAAATTTTTTTTAAAAAGTCAGCCATTCATGCATTAACAGACTGAAGATGATTTTTTTTTCAACTAACCATTATTGGGGCTTCTCTTCTGAGCCTACGCAGGCTTTGAAGAAAACATCAACAATTAAGTTGTCAAATAGGATTTAACTCCATTAAGATACCAATGTATATTGGTAAAGATCAATGACGATGAAACGCCAAACCAGATTATAAGGCCTGAGACGTAGATAACAATGATAAAAGAGATTTAACGCCACAAGAAAATGCATCGACATCAACAAGGCTTGCATACCATTCCTACAAACTACTGCACTGGCAAATCAGCGTTTAGGGCTGGTGCAACTTGCCAGCATTATAATCTGGGCACTGGAAGCTTTACCATGTACCATGGCACAGCTCCAAGACGTGCCATGGTACAAGGTTGGGCACAGTAGGGGCATGGCGGGGATGGGCTTGGCTTTCTAATGCCCTTTTTGAAAGGCACCACGGCCACTGTGGTGGGTACTACAGTGAAATCACATGCACCTGACCTTCAAAATTATCGACAGTGCTGCTGAGCTGCCTGCGACTCAGTTCCAGCCAGGACATTTGTGATAGCAAATACATTCCAGCATGCTTGATGTAAAAAAAGACAGACACAAGCATACAGTGACTCTCACGAGGAGGACGTCATGTTTGTTTACATGCATGGGTCATTTTAAAAAGACGTGGATGGCCAAAACTGGGGCTGAGTAGCTAGCTCTCAGGTTAGGATGAGGAGCGGACCAGTCCTCTTCCCTCACTCTGATTCAATTAACTATCGGCCATGGTCTTTGCTCACACGGGCATATTATATAGCGCATCGATCCTGATATACATGTAAAAGTCAAAGACACCAATATTAAAGTTACGGCTTCTCAACAGAAATGCAGAAAGGTGCGGTTTAAAAAGGTATTGAAACACCTGGTGCCCTCTGGAACTCACTCCCCGGTTGCCTAAAGTTTGCATACTGTGCCCAAACTGTAGCTGGCACAGAACAACAAAAAGGCATTTACACCATTTCATAAAGACTGGCCAAGTTGACGTTAAACCGATGAAAGATCTTTGTGGCTGAGAAACTGAAATATATTGTGGGGCACACTGAGGCAACACCTTCATTTGTAAAAAGTGAGTTGCAGACCTCAACAGACTGTGTTGCCAAACTTGCTGGTTGTGTTTTGCTTTGCAGAACAAAGCATCACAGGGCAGTCATGGAAATCCACTTCTGGTACAGAGGATGACGGCACAAGTTCTATTAGTGGGTTCTTTTGGAACCATGACATCACATCAAGATGCACTTAATTCCCCACCCCCACCCCCCAGAACACAGCAGTGGTGGAAAGTAGGGGAGTGCAATCCAGGTCTGGGGGGGCGGGTTCCAGATTTTTGCCAATCCAGTTTTCCCAAATCAAATAGGAGAATCCCGGATCCAGACCCCTAGATAAATATGTGGGATGTGGCTTCAACCTCAGGCTGGCTTCCTGGGCTTCTCCCATGTTTTTTTCCAAGTGGGAGGAGGAAGGGGGAGTGAGGCTGAGGCAGGAAGGAGGAGGAGTGAGGCATGGAGGGGGGAAGTGAGTGGCCAATCTGTGCAGGAGCTCTCCTGTCTGCTTGGCTTCTGTGAGTCACACTGGTTCAGTTGGGTTAAATTGCGACAGTGTCCCCTGCTTCACTATAGTTTGGTGTGAATTTGCTGTTTTTACATGATTCTCTGGTCCTCTTGTTTCATAGGAAATAATGAAGAGAGGCTGGGCAGCTTGCTCACAGGCCCTTGAGTAATGAGAGGGCTTCAGCTTGGTTCTGTTGGGCTTTCTGTGAGTTGAGCTTGTATCTGGCTACAGCAGTCAGCTTTGACTTTTTTCGCTATAGGAAACAATGGAGGGTGGCTGGGGACATTCAGGAGCCCATAGAAATGTACCCCGGGGTCCAATTTTCCTGAAACTTGGGTGGTCTTTAGAGGACAGTCAGGAGTAGGTTCCCTGCAAATTTCATGGAGTTTACTTGAAAACTGATGCCCTTATTCCTCCAGCTAGCTTTCCCCATAGAAAATAATGGCCAAATAAATCCAGGGATCTCTAATCTTGCCAAACCAGATTAGAGGAGTTTTCCTGGATTTCAGGGATCCTGGATGTTTTTTGTTTCCCTGAAACCCAGATCCAGGTTTCCCAGATTTTTTTTTTTGGGGTGTACACCCCTAGTGGAAAATGCCATCAGGTTGCAGCCGACATATGGCCACCCCTGTAGAGTTTCCAAGACAAGAGACAAACAGAGGTGATTTGCCTTTGCCTGCCTCTGTACAATGATCCTGGAATGGCGGTCTCCCATTCAAGTACTAACTGGGATCAACCCTGCTTAGTTCCTGAGATCTCATGAGACTGGGCTCGCCTGAGCTATCCAGGTCAAATCCCCACCCACCCCCCTCCAACATACACCACAGTAAACAACTGCAGAGCAGAGGTATGCGGGGAGAGGGGGGGGTGTCCAAATTTTTGACATATCTCTTTTTATGAGAACTCATGAGGGTAAGATGCCTTTTATCCTTACAGATTCTGTTAAGGGGTGTGCAACTTCTGAACGTGGAGCTCTTTTTCAGAGCAGAAGTCATCCTCAGGGATGAGTATGGCAATAACAGTCTATAGATGGATACAGAGCTGCACAGAGAACTAAAAAACTTTACGAGCTGTTATGACGATAGGCACCCCCAAAGCACAGATATGAAGAAACAGAAGCATGGGAGTAGATGCAGTTTAATACTTACCGAGCTTATACCAGGTAAATTCAAAAGATAGCCAAGAACTGGCACTCTTCTAATAAAACCAACCACCACAGGGAAAAAGCCCCTTTAAACAAAGAATGGGAAAAAAAAGATTAGTAAAGTTCCGCAAACTTACATATTTCTGTATGACAATGGAACAAGATCACATCAAAACTCACTTTTTGTACTAACTGGGTAAGTTTTATCATTGCAGGTTTCATTTTCTTCCATAAAGACTATAGATGAATGAATGGAAGCAACTAACAGTTGATGACGGCAAAATTTTGCATGGCTACAAAAGCATTTTAGCTATTCGAATTAGTTAAGCTAAGCAGCAGTTCTAAGGAATCTACTGCAATGCAGTTAGTGACAGAATTCAATCTAGTATTCCCTAAAGAACAAGCAAAAACGTCCTGCTTAGGGGGGGAAATCTACTCAGAAGTCAGTCTCATTTTATTGAATTGGGCTTGCTCCCTGGAAAGTGTCCTTATGATTAATGCCTCAAAAAACTACTAACCAATACAGTTCCTAAGGCATGCCTACCACTGAGACATAAGTTAATCTCTCAACCAAGAGGATCAAGAGAGGGATCCATACAACTACTTTCCCCCCATCCCAATAGATTTCTATTGAGATCCACATCCAAGTGGGAGTGGTCCACTGACTGGGAGAAAAGTGGGATATGAGTATTTTAAATAAATGCATTTTAAATAAATTACTTGATGATTGCTGCATCAAATGGAAGATTACGAGATGAATGAGCAATCACGGATCAAAAGGACCAATGCTTTTCAGTGCAACATGAAAGGTAAAGTTCAAGTATAACAACAACAACAACAACAACAACATTCGATTTATATACCACCCTTCAGGACAACTGGTTAACAAAACTTTACTAGGGTTGGAAACTTTGCTATGGTTTGGCATGGTGTCTAAATTAACACTCATAATCAGAAAACATGGTTTATGATGAGTTTGAAAGTCAACAGTCTGCACTAAACACATCATCATCATCATCAACTAAATTTATAGTCCGCCCTCCCTGTGGATGGGCTCAGGGCGGATTACAACATAGAGATAAAAACACATTAATAAAACGGTACATTAAATCATGATAAAAGCCAGATTTAACCGCATAAAAACAAACTCTGCACTATGTTCTGACTCTGCAGTATGTCCCAGGTTCACTTCACCCTTCCCTGCCAACCACAAGGGAAGAGAGGGGTGGGGACGTGAGTTGGTGCGAGATTAGCCACCGTTCCTACATGGGGCAGATGACTCAATATAGCCCCCCCACTAATAAGAGACAGGCTTATTGTCAAGCTGAACTGGCAAACCACTGCTCCACCCTGGACACCTCTGGACCCTGAGACTGGAATGCTAAGCAGACAGAAAAGGAAAGGAGACAAACAGGGTTTACCTATACACTTAGAAGTGCAATTCATGGTTTGGGTTCCAGATCATAGTGACGGCAAAATTTGATACCTAACAAAGGGAGCTTTGATTCTCAAAAGCTTATACCCTGAAAATCTCATTAGTCTTTAAGGTGCTGCTGGATTTGAATCTTGCTGCAAAATCTGGTGTGATTTCTGAACTGAGCCAAAGATTTTTCACTAGGGGCTTCAAGAATTAAATATGCAAGTGATAGAGTGTGTGCACGCGCATATGTGTCTGTGCCAACCAGCCCGGGTCTCATGAAAGTTGGTTGATTACTGATCCGCTTTGGGTCTCAGTGAGAAAGGTGGATTATAAACAAACATACATACATGCAAATGCTGGTGTTCGAAAGGAGCACAGACTTCCAAAGTTGCAGAAGAAGCAAGAGAATCATTCACTCTAAGAGCAAAGGAGATCTAATGCAGATCTAATGATGTCAGGGTCAGGCCCTGGGTCCCATTCTCCCTTCCCTGCAATGTTACAGCCAATAAACCCCTTCCCTTTTGGCTTTAACCATGGCTAAGCGTTACAAAAGCACTAATGCAGAACATGGTGAATAAAGACGGTCCTTAAATCAGGTTTCACTAATCAGATTAATACTAAAGTTTCAAATCTTAGTGTTAGCTAGCGTTAACGGTGGCACTGATGCCACGCTCAACTGTGGCAAGGGAATTCTGGGGAGAAGCAGCACAGAATCCTGCACCTTGCTCATGAGAGCTGGATCGAGGGTTAAAAGGTCAAGAGTGTTATGCCTGCATCAGTTCTAAAATTAATGGATTTCCTCTGGCAACTTAGAGGCTAAGCAGACTGCTTGTCCATGGCCATTTTAATAACAGAATTACCTCCAGGGTTTCAAAAATATCTTTTTGGAAACAAGATGGCATTTCAGTTTACTCTTAACACGAAGAGAGACGCTTCTGAGAGTACCTGACTGTGCACGTTAAGCCTCATGAATGAAACGGCAATTGTTTGATGAATGTCAGTTTCACAATAGGAAAAAAAAGGGTTACTCTTCAAAACAAAAGCAAAGAACAGTGGAAAAAAAAACCTTACCGGAATAAGAGGAAGAAACCATAAATTTCAAGGACCATTCCTATCAAGGGCCAACCAATGAGAACAATAAGTACACCTCCCAAAAAGAAGCCAGAGGCTTTCATTTTGTGCTTCTGGAAGAAGAATCGGAATGTCCTTTCTAAACCGATCACAAAAGCCAGGCCAGCCACAAATAAAACCTGAAACAGACATTAATAATAAGCACAACGCAATGAAGGGGAAAATGTACTTAAGTACAAAAATATTAACTTTACAGAAGACGAACCTATGTCGGAAACCAAAGCTTATTCTCACGTTGCATCCATGACAAAGTAGAATTCAAATGTACTACTGAAAGAATGTTTTGGCATAACACAAAAAAGCTGATTTTGCTGGAGGAAAAGACCTAATTTACATGCTGTTAAAAGAAATTGAACAATATTGGCTTGACTTTATTAAGAAACAGTTGTGCTAGGCCAACAGTTTTCCCTTGCGGAAAAACTGTGTGAATAGATCAGATAACAAAGTTCATCTAGCAAGACATCAAAGCTTTTGATGTATTCCAAGCAATATATTTGGAAGCTTATGAAACTACTGAGAGCTGAATAACCAGGTTGAAATGCAATAATATCAAGATTACTGATAAAGTGATGAACATATTCTGCAAGAGCAATGCTGGTTTCATTCTGTTAACATTAAAGTTATTGTCTCTCTTATCACCCACTTGACTATGTATTTTATAACTCTGATAAGATACAAAGCATGCATCCAAACAATAGTAAATGTTTAGATAGACATTTACTATTGCTCAGTTGCATGCTGTCGATCATATCAGTTATAAAATTCCTGCATGTAACAAGCACAGTCCATCTGAATTTAAGCATTTTTCAATCCTATTGATTTCAGTGGGAGAATTAGAGAGCATGTCTAAATATCAAATAGGGCTTTAAAATGCTTAACTTTAGGGGGGTTGGACTCAAGTTGCAAGACACTTACAAGTAAAAGTGAGGGCTATCTTTAAGAGTAAAGAAGTACCAACAGTGGCTTATCGACAAATAGGGAAACTTAAGGTAGCACCGAGTAGATTTCCTGTGCCAAAGTACAAGAAATGCCAGATTCTACCGATTCCTGTGAAAAAAGATTTTTTAAGAAAGCAAGACAACTAGACCACAAATTCAGATTCTGGAAGACCAAAGGCCCATCCTAAATAGGGATTCCTAGTCACTTACTCTTGCAAGTACTGGGACAACCTTAAACACACACACACAACACACAAGAGCTTCAATGCACGATCATAAATTTTCATGTGCAAATATATTTTTAACTATTTATACTTTAAAGCACAACTTCTCCGTGTCAGTTGAAATATTTAATATCACAGTTCTAAAAGGCTGATCACCACTGATTAATGCAGTTCACTAGGTGGAAGGACAGCGCTCGACTCTACGTTCCGTCTGATCCAGTCGCACACTCTCAGCCTAGCTTAACTCATGAGGTTGTTGTGAGGATAAAGAGGAGGAGACCTAAGTTGCTTTGGGACTCCATTAGGAAGAAAGTCAGGGTACAAATGAAATAAATAATCTAGCGCTCCATTCTTTTACACTTTAAGGTCTGATCCAGCAAGGCTCTTCCTATGTTCTTACGGGACTGCATATATTGCTCATCCAGCCTAAATAGCAATCTTATTTCTATAGCATCAGCAGTATACACGGTGCTTCCCACTGCAAATTAGCCCCAAACAGGTCTTTGTTCAAGAAGCCAACAATCTAAATTTACAACTCTCAGAAAGTAGGTGGAAGATAAAAGTAAGCCAACGCACATATTTTAACCCTGTCTCAAGGGTTAATTCAAAAGCTTTGTGGAGGTGGCATGATTTGAGCTGGGGGTGGAGGGGCTGACAAAAAAGAGTGAGACGGCGTCACGAACATGCTGTGGGTAGGAGTTCTGAGCATAAGAGGCTACAAGGCAGCTACCTGAGAGAGCCAGAGAGGCCAGCTCAGGATGGCAGAACTGGAGAAATGACAGCTTATGAAGAAATCACAGCTGAGGCAAGTCCATGGAGAAGTTTAAAGGTAAGCACAAGGAATTTGTGTGGCGTGCCAAAGGAGATGTGAAGCCAACACAGGTGAAAAGCAGGAGGACCGACTTGATTCAAGGGAAAGGGCTCCAAGGAGATAGGAGTATGGAGTCGCTGGCTCTTCAGTCTTCCTGTTCTTTTCCACATCACTCATTACTAATGAGCGCAGAAAGACATCTGCTGTGCTCCACAGAGGGCTGCCAATTAAAACAAAGTTTCCTGAGGCATACACAATCAAGGCACGCCTATCATACTGAAGTGAACCGAATGCCAGACAAGGTGCTCCTTAAGATTAACTTCCTCTCAGGTTTTTGTATGTATGCCAACTACAGTGGCACGTTTGGAGGGAAGCGTGTGCAGTTGATGTATTATGTAAATATGACTCATGTAAAAGACTTACATTTCCAATAGCCAAAAGTGCTTTGTCAAAAAACAGGATCATTCCAAAGAAAAGGAAAAATACTCCAAAACCTGTAAGTCCCATTCCAATTTCTGTAATACAAAAAGAGCAGGAGAATTAGTTAAAACGTAGCCTCGGCAATAAGGAAAAGAAAAATAATTTAATATACAAAACACTCTTTAACAAATGGGACTTCGACAATTATTGACCTGCTCATTACTACACCCAACACCTCGCCCTCATTCAGGCAGGATGCATCATGTAAAGAGAAAAGAACTGCCTGCCTGGATTTGATCAAGGGCCCACTTAGTTCAGCAACAGCTGGTCTCTGTGCAAACACTGCTGGGATACCAATTCAGTCGCAAAATTAGCAGCCCTGCCTGTAATTTTGACTTGTTCTTTTCTTTTGTCTCAACTACTGCAACCCTGATTTAATATACTCGTTGGCTGTCTTCAGATCTGTTCAAAAGGACAAGCAGACACTATTATTAAATGAAATGCCCACAAAGACTTCTGTAGGAAAAACCAATGAAGAGCTATCGAAATCAGAGGCAGAGATCTAATTCAAAGAAAGAGCAAGACATCACCTTTCTCAAGCTACAGCAAACACCGCTAGTTTTAAGAAAAATGGGTAGTCAGCAGTAGCACTGAAGACAGCAGTCACAGGACTACGTCAGTATATTAGAGACTTTATTTCTTTAGCAGAAGAACAAGATTCAAGGCCAGTAGCACCTTAAAAGCCAATAAGATTTCCAGGGTATAAGCTTTCAAGAGTCAAAGAGGGGTTTGACATTCAAAAGCTTGTACCCTTGGAAATCTTGTTGGTCTTTAAGCTGCTGCTAGACTCAAATCTTGCTTTTCTACTACAGACGAACATGACTACCCACCTGAAACTACTTCTTCGGTGTTTTATCTATTGGCATCAAACCAAAATGGCTCACAATGAATGCAAAGACATACACTTAACCCAACCTGGACTACTAATTGAAAACTGGCATCAGGCTACTCCCTTTCTCTGGGAGCAAAGAAAAGGAGGCACTATCTTGTATACAGTTTTGTCAAAGACTTAGGCAAGCACTGCAAATGAAAAACACCCTTGCTTTTCAAAACTTCAGAAGGAACAGAACGAGAATATATAAGTTTAAGCATCTCTACCTGTTGGAACCTGCAAGGAATTCTAACAGTGCAATCCTAAGGAGAGTTACTTTTGTCTAAGCCCATTGATTTCAATGGGCTTAGATTGGAGTAACTCTCCTTAGGATAGTAAGAAGTCCAGTAGCACCTTTAAGACTAACCAACTTTATTGAGGCATAAGGTTTCAAGAATCACAGCTCTCTTTGTCAGATGCATCTGAAGAAGAGAGCTGTGGTTCTCAAAAGCTTATGTCTCAATAAAGTTAGTTTGTCTTAAAGGTGCTACTGGACTTTTTACTATTTTGCAACTACAGACTAACATGGCTAACTCCTCTGGATCTATTCCCTTAGGATTGCACTGTAAGTCTTGTAGTCAAATATGAAGTACACCCAGGGCTTTTTTTCTGGGAAAAGAGGTGGTGGAACTCAGTGGGTTGCCCTCAGAGAAAATGGTCACATGGCTGGTGGCCCCGCCCCCTGATCTCCAGACAGAGGGGAGTTTAGATTGCCTTCTGCACACCACACAGAGGGCAATCTAAACTCCTCTCTGTCTGGAGATCGGGGGCAGGACCACCAGCCATGTGACCATTTTCAAGAGTTTCCGGAACTCCGTTCCACTGTGTTCCAGCTGGATAAAAGCCCTGAGTACACCAAATGATACAGCAACATCATAAGTGAAGCAGGTGCACTCAGCACTACATCAAAGGCAAAATCCCACTACTCCCAAACGTCAGTGGATGAACGACAGTGAAAGATCACATACTGGAGCGAACTATCAAGGCCAGCCAATATGTACAGACCTTTTTCCATATAGTTAAAGTGATTTTAATAAAAAACAAATATTTTAGATTAGCATAATCCAAGACACCTCCAAAAACAACCAAAAACAAAGAGGACGTATGTATAGACTGCTGCACAACAAATAGAATAACAACAATAATAACAACAACAACAACATTCGATTTATATATCACCCTTTAGGACAACTTAATGCCCACTGAGAGCGGTTTACAAAGTGTGTTATTATTATCCTCACAACAATCACCCTGTGAGGTAGGCGGAGCTGAGAGAGCTCTGGGACAGCTTTGACTGACCCAAGGTTACCCAGCTGGCTTCAAGCGGAGGAGTGGGGAATCAAACCCGGTTCACCAGATTAGAATCCTGCTGCTCTTAACCACATCTAGATTTACTGTGCAATAGGCATCAGTTTCACCCAGAATGCTAAATCTCTATTGAAAAGATACGGGATTTCATTCTCAGACAATTCTTTTGCTATTGCCAATCACTGCAAAGCCTCATAAATAAAAATACAAAGCCTTTGCAGCCACTATCTAACCCATAGCGCTGCACAATAAAATGTGCAACAATTGTGAGTTTTATTATGGATGAATTGTAACAAAAGTGAGATGGAACAGCCTTTTATTCTTGGAAGAATTATGAATAGTGCTTAATTATGGGTCTGTGCCAGGACACTAGAAAATTAGAGCACATTTAGATTCTGCTTATTAGGAAATCTGAAGTTGCCTTTCTTCTGCTAGGAAGGTATTCTTTGCTTGGTCTTCTGGATGCCATGTGCAACTTCCATTTCATCAGTATTTATTTTTCATCGAAAATGTTTGGACTCAGGGTATCTGCAAGCTCACAATATACGTTTGTGTTAGCTGTGCTATCACCCTTAGGGGTTTATAGTGTAAGACAGCAATTCCCCCTGATTAAGCAGGCAGAAACAAGACGATCTGGGGGGGGGGGGGAAGAGACAGGACATTTCCGAGAACTGGAAGAAGGGAATTTATAATACAAGTAGCATTAAGAATGGCCCATACTTAGGGCCAAACAAGACATAATGGCATCCTTGTGGCTGCCACAAGAAAACCGCCATTTTAAAAGTTATTTTAAATTGATCGGACCTGCACTGTGGCCAGCTGAGGCACTCATCCCCTCTCCAGGGCTGTTTTAACACTTGAAATGCTGCTGGGGCGGGGGAGAACAAGAGCACCACACTGCTGTTGTTTCAGTCCTGATTGGGCCCTCGAAGCATTTTTAAATGACTTTAAAATTACGGTCATAAGTACACTGCCATGTCTAGTTTGGACCTTACGTTGCAATCTTTGGCATGCTTACCTTAGTGTAACCACCAATGAACACAGTGATACTGACTTCTAAGTAACCATGCAGTAGGATCATACTGTTAGTCTCTCTATCACCGAAACAAGTTTGGCTTATTTTGTACCATTTAAAGCATGCCAAAATGTCCAAATCTTTGACTTCTGCCAGACAACCGTAAACCCAAAGCTATATCAAAGAATTCCAGTCCAGAACATACCATAGATGCTGGAGTACAAAAATATGTCCACATTATGGAGCTTTATTGAACTACAGAAGAATGTGTTTTAGGTGTTTGTCTCTTGAAGAAACACATCAAGCATCTAAAGATGCAGCTACAATAAGATCTATAGCACAATTATTTAGTATTTGAGGAAACTGTACCTATGAGTATCCTGTGACTCCAAACTCAACCAGTGAAGAGCTATTACCCAGGATTTGTTTTGATGGCTATGGCGAGCAGATGCTTTGTTATAATTTTTATGTGGTATCTGTGAATTGTTTATCAGCAATAAAAGAGGTTTTACATTTCACATTAAAAGGTAAATTGATTAAATAACATAAGAGCACACTTTGTGAATGGATCTGGGTCCAAACATGATGGAGGGATGCTGACTGCTGCCTCCACTTCCTTTGATGGCCTCCGTAGCAGCAGTTGGAAACTAGAGGATGGGGGCCTGGAAGACATTTTAGGTCATTTTAGCCAGCATAACCCCTATGAACTCCAACACTGTCACACACCTAGAATTCAACATTATTTAAATATTGTTTCAGCTTTTTCCTGCCTCTCCATTATTAGCCATTTCTGCCTCCTTTATTAATTAGCTCCATATCTTAGATTAATAGTATATTAGATTTTTGCAGTACCACAAACAGATATCATGCTTTATTAATATATATTAATCCTCCTTTATTAATATATATTAATAGCATTTATAGTCCGCCTTTCTCACTGAGACCTCAAGTGGATTACATATTGTGAGATTAGTACAATCAATATCAAGGACATTTCCATAAACAATGCCATAAGGTAAATAAATACAAGCTTACAAAGACATAGCATTAGCAACAATCCAATATAGAGTTGAAGAAATGCTGAAACAGAGCATAAGCGATTCCAGGACTGACATTAGACAACATATAACTATGTTGTGGGAACATATTTGTAGCACAAATTGCACACAGGACAGCATACTTAAAGCAACAGACAGGACATAAGACAATATAGTGGTGAAGTCTAAGGTCCCTAACTCAGTGAAGCATAAACATATACTTTTAAAGGAACTGCATTTGTAGAGGATAGGCAGGATATAGGGATCTAGGAATATGCATGTTCTTCTGAGTCCTTCTCAACTAAAATTTTCATTGCATTATTATGCAAGCCATTTGTACAAGTAATATGTGAACCAAACTTGTATAAAAAAAGGCCATATTGGATTTAAACAAGGCTTTCCCTTTTTTTCATTTTTTGAACCAAAGGATGGAGTCAAAAAAGCAGTGCAATTTTTTCAACATAATTTAGGGATTTGAAGCAGCAGCCTCCTTGATAACAACAAACCACTTTAGAAAATAGGGTTTTGATACGGCATACATCACTGCAGCTCACAGAAAAGAGTCAATACTCCCAAGCCTTTGGTTGCACACACAGTAGCTTTTCAAATCCCAGCCGTCATACAACCAATACCGCTTTGATATTCATGTTTATGAACTTGTTCTGTCAAGTATGTTCAAGCCACCTCGTTGTGTCAAAATTTAAACTTTCACATTCATTGTGCAAGATTCCTTAATGTCTTCTTGGGCAACACTGATGAGTAAGACTAGAATGATTTTACTGAAGGATAAAGAAATAACCAACGTGGTAACGGTTTGCTCAATTAACTGCACAGAAAGCGTTTTCTTCAAGAAAGCATTTAGGAATATGCACGTCTACCCTGATTATTCTATTTGAAACTGCTTTGAGGCAATTCTGATTAGGTGACAGTTTTGGAAACTACAATTAACATAATTTCTTCCCAGTATGAATGAACGGAATGGTAAGTTCTAGCTGAAGTTTCCAGACTCCAGGAACATGAACTGCCATATAATGCTGTTCTGCTAACACAAGTTGCCCCCAAACTTTCAATTAAAATGTGCAAAGTGGGGCAAAGGAAACCAAGGCCTTCAAAGTTGTTGACACAGTAGCAGTGCCACACCAGTCATTTAACAAAGTCAAGTCATCACTATGCACCAGGCAATGAACTGACTCCACCTCTGCACAAGAAAGAGCACTTGCCACTCACTCGTCTGGCATATGTAGAATAGATGTTGTAACACAGTACCCAGGGCATCTCACCTACCACGGCAGGGCAACAGACCACAATCAAATCTTATAAACATTATAAAAATAAGCAATTTTAATCAAATCTCTTCTGACTGACTAAATGCCCAACCCTAACACACAGCGCCTCAAGAAGCCACACTAACCTCTTGCCTTTTACAGCCCTATCATTCCATCTCTAAGCCCTGCCACACCCCTAAAACAAAGCATTTTCCACCAATGCTGCTTCACTTCCAAATGAACGCAGATCACATTCATCCAGTTACCCATCTCCCCTCTCCTTGGTGTACCACCTATTATGTGTTTTTAACTGTAAGTTCCTTAGGGACAGGAACCTGTCTCCTTTTTTGCCTACTAAAATTTGCAAGACATCATAATACACCTGTCACATTATATATACTATACTGCTTGACTTACGGCCAATTCACATGATTACAAAGCCAACCAAACATTTGATCAGACATGATCTGGGAGTCCTCTGCTTCCTAGGTATGAAAGGCCCTGATACAAATCAGTACCACACAGAGAGGGTGCTTATGCTTTCCTTGAAAATCTTGTTGGTCTCTAAGATGCCAACTCTGACCTGAATAGCCCAGGTAAGCAGGATCTCATCATATCTCAGAAGCTAAGCAGAACTGACCATGGTTAGTAATTGGATAGCAGACATCCCAGGAAGACCAGGGCTGCAGAAGCAGGCAATGGGAAACCACCTGTTAGTCTCTTGCCATGAAAACTCCTCCAGGGGCCACCATATGACTCGATGCCACTCTCCCCTGCCACCTCTAAGAGGCCACTGGGCTCGAATCCTGCAGACCAACACGGCTACCAATGGGAAGCAATGTAAGGCAACTTCAACCCCAATTGCCTAAAACAAAACTTAAACTAAACGCAGACGATTAAAATTTTAAGATATAACAGAAGCGAGCTTAGGGATGGGAAAGGAGCCGTAGAATAACAAGTGCAGTAATTGGACGTGACTGCTATTCACAGACATTATTTTTTAAAAAACGGCTCTAGTTATGAATCACCTGAAGCTGTACCGCCACTGCCTGTGATGGAAGGCCCCACAACCATTCCAACACTGTACCCAGGGTTGCCAACTCTGGTCTGGGGAATTCCTGGAGATCGGGGGCGGGGGGAGGAGGTCTGGGGAGGATGGGGTACGGGGAGGGACCTCAGCGGGGCATAATGTCATTCAGACCACTCTCCGAAGCCGCCATTTCCTCCAGGGGAACTGATCTCCATTATCGGTAGACCAGCTGTAATTCCGGGAGATCTCCAGGCCCCAGTTGGAGGTTGGCAACCCCACTCCCGCCCCGCCCCCTTCCCTCTGACTTCACCCACTCTGAGTATCCGTGAGGGAAATCATGATGGCGGCAGCGAGGCGCCGGCCTGGGACGCTCCGACAGAAAACGAGCCGAGGAGAGCGAAAATGAAGCCGACTAAAAGAGGAGGAGGAGAAGCAGCCGCCACGTCTTCCGGAAACACGCAGCCCCCTCAGTCAGTCCCCGGCTTCGGCTGCCACTGCTGCCGCCGCTCACCAAAGCCGCCTCCCATTGGGCAGAGCGGGAGGAGCCAATCCGCGTGCCGTTTATTGCGGCTTTCCTCTCCCTCAGCTCTCGTCAGAGGCTTTCGTGAGGAGGAGCCAACCCAGAAAGAGAGAGGGCGCACGCGCGTGGCTGGCCTTTGATTGAGCGGTCAGGGGAAAAAAAAGAGTGAGTGTGTGTGCGCGCGCCCTGGATTGGTTGAGGAGTCAGTGACGAAAGGGCGAACGCGCGGTCGTGGCTGACCCTTGATTGGCTGAGGAGGGAGGATGTAGAAAGATACGTATGCTGATTGGCGCGGTTTATGACAGGAAGGGGAGAGCGTCTCTCTCTCTCTCTCAGATTTGCCTATGCGCGCCTGAGGAAAAGGGAGTTTTGGTTGTCAGGTGGGACAATTGAATGGAGCCTCCCTGTCCAGAGCCAGTATATCTTGGATACATATCTCCTCTCTTCGCCCTTGGTTTTGCCTTTTAAAACATTTCCTTGCCCTGCTTCATTGGGAGGCAAATTGATTAGTTTTCAGTTAATTTCCCCATATCTTAATAGATTTCTCAATAGATCTTAATAGAACTTCTTGTTTATTTGTTTAACTCATTATTTATACCCGGCCTTGCTCCCCAATGGGGACTCAATGCAGCTTACAGTGTTTCTCTCTCATTTTATCCTCATAACAACCCTGTAAGATAAGTTATGCCAACTCACCCAGCGAGCTTCCATGGCAGAGCAGGGATCTGAACCTGCGTCTCCCAGCTTCTAGACTGACACTCTTAACTGGTATTCCACACAGCCAGCAGTCTGCCTTTGGTTTGTTAAATGTTGTGCTTTTTGCAGTGTTTTTCAAAAACTCCTCATTTTCACAGTTTGCATCCTGAAGAAGTTTAGTTTGAGGACTGGATGAGTAACAGAACACAGAGGATCTCACCTTGAACACTGGAAGCTGTGCTAGATGGGTAAGTGAAAAGGTTATTTGAGGTGGGTAACCATGTTGGTCTGTTGTAGAACAACAGGATTTGAGTCCAGTGGCCCCTTAGAGACCAGCAAGATCTCCAAAGTATAAGGGAGTTTTTGAAAGTCAAAACTTCCTTGTCTGAAGAAGAGACCTCTGACTCTCAAAAGCTCATACCCTGAAAATTTTGTTGGTCTCTTAAGGTGCCACCGAACTC
The DNA here is from genome assembly GCF_028583425.1 of Eublepharis macularius. NCBI lineage: Eukaryota > Metazoa > Chordata > Lepidosauria > Squamata > Eublepharidae > Eublepharis > Eublepharis macularius. Next base: position 15,131,263 of record NC_072798.1, read on the forward strand.
AAATCCTGTAGCTTATTCTCTGGTGTCTGTTCTGTGTCCTGCCTTAATATTTCCAGGAGTCTTATAATGCAGTCCTAAGCTTCAGTGGACTTAGAAGGGTGTAGCTTTGTGTAGGATTGCACTTGCCTAGTTAGCAGTAATAAAACATTGTCAATGGAAGACTTACGACAACCAGTGAACTCCCTTGTTTCTGATGGCAATATGTATCCCTGGGGTTCAGGAAAGACTGCACAAGCATTTCAGTAGCCGTTTTTTTTTAAAAAAGGAGCTTCTTCCCCATTCAAAGCCTTCTTGTTCATCTGTGTACTTTCATGCCAATCTGAGGGTCATTTTATCCACTGATTATACCACCTTGAGCCATGTGGTAGTATAGCAGTCATGATTACCAGGATATAGCTTAAAAGGTAGGGATGTTTTTTTCTTTTTTGATTGCTTAGAAGCAACTAACTGTTTCTGTACCTTATAGTTAGGCCTTAATCTATTGCTGCATCTTTTAGGTTTAGTCTGATTGTTGTGCTGCCAAACAGTTGGTGATTAACGTGGGTGCTGATGAGTAGGCAAATTAGTGTTTAGGGCTGGAACTAGCAGACAAATTGCATATAAAAATTGACAGTTCGCTGGTTTGGAAGTTTTTCATTTATTATTCTATTCCCATCCCTCATTGAAATGCACGGTGCCCTCTAGTGGCCCAAGTTTATTTTCCAAGGAGAAAGGCAATGTCTGTGTGGCTTACTGGTGGAGCATCATCTTTGCATGCTGAAGGTCTTAGATTCAATTCCTAACATGTCCAGTTTTTTTTTTTTAAGTATCAGATGTAAAAGACCTCTTCTTGAGACCTTGAACCGCCACTGCCAGTCAGAGTAGACGATACTGACCTTGATGATTATTCAGTATAAAGCAGTTTCATGTACATATATACAGTGTCAAATTAAGCAGACTCAAACTGGGACTTATGGCTGTGATAACAATGCAAAGATGCCTATCAAAATATTTTGAAGAAAGCATGGTGGGCACAAAGGCTTTTATTTTACTATCTTTTCCTCCTGGCTTTCCTTAAAGGAGCTGAATGTGGACTACATTATTCCCCTTCTTTGTATTTAATCCTCATGACAGCCTTGCAGGGTAGCTAAGACAGAGGAATTGTGTTTGTCCTAGCCATGTCTGGGGTCCTGTGCTCTAGTTTCCCAAGTGCAAACTTGCTAGTCGCTACATAGATCCAAAGTGGTGTTGTGGTTGGACTAAGATCTGGGGCACCCGGGTTCAGAACCCTACACTAGCATGGAAGCATGCTGGGTGACCCTGGACTAGTCATACTCTCAGCCTAACCTACCTGACAGGGTTGTTGTGAGGATAAAATGGAGGAGAAGAGAACAATATAAGACACTTTGCGTTGTTGCTGGGGGAATGGTGGGCTATAACTGAAGCAAATAAATAAATGCAGTGTTGTTATAAGAAAATATTCTCTGCCAAGGTGATGGGCTGTCTTTCAGGGCAGCAGTTACATTCCAGAGAGATTTAAATATTCCTTATGATGAGACCATGTTCTTTCTCCAGAGATGGATTTTCATGCTTGTGACTTTTAAAGGTTTTTATTATCCTTTCAAATATTTTAGAAAGATTCTACTGAGGAATTGCTTTGGACCCATACTCGCTCATCAGGCTGAGAGACTTTGAACTTTGAAGATGACGACCACTCTTTCTGGTAACCCAGATCTTCCGCTGCAGGTTATATAGCACAAGATCGATAGCTTGTGTTGTGTTGTCTGTGTGTTAACAAGAAATGTATTCCTTATATTTTTTTAATCCCACCCTTCCTCCAAGGACATGGGGTGGCATACATGGTTTCTTTCCCCGTTGAATTCTCCCAACAACAACTCGGTAATGTAGGCTGGGGTGAGAGAGAGAGAGAGTGACTGGCCCATGGTCACCCGGTGAATGTCTTAACTAGAGATGGGCCCGATCTGAATTACGATTTCAACCCACCCACCCCCGATTTTGGCGTTTTCGCCATCGTGACTCAGCTAATCGGTTCTGGAGTTTGCTAGTTTGGGACTTGATTGGATGGGTCAGTTTCTGTTCGGAATTGCAGACACTCTGGTGCTAGTAATTAATTCCCGGGGCAACGGAGTCAGGGAAATGAGCTGTGTTTGCCCTCCTTCTGTCGCCCTCGAAACTCGAATGGAAGCCCAGCTTTCCTTGATTAGCAGGCTTCCTTCCAAACACGGAGCAGCAACCCAGGGGAGGGAGGGGGAAGGGGGTGGGCACAAAGGAAAGGCAAAAGGCAGTGCGGGAGGCTGGGAGGCTGTCTGCGCCCTTTGCATTTCCCCAGGACAAGGGGTGTGTGGGCAAGCCAGCCGCCCCTTGTCCTGGGGAAAGGCAAAAGGCAGCGCGGGAGGCTGGGAGGCCGCTCGCGCCGCTCGCCTTTACCCAGGACAAGGGGCGCGCGGACAAGCCAGCCGCCCCTTGTCTTGCGGGGCAGGTGAATGGCACAGGCAGCCTCCAAGCCACTTGCGCTGCTGCCAGCTCCGCAGCGCACTGGGACAGCTGGCTTGCTGCGTGGGCATGAGCGACTCAGGAGCGCGCGCGCAACAGCCTGACTATGGTTGCTCTGGGTGCTGGCCTCCCCAATTCCCGATTTTGGACCGAAAACGAGACTTGATCGGTTAGATTCGGGAACCTGCATTCGGCGGCAGCCCAGATCCACGATCGACTTAATCGGGATTTATTTTTGGATCGTGCCCATGTCTAGTCTTAACTGAGGAAGGATTTGGCCCATGTCTCTCCACTGCTCATCCAGTCCTGTGACTGCTGCCACAGACTGGTATTACCAGCATGCCAGAAACAGAAAAAAGCCATTCGGTTTGCATAGGTCATCTTCTGTTTTTTTTGGACTGGTGTAAAATTATGTAAATATGAGAGTAATAATAACAACAACATGCGATTTTCATACCGCCTTTCAGGGCAACTTTAACACCCACTCAAAGCAGTTTACAAATTATGTTATTGTTACCACCACAACAATCACTCTGTGAGTAGGCATAAGATAAGAAAGTGGCAGGCAGCTGCAGAAAAAGCAAAGTGTAGAAGTTTCGTGAGAGTCCAGGACTCACAGAAGTTCCTCTATGGAGCATTTTCTTGTTTAGAGGGGGTTGGAATTCATGTGTAGCGGGGAACCAAGAGCTCTTTGGAAAAACCCTTCTGTCTAGAGCTCTCTACAAGGGGTCTAGACAGGAACGAGGAAAAAAGGCAAGCCGTAACCGATCTTCTTTTTGCACCAAGTCCAGGGTGATTTACAGGATTGCTTTGGTTACTACCCTGCTAGCTTCGCATGCGGGGAAAATTGTTGGAATGCTCGTCTCTTTCTACTTTAGTGCTGCAAGAGGAACTGGCTTCTGTTGACAGTGAACTTCAGGCTCTCGAGGTCCAGGTTCAAGAACTTCTGGAACGCCAGCAGGAACTTATTCAGAAGAAGTCTGTGCTGAAGAAGAAAATAAGGGAGTATTCTGATGCGGAGAGCGGGGGGAGCAAAGACATTGAATCAGCACCGGAAGCTTGGAACAAGGAAGGTCTGCAAGATGGGATTCGATTCTTGACAATTCCTTGTACTGGCATTCAAATAGTCATTTCTGACACTACCAAGCCCCATTAAAGAAATGGGACTTACTTCTGCGTAGACCTGCTTAGGATGGCTCTCTTACAGTGAAATTCTAAGCAGTGAAATCTTAAGCAGAGTCACTGCGGTCTGAGCCCATGTTAGTCGAGTGAGAGGATTATTACTGCTATCGAGGTGCTATGGGATGCAACTTTGCAGAAGGGTAATTTCTTAACAATGGCTATCATAGCTTATTAAGAAGGGAGGTGGTGTTGTTGGAAAGGTCCTTTCATTACTTTTGTATTGCTTCTTCAGTTCACTTAAATGGATGGAAAACTGAAGTTTATATGGTTGCAGAATAGAATAGTTCCATCACCTCTTGCCGCGTTGGGAGCAAATGTTTCCAAAGAGTACCGAGCCATTTAGGTTTGGCATGTAGGTGGACTCTAATTGCACCCCATCTGCCAATTCAGGGGGAGGAGAGTTATTACTACTTTAGAAAAACATTTTTGTAACTTTCTCTTTTCGAAGGAATGCTGACTTTGTATAAGTATACCGCTTTACTTTCATAGATTTTCCATGGTCTACAAAGATCAGAGGAGAGTTGCAGAAGAGTTTTAAGCTTCAGAAGTTTAGGGCTTTGCAACTGGAAACTATCAACGTTACAATGTCAGGAAGAGATGTGTTTCTTGTTATGCCTACCGGTGGTGGAAAGAGTCTGTGTTACCAACTACCAGCTGTATCTTCTGATGGTACGTGCTTATGTTCTCAAACAAATGGATGCTGGCTTTTCCTTGCTTATTCTTCTCTTGGTAACTGCACTAGTTGCAATTTTCTGTTGCTAAATAATTGAATTAGGTAACAATCTATGACTGTATTGTAATATAAGAGTAGAAGGTTTTCAATTAACTTCTCACTGTAAATATTTCTGCTTAATCAGTGGCAAATTTAGCTTTAAATGATCTTAATCGTGCAAGCTGAGATAGACGTGTTATTTCTATTGTATTCATACTGGCAAATGACCAAATGGTATACATTAGCATTAGGGAAAATTTTCTAGCTTTGGGAGTCATGTTGACATGGGCCAGTGTGCCATATTGATTAGCTCCTTCTGCCACCACCCAGCCACACTGGCTTCTCTAGCTGCATAGATATGTAGATAGTGCATGACCCAAAGGAGAACAGGATAGTAGCGCGATGCAGGCGGTCTTCTTTAGGCTCTGGGGCTGCGTTTGCATATCCCTGCTCCCTGATGCTTTGCTATTTTCATTGAAACTTTTAATATAATTATCATACCATGTTTTTGATTCAATAACTTCTGAGAATTCCAGCTTTAATAGTGTGAGTTGCTAAATAATGACTGCATGTGTGTAAACATTTCCTTACAGCCCAGCAATAAGCTTTTCTAGGGAGAGATGCCAGCTGGCTTTTATGACTGAGACTGAAGGTTGTTAGAGTACCCCCCCCCCCCCCCACGCCACCAGCCCATATAAGCTTGTTGTACAGCAAGAATGTACAGTAGGGAGGTTAGGGAAAAGAAACTGAATGTATTGATATTTTATTTATTTAAAAAGCTGATCCAATTAGTTTTGGAATAACCAAAGAAAGTACAAACAGCACCAATACCGTCAACAAAATGATAAAGCATAAAACAGAGCAAAACAGATAACTAAATCATCAGAACATAAACAGTGAAGAAGGTGCTCAAAAGTGCACTGGAACAAAGAGGGCTTTGTCTGGAATCTCATTGTTAATAATGGTACCAGGCAAGTATCACAAGGGAAGGGCATTTTGGAAAACCTGGCACCACACCTTGTTGGTGGATCACATAGCATGCACACACAAGGTACTGAGTCCAGGCCTTGGCATCTCTGTCTGAAACGACCTTGGAGAGCAGGGCTAGGAAAGATCCCTGTCAGAGCCCTTGGCGAGATGCAGCCAGTCAGACTTGGCTATACTGTTTTAATGGACCAGCAGTTTGACTGTAAATCAGATTCCTACGGTATGCGTAGCACACACAATAGCAAGCCATGTATGTTCTGTTGCCATGGCTTGAAATACAGCATGAAGATGTCTTGAGTATTTTAATAGCTCTTATTAACTGGGGAGGCATTTTGGTTGTGTGCTTGCAACAGGGACAAATGTGCCCATTGTTGGGGTGCTTAGTACAATAGGTGTGTGGCAACAGCGCAGTGAAACCATCACAGTTGTGTAGCCGACTTCCAGGGAACATGCCTCCTTTTGCACAGTATAAATGTATGTTCTTAGTATCTTCTCCTGAGCAGGGAGTCTGGCTGTGCGGTTAACTGTGAACATGTCAGGGAGCGGATTCAAGGGCTTGTTTTGTTTTTCAGGGTTCACCCTTGTCATTTGTCCACTGATCTCACTCATGGAGGACCAACTAATGATCCTGGAGCAGCTGGGAATTTCTGCAACTTTATTAAATGCCTCTAGCAGTAAGGTAGGACTCCTTGCTAAGCATGGGAGCCAGCTGCCAAATTTAGACATCAGTTCTTAGCATCTTGCCCTTATATTTAGAGGCCATGGACCTAAGCGAGCGGTGTTCCTTCAGTTTGTTAGTGTGGGCTTTGTAGGTTTTCATTGGGAATGTAGCAGCATAGCCCAGTCTTGTAGAAAACCCTCTCTAGAATATTGATGGCATCTAAATGGATATAGCAAAATGAGAATTGCTAGGGATTTGGTTGGCCTGAAAACTTGAAAACAACCCCTACCCCCCACCAAATCCTAGCTCTATAGACCCAGAGGTGGTTAACTCAATGGGGGGGGGGGGGGAAGACCCTCTGCCATAATCTGCACCACATGTTTCCAGTATGGATTGGGATAATTAGCGCTGAACACTGTTGCACTATGCTTCTCTCAGAAGCGCCAAGTGTACTAGGTTCTTTTCAAGATTGCAGTGGGATGGAAACAAACTGTGCACGCTACTGGTTAGACTCAAATGAGCATAAGAGCACAATTTTGCAGCAATAGCAAGGCAACTACATTCATTGATTTAAAATATTTAATAAGCCTACCTTTCTCCTGGGCATCTCCGCACCCAAGGCAGGCTATAGCAGTGCTCTGAACTTTTACCTAAAAGGAAATGTTCCCCTCGCTTTCAGTGAGGTCAAAAGGGGAGTTTTGTGAAAGGCCATTCCACAGGGGATCTGGCCGCATCCGCTGACTTTTGTATGGGTAGGTTAAAGAAAGGACTTAAGCAAGATCTAGCAACTCCTAATGACTCCCACTTCCTCTTCCTTCTGATTATCTTTGCATGACCTACAGGCTGAAAAGAGGTATCTTGCTAGCTTGCAGTTACAGTGGATAGAGTGACCTCTGACCCCTTAATTCCTTATCCAGGCACTGATGGTTTTGGGGTTCTTGAATTCCTGAATTCTGGGGTTCCCCTTTGCAATGCTGAATGTTAGACCTTCTTTGGAGAGTAATAGATCTGAAGCAAGTAAAGGAAGAGAGGCTCAGTCATGGGAACCTGCGGATAAGAGGGTTGGATTTGGAGGCGAGCGTCCTTAGATTCAAGTCAAGCTAGGGAATAACAGTGCATTTCCCCCAGAATGCACGGACATGCATCCCTATGAGACCACCTGTCCATGGTACGCTTAGGAAATCTGGGATGGGAAATATAGCAACCACCATGATAAAACAGTAGAAATGCTTTCTCCATGGATGCAGGTAGCAATCTATGTCAAAATAAATGTAAATGTTTGAGAGCTAAGTTGTTACTAGGAGGTGTTTTTTGACGTTAGTGGAGGCCATCTGCCTGGCAGACGTGATTGTGGATTTGACCCATAATTAGTACAACGTTATATAGATTTTTAATCAACTGCAGACACAGAGTTACAGTTTGTGATCATTTTGATGTCTTGACTGTATGGTCCTTCTCTCCTCCTCCCCCTACCCCCCAAATAGGATCATGTGAAGTGGGTTCATGCTGAAATGTTGGCTCGCAATTCACAGCTCAAGCTGGTTTATGTGACTCCAGAGAAGATTGCCAAAAGCAAGATGTTTATGTCCAAGTTGGAGAAAGCTTACCAAGCGGGAAGGCTTACCCGCATTGCAGTGGATGAGGTCCATTGCTGCAGCCAGTGGGGACACGACTTCAGGCCTGGTATGTCCACCCGGAAAGAACTTCACATGCGCAAACGAAACTGTCTTTCAGGGAAGCTTGTTCGCCATCTTTGATCTTGTTATTGAGGAAACCCAGAATCCCTCTTCTCAGTGCTTACTGAGATTTCGTTAATTTGGAGGTGGCTGAATGGTTTTACCTCTTACAGTCTCCTGAAGCAGAACTTGGAGACACATAGTGTAAAAAATTGGGTTTTTTTCAATATTTTTGTTCACTATTGTCGTTCATTTGCATTTAGATTACAAGTTGCTGGGGATTTTAAAGCGGCAATTTCCCAATGCGCCATTGATCGGGCTGACTGCGACTGCAACGAGCCATGTTCTGCAGGACGCGCAGAAAATTCTGTGTGTTCAGAAGTGCATCACCTTCACTGCGTCATTTAACCGGCCCAATCTCTACTATGAGGTATGCTTGTTGCATTTCCTGAAAACTGGCTAGAACCAGGAGCAATGGGAGATGCAGAAGGTTCAGCCCAACCCACTCACCAGGCAGAGGTGCAATACTTGGGATTTAAGGTGATTCAAAGCTGTTAAAGTCACGTGTTCCCATTTAACTTTTACCTGGCCGCTATTGGACAATAGCTCTGCAGAATACATAGTTGTCCCGTTCTATTCTCACCCCCAAGTTGACATGCCTTTAGAAGCAAGGGGTTTACTCTCTTGCTGGGTTGACTGTAAATTCTAGAATCAATTAATTCATGATTGATTTTGTCCTTGGTTTCGGCAGGGTTATATCTGCTGACGAATCCCATCACTCAGATAGTTTAGGTGGGTAGCCGTGTTCGTCTGTGGTAGAACAGCAGGATTTGAGTCCTGCGGCACCTCAAGAGATCAACAAGATTTTTTTTCTGTGTCAGCTTTTGAGAGTCAGAGCTCCCTGAAGGTATTTGAAGAAGGGAGCGCTGACCCTCAAAAGCTTACACTCTGAAAGTCTTGTTGGTCTCTGAGGTGCAGGGCCAGATCGACGGGGGGGCAGGGGGGCAGCTGCCAGCCGCCGGGAGTGCGCAGGCAGCAGCGCGGGTGGCTGGGAGACTGCCTGCTGGCTTGCAGCATGCCCCCTGTCCTGCGGGGCAGGCGAATGGCGCGGGCGGCTTCCCAACCATCCACGCTTCCCAGCCACTCTGCAGCATGCCGGGGCAGCCAGCGTACCGCACAGGCGGCACGCTCCTCCCTGCATGCTGCGCGCATGTGCAAGGAGCCATACTTGGGTTGCCCTGGGTGCCGGCAACCATAGATCCAGCCCTGCTGAGGTGCCACTGGTTTCAAATCCTGCTGCATCACTCCAAGTGAATATCACACTCGTTGCCACATTGGGGCGCTTCGGTTGTGTTGTGGGTTAATGAGGGGGCTTCACTTCCTAGCCACTGGGTTGGATCCAAACTAATGTTTTCCATGGGTGCAGCGGGTTTTTTTGCCTGCACAATGTGATTTTCCCACTTCCTCCCTCTGGGAGAGGGGAGCCCCAGAAACAGGATCGAGGGGCATTTGGGGATGCTGCAGGTAGGGAGAGGTGGGGAAAGTCATCGTCTGTGGACAGAAGGCCTGGCATCCTTGAAAACATTGGTCGGCATCTAAGCCACTTGATTTTGGGCGATTAAGGGCTATTTTATTAAAATGAAAATAGAATGTGGAGAACAGATGTACCTCCCCCGCCCAACCAACCCCATTAACCAAAAGCCCTGCCTAACTAATTCTCAAAGCTGTCCAGGTTATGGAGGTTCAGAACTGGGGATCAGCCATAAATATGCCTCCCAGTGTGCTTGTTAGACACATGGAGAGGTCAGGTGGTTCCAGATGGCCAATGCAATAATAACAGTGCACTTATATACTACTGCCATTCAGAGCGGTGAACAAAGCCAATGTTCTCATTATCCCCCCAGTGCAGCTGGGGAGCTGGGGCGGAGAGGAGTGGCTCACCCAAGGCCACCTGCTGAGCTCGTGGCAGTAGTGGGATTTGAACCACTGGAGTGCTGATTTGCAACCCAACCACTTAACTGGTGCAAGAGATTATTAGTATGTAAACTGTAATCACAAGTAGATGGATTTATGAAAAGAGGAAGTAAAACTAATTTGTAATTTTTAATGCCTTTTAAAAACCATTAGGTTCGGCAAAAGCCTTCGAATGCTCAGAGTTTAATTGAGGATATTGTTAAGCTCATCAATGGAAGATACAAAGGCCTTTCAGGTGAACACTCTAAGGGCTGCTCTCTTAAAGCACAATTGTATCAGTAGGTGAGCTGCCTTGTAAAGCTGTGCTCTGGGAGGGTCTCTGAAAGCCTTACTCTTGCTTTGTGTGGGTGGTGCAAACCCCCCCATCTCCGATTTCAACACTGTCCTCATTTCTTGGTACAGGAATCATCTACTGCTTTTCCCAGAAGGATGCGGAACAAATCACCATGAGTTTACAGAAACTGGGCATCAAGGCGGGCACTTACCATGCAAACATGGAACCCAAAGATAAGAGCAAAGTTCACAAGCGGTGGTCTGCTAACGAAATCCAGGTGAAGTGTACAATTTGTTTCCTCTGTTCAGCTCAGATTAATCCTCTCCTGGCGATGAGCTCTGATTTTCTTTATTTACTAGATTTGTATTCTGCTTTTCCATAACCAAGGGCCTTTATATCATAAAAACACAACACGTTGAGCCTGTCAGTAAAACTAAACAGCAGTACCATTGCCACCAGTCAGATTTTGCAACAACAGTCCATAAACAAAGGGCTTCTCCCCATTTCTCCCTCGCAACAGCTTAACAGAACAAGTGTGTCTTTATCAGTTTTCAAAAGATAGCAAGCAATGAGACCACATGTGCCTCCCAGTACCAGAGTGACAACAGAAAACGCTGTGGTCTTTGAGGGGTAACTAAGTTGGCACCCTGAACAGGGCCTCATTGGCAGATCTGGAAGTACAGGAAGGGGCTCATATGCTACCTCTCTCTTCCAGGTTGTAGTGGCCACCGTTGCTTTTGGTATGGGAATCGATAAGCCAGACGTGAGGTTTGTAATTCATCACTCAATGAGCAAGTCCATGGAGAACTATTACCAAGAGAGTGGACGTGCAGGTATATTCGAGTAACCAAGGGCAGATTCCGAGCAGCTGCTTCCTGATAGTAGCGTGTGGGGTTAAAATCTGTTTTTAAAAAATGTTGTTCTAGGTCGGGACGACCAGAAAGCCGATTGCATCTTATATTACGGTTTTGGAGACATGTTCAGAATCAGCACGATGGTAGTGATGGAAAACGTAGGGCAAGAGAAGCTGTATGCCATGGTTTCCTATTGCCATAATGTAACCAGGTAAACGGTTTTGTTTGTTTTGTACATGCGTGTTGTGCTTGTGTAGAGGTGGTCTTTTAAAAAGTTGCTGTTCCTGTTGATTTTGTTTTCAGAGTAGCATGGGCTCCTAGAGCAGTTTTGTTTTTAACTTCTCTCACTCTCTTGCTGGTGTTTGTGTGTTTGTGTGTGTGTGTGTGAGAGAGAGAGAGAGAGAGAGAGAGAGAGAGAGAGAGAGAGTGATGTGCTGCCTAACATTCCTGAGGCTGGTTCTTGACTTGCAAAGTGTGGTTGGCAGGGAGCAGACATTACATCCAAATGTGCCCATTGAATACCCACATTTGTACCCAGGATCCAGGTCTGCCACGGGAAGGAGTCCTCAGTTGCTCTCCTCCTGCTTTGGGGCTCAGTGCACGTGGGCCTGCCTGCGCTTTTCTGTTTGCTTCTTGATCTGGATGTTTATATTTCCAGGTGTCGCCGGGTGCTGATAGCTCATCATTTTGACGAAGCTTGGGACTCTGCCAACTGTAACAAAATGTGTGATAACTGCTGTCGAGTTGAGCGTAAGTGATTGATTTGTAATGGGGTGACACATGGACAGGGTGACACATGGAGGATCCCGTCTGGAGCAGAGATGGAATTTGAGGCCCATTTTTATACCTTTCAGCAGCTCATGGTCTGTTCTGTTTTGTGGCTGTTTGTTTCTCCCCTTGTGGCTTAGCGGTTGAGAAGATGGACGTGAGCGGGTATGGCAGGGACCTTGTCAAGATTTTAGGGCAAGTGGACCAAATGAAAGAAAAATTCACGCCTCTGAAGTTGGTGGATGCCTGGCTAGGGAAGGGGTTGTCCAAACTGGGGGTAGAAGTTGCTGCTCCCAACCTTCCCCGTGTTACATTGGAAAGAATCGTTGCCCATTTGATACTGCAGCGTTATCTGAAGTAAGTATACAAATGAACAGCTCTTTCTTCAGGGGCTTTGTTGCGTGATTATTTTGAAAAGGGTCAGTGGCTCAGTGCTTATAGCATCTGCTTTTCATGGAGAATGTTTTGGGATCAGTCCAAAATATCTCCAGTTAAAAACAGCCATGTAGTACATTGGTGATGTGAAAGACCTCTGAGATCCTGGAAAGCCCGTTAGCCAGAGTAGATGGTACTGACCTTGATAGGCGGATGGGCCGACCTGGGAGAAAGCAGCTTTATGTGTTCGTTAGATGTAACAAATTCCCCCTTGTTCAACTCAAGTGGCTAACTATTTTTTAAATTTCACAGTCTAGAACAAAGCGATACCCAGAAGCGCAACATAGGCAATGGTAGCCATTTGGAGTAGAAACAGCAGGATTGGAGTCCACTAGCACCTTAGAGACCAATGATCTACATACGGGAGCTCTGACACACAAAGGCTTATACCCTGAAAATCTTACTTGTCTCTAAAGTGATACTGAACTCAAGTACAAGGAATGAAACCAACAGCAGAAAACCCCCAAACCAGCAGAAGCCATTAAGACCAGTGGCAGAGAATGGCAGCAGCAAAAAACCCCTATGCATTTAGAAATCCGTTTCGGTGGTTAGTCGAGTTGGTCTGCAGTAGAACAGCAGGATTTAGAAAAGTTCAAGCATTCCCACGGCTCTCCAGGAAAGCACTGCCTTTGCCTGTTGCCGATGGAGCAAAAATGTCCTTCCCTCGGCCCGCATTTTAAGTCTTAAAGCTACTTGGCCTGCATCGCCATCCCCTTTGCCTCAGGCAGTGGAGGAACATGGAAAAGGAGCCATCTTCATGGGCAATAAGGTTTATGTGGGAGGAGGTGATAACTGAGGGCTCTGAAGATTAGGATGGGCACTTGGAGTCAGGCTTCGAAGGGCCGTTTAGTACAGTGTTAACCCTTGATGCACTCCTTATCCCCATTTTGTTTCATCTGGGCTTTGGCTTCTTGTTCTGGTTCTCCCTTTTCATACAGCCGGGCTTAATTTCTTGCAGGGAAGACTTCAGTTTCACTGCATTTGCTACTATATCCTACGTGAAGATAGGGCCTCGAGCTGATCTCCTGAAAAATAAGGCGCACGTTATCACTATGCAAGCGATAGCAAGCGGCAAAAATAGTACCAAGGTAAGACTACCCCCATCCCCTGCAAAATAGTATGGACTATTTGACACTGGGTTGTAGCTGCGGGCTCAACCATTTTTCTCCCAGCTCTGCCTATTGGATAGTGAAGCAGAATATGCAAGTTGCTCTACCAAAGGAAATGCAACACTGTTAATGCAGCATTTTAAGACCGTACCATTTGGGGGCAGAGCATCACAAGTCTTTTGTAATGATGGAAGAACCCAAACTTTTGATGAACCATCTCTGTTTTTCAGGAACTCAGAATGTTAGGGAAGGAGGGAGGTATGAACAGTAGGGAGCCAGGGAGCGTATAAGGATGGGAGTTAGAGTAAAACCAAAAAAAGGCAGAAGTTCTGCTCTCTTACTACCAAAACACTCATTCAGATCCAGGAAAAAAGAAGCCTAGGACTTGTTTCTCTTCCATTAAAGCCTTTCACCATCAAAACTAACTCTTGTCTAGAATAAAACCAATTGTACAAGCGGTCAGCTTGCATGAGTAGTGTAGTTTCTGAAGCCAGTCACAGTTCCAGTATTGCACTGTACATACAGACTGCTTTTGTAAAGTAAGCTGGAGGCAGTCATTTCTTTAGAAATGTGCCATTTAGGAAACAAACCATAAATCTGCATCAACCAGCTTGAATGGCCGATAGATTCGGAATTGCATAGAGTGGCTGGGGCTGTGTGCTTGTATGGAGCTCTCTCTCTCTCTCTCTCTGATGCACCTTTCAGGTGATTTCAAGGAATGTGGCCACCATTGACGCAAATCTTTTCCTGTTTTTTAGCTGAAGTTGCAGCCTTTTCTGCTCCTTACAGCAGTGAAGTGACACACACACACACACACACACACACACGTATCAGGACATGTGTGCAAACATCCCAATGCGTGTTAATTCCAGACCCTGGCTCCGAGGGAATCTTTTAGTCCATGAATACACAGACATGACTAGGCTTAATATACCGCCCGAAAGGGGAGGGAAGCAGATACTTATCCAGATGGTGATTTTATTGTCTCACCAGGAATAGAGTGGCAAAGAAGAGAAAAGGGCAGGTTTTCACACCAATGGTTGTTGTGGGTTTTCCGGGCTGTATTGCCGTGGTCTTGGCATTGTAGTTCCTGACGTTTCGCCAGCAGCTGTGGCTGGCATCTTCAGAGGTGTAGCACCAGGAACTACACTGCCAAGACCACGGCAATACAGCCCGGAAAACCCACAACCACCATCGTTCTCCGGCCGTGAAAGCCTTCGACAATACATTTTCACACCAAGATCAGTACTAAAAAGTCCACAACAGGAATAATTCAACATATGGCCATTCAGTGATAAAACAATGCAGCAATTTGCATATGATTGTTCAGACATGCTGTAATAACTCGCAACTGCAAATCTGTGGTGTCCACTTTAAGTTACCCAAAAGGTGTCTCCAACTTGAAACTAGTTCAAGAAAAAAATACTGAGAAAAGGGCATATGTACGAGAAAGGTTGGAGAATAGGAGGGAGGGAGAGGATAAAAACAAGGCCTCTATTCCAGGAGGGTTGGAAGCCAGGTGGATGGGAATTGGGAAAGAGGTTAGAGCCCGAGAAATTAAGAAGGGAGGACAAGGTTAAGAGGAGAGGTAAAGGTAAATTGAATGGGAGAAATTAAATCCTAGTCTGCCTGCCATGATGGAGTATCAGTGACAGAAGACAGTCCAGGGGGAAAGAGACCCTCGATGCTGGGGACCGTGAAGTCCCTGAGTTATTGCCATGCAAACATTGGCCTGGGTGGGAGGGGCTTCAAAGAGCCACAGATTGGATCCTTGATTAGGATGCTGGACAGCTGTCTTGGCTGTTTGCATATATTGCATATATTCTGATCAGTAAAATAGAAAAGTGTCCAGTAGTATCCTTAAGAATAACCAACTTTACTGTAGCATAAGCTTTCGAGAACCACAGCTCTCTTCGTCAGATGCATCTGCCTGTCAGATACTTCTGACGAAGAGAACTATGGTTCTCGAAAGCTTATGTCACAGTAAAGTTGGTTAGTCTTAAAGGTGCTACTGGACTCTTTTCTGTTTTGCTACTACAGACTAACACGGCTAACTCCTCTGGATCTATGAGTCTGATCAGTGATTCTTCAACCAGATATGAAATCTGTGTGTACCTCTGGCTGCACATGGTTGTGGCCTCTAGGGAAGCTTAAAAGCAGGGTGAGGAAGGGATCTTGAAGTAACACTAGATGTTACTAGAGGAGAGATGCAGATCAGTGACAGCCAAACGTTTTGAGGTGATTTCTCTTTTCACATGAACCATTCTGGCTTGCCAGATCCAGTCGCCTCCACTACGTAGCCTGGGAAGCCCAAGTGGAGAGAAACGGAAGTCTGCACCCAAAAAAGAGGAAGGGAAGCTTAAACAGTCTTCTTCCAAATACCATTTCCAAGCAAAGAAGTGTAAACTTCAATCAGATGAAGAGGAGGAGGATGAGCTGACGATCATTGAAGATTAAGAAAGGGGATTTCTATACTGTATTTAAATCTTCTCCTTTAGAGGGAAAGGCTACAGATGATGTATCCTTATTTATTTTTCACCCAAAACAAATCTAATTACCCAGAAAGTGAAAGGACTCTACCAAGAAGACGAACAGTCCACCACTTTTTCCAAGGGGGTGGCAGCAGCTGATGACAGAGATTTCAAGAAGGAACGCAAATGTTTTTTTTCTTGCCGCTTTTGTGAACTATCTTATATAGTATATTTTGAAATGGAAGTTTTGAGGTGGTTTCAGAGGGGCTTTAAAGTATGTATAGAAGACAAACTTGCCTCTCTTGCCTGTGTACCAACAAGAGTGCTTATCAAAATGACACTTTGAATTGCTGCTTATTGTGACGTGGAGATTTTGCCTTGCAGTGACAACTGTCTAAAGATCTACTTTTTCATTGACTGTGTGTGACATTCCGTTACACAGCATCCAAAGAACCAACCTGTTTTTAGAAATGGAAGAGTACTTGTGAAGACCAAAGGGGGCAGAGTCACCTGTTTTATCTAAACAGACCTGGCGTAGGTGAGGAAGCACGAATGCCTGGACTCTCCCTGCCTGCAGCATGATGTGATGCAGATATAACATGCTGAGTTTGTGCTCTCCACTCCTTAGAAAAGGGGGTGGTGGTGGTGAATTATACACACAGATCTACATTACATATTGCAGTGCAAGGGTGTGACCGAGAGCTCAGCAGCAATAGGCTTCCTCATTATACTGTTTTGCTATATACGTGAAGCTGCCCGTGCTTCGTTATCCGCTCCGAGGAAACAGAGCCATGGCACTCTAATGAACCGACAGCATCCAGACTCCTCACTAAGACTCAGATATCCACATTCCCCTGTGTGGCCTCCGCATAGCCTGCAAACCCAACCCACACAAATTTGTTTAATCACTGGGGTTAATGCACAGTGCCGTTATTCCCATTGAGCTCAGACTGGAGTAACTCTGCTCAGGATTTCCCTATAAGTGACTGAAGGCTTCTGGTTGGAGACACAGTCAAGAACTATAAAGGAGGAGGATTTGCATAACAGCAGTGAAGGAGCAGCTGCAGGTGAAAAAAGACTTCAGGGCTTAGGAAGTACCTCTAGGTTGGAATATTTGGCCATGTGTGATCCCCGCCCCCTGCAAAAAGATGTGGGAACTATCAGGAAGGCTATAAGGGTGAATTTAAGTAAGCAGTATGTAAAGCTTTTTAAAAAAATAGCCAAAGTGACTGTATATGTAGGTCATAGGGGAAAAGTCCATCTTTTGTTAGTAGTCTGAATAGTGAAATCAAGAGAGGACTGGTTTATCTTGTCTGGAGGCAGCTGATAAAACCAATTTTTGTAAAGCAAAATAAACATGCTGATGTTCCTGTGTGAAGGGGAATCAACACAAGAGGCATTTTGCTTAGTAAAACCTTGTTCACAAGGAGCCAACAATAGTATAGTCAGCAATTTAGTGAGGATGTCTGTAGGAGGGACGTGTTTTATGGGTGCAAGTTTATCATGTGAATGAGCTGCTCCTCTTCCTACTGTAAACTAATTTGGGTATTGATAGGCAGGAAAAATGCATTCATTCATTCAGCATTAATTTGGGGGATTCACTGCTGCTTTGGGGGTGGTAGGTGGAGAAAACTCTTATCTGTATTGGCTATCTAAACAGACCAGCTAGTTTTGCATGCCAGAGGCTGTGGTTGTCTCCCAGCAGGGTTCATAAAGCTGACTGACTGGCTCCGCTTCAGTCTCCTGCGTGGAACTGCATTTTGACAGCGGGTGGCAGCATAAAGATGGCACAGAGTACATGAAGGGATTTGCCAGCAGTTTAGCTGCTTCAGGGCCAAGGTAGCAGGGGGTGGGTTCCCCTGTGGTGCTGGGCCGCATTCTACTTGATGCTAGCTGCTGTAGAGCTGGTGTGTTGGTAGAGCTCAGTACAATTCAGGAAATAAATAAGGGGCCAAAAATGTTGAGGTTCATTTAAAAAATAAAGGTGTCCTAGAGTAGGAACCAGTTTATGTTGTGCACTATTTCCAAGGAAAAGGACATCTGTGAAGTAGAAATTCCACTGCAAATACTTCCTTTTCAGCATTCTTACAGGAGATTCTAAACAGCATGATTCAAATGTTTATTTTCCAAGATTTGCTCTCATTTGAAATTTAGATGGTCATCCAAGCCAACAAAAGATTTCTTCGTAAGGGACAAAGTCTCTGCTTATACGGCATATGGTCATTCATAATTATTTCCAAGTAGGGGTTCAGTCCTCCACTAACAGGAAGGCTCTGGGTGGGCTGGGAGAAAACCACGAGACTGGCTGCGCCCCCACAGATGCCATGTCTTGGCGCTTACTATAGCTGGGTGGGACAATAAAATAGAAAAGCAGCTACAGACAAATGAAGCGGGGTGGGCCAGCTCCAGATACCATTTGTGTTTGTTTTTATAAACTAGGACTACTAGATCAACACGGCATGATCTAGATGTAGGCACTTCACAGTCTTGTTGATTTCACTAGTATTTAATCAGAGCAGAGGTTGTGTTCAGCACCCAGTAAACCAGCAGGTAGCCTGCTCCAGGGCAGGCTTCCAGTCCCAGCCTGTCAAGTACTTACTTAGGTATTGTGGTATGTTTAAGCCCCACTACAACAGAAGCTGCACAGCAGCAGTAAAAAAGTCACCTGTAAATTACATTAACATGTTGATGTCTGAAGTAAATTCCTTTACCCACTCAACGGCCAACTTTATTGCACTTGCAAAGTGGTACGCACCATACCATCATCACCTGAAAGCACTCCTTGTGCATTTCAAGGTAGCTGTTCCACACGGGGGGGGGGGCGGGGGGGACCCCTATCTAAACACCCAGTCTATCACTCAGAAAAAGTCAAAGACGTTCATTTTTTTCAGAAGGTCAGTCAAAATAGTCCTCTATGTCTATGTTTGGATCCAAGAGATGTTCCCCATAGCGTGAAAGATCCATCTGATTTAGAATCAAGTTTTCAAAAGTTTCCTCCAGGTCGGTTTCGCCGATCAGCAGGGCTCCCATCATTCGGCCATTCTGCATCGCCACTTTGACATATTCCTGGCCTTTCGTACATCTCAGCATCAGTTCATGGTCTAATCCCAGCCCTTGACTGTTGTATTTTCCCAGCAGCACCACCTGTAGGAATAAATGACAGACGGCGTTCATCTTCTCAGGCAGCAGATAAGCACTCCAAAGACTGCAGAAGAGAGCCTCCAGTTTAAATTCAGCTACCGTGTCATTGATTTGCTTTGTATTTATCCTAAGGATGAAATTATCCCACACTTTCTTGTATGTGTATGCTCCGTAGTTTCTCTTATGAGAAACGGTACAGTGCACAACACGCACACACTGAATTCAGTTAACAACAACAAAATTCGATTTATATACCGCCCTTCAGGACAACTTAATGCCCACTCAGAGCGGTTTACAAAGTATGTTGTTGTTACCCCACAACTATCACCCTGTGAGGTGGGTGGGGCTGAGAGAGCTCCAGAGAACTGTGACTCGCCCAAGGTCACCCAGCTGGCTTCAAGTGGAGGAGTGGGGAACCAAACCCGGCTCTCCAGATTAGAATCCCGTGCTCTTAAGTGCACCACCAAATTTAAATGCAATCCAGACTTCCTGCTAGTGAAGATCAAACAGAATGAGTACAATACTTTTATCAGTCATGGTCACAATAATCAATTGCCACTCCCAGTATCATGAAGAGCTTAAGCCAATGAGAATCTTGCATTAGCTGCATCAAATCTCTAAAAATGCAGCATTTCAAGGACTGATGCTGGTAGCAACTGACCCACATGAATAATCATGCAGACTCCAATGCTAACCAGGAACGGTTTCTCAGGAACGTAAGTCCTGGTAGTGGGCAAAAAACAGAGAGTCACAGATTCAGCGTTGGAAGGCGCCTTACAGACCATCTGGTACAACTCCCTGTCCAGGGCAGGAACAGCCTAAAGCATCCCTGACAGGAATTCGTCCAGCCGCTCCTTGAAGACTGCCAATGAGGGGGAACCCACCACATCCCTAGAAAGCTGATTCCACTGCTACATTACTCATAACATGAAGAAGCTTTTCCTAACATCCAGCCGGTACCTTCCCTCCTGTAGTTTAAACCCACGGAGTCCTATCTTCTGTTGCCAAGAGGAATAGTTCCCTTCCCCTCCTCCAAGTGACAGCCTTTTAAATAAGTAAAGAGGCCAATCATGTCTCCTGTCAACCTCCTCCAAATGGAACATTCCCAAGTCCCTCAATCTTTCCTCATAGGGCTCGGTCTCCAGGCCCCTGATCATTCTGGTTGCTCTCCTCTGCCCCCGTTCCAATTTGACCACATCCTTTTTGAAATGAGGCCTCCAGAACGGCACACAAGATTCCAGGCGGGGCCTGACCAATGCAGTATATAATAAATAGTTCCTCCAATGATCTTCTTGAAGCAAGTCTTCAGTTGCATTATTTAACTATAAAACGCAACATACAGCATGCTAGGAAGAAAACACACACACACACCAGCCACTGCAGCACGATGCTATTCAATGCACATCTTTGAGCAACAGACCTGACATGTTTACTTGCTAGCTGCCCTACCCACTGCTGAGAAGGCAGGAATTTCAAAACTGCAGCCTTATCTTGTAGATGCAATTCTTTACCAGCAGTTTAGTTACCTTGTAATTGAAAAATTTTGTTACATGAGCAAAGAGTTCAAAGCTGAAGTCCATATCAATGGGTTCCCCTAAAGCATCAGCGGCCATACATTTTGCAGCGTACCATCCCATCTGCCTCGCCTGGGTCCAGAGCCTCATCTGGGGGGCGGGGGGGGGGGGGAGGGGAGAACAAGATAATAAAAGGCACATGAGATGAGATGCGGATGACCTCAAATACATAGCATAGTGGAGAACCTGCTGTAACAATCTCATTTTGTGCTACAAAATATAGCAACAGCTCAGTTTCTCTCCACAAGTGCTCTTTTGTGTGTCAGCACTTCACAGAATTGTTCAAAAGGTCTTGAATGGTCGTATGTCTCAATGGCTTCTCAGAAAGAAGCTTTAGCTTGTATTTGTGGAAAGTAATAAAACAACAGATAGAGAAATATTGCCTAAATTAAGAACTCCACATGTTGCACAGATATAGAAAGAGGCTTTTGATTCCATACTAAAGGTATTATGGGAGCCATTTTCCAAAATAAAGTCATTGCTGCTGAGAACGCACCTAGTTCATCTGTGGAAAAGTTTCCCTTAAGAAGACTACCAACTTTATACAGTTTCAGGAGATGCGTGAAAATTTGTTTATAAATCCCCAATGTAGCACCTCTAACATGGCCAAGAGGTGGTGAGTGACTGTAGCAGCTACCAATTCTGGCTCTCTTCCAGCCCTCAAGTGCTATTGCAAGAAGCTGGGCATTTCTGCAGGGTGAGAGAAAGAGCATGGGTTGATGAGCAAAGGTGCTAAGAGTGCTCAAAAGGGACTATGTGCAGGTAAAATTAGCTGCTGTCTGAACAGCTGCTATAATTGCATGGAGACTTCTGACTGGGGGAATAAT
Source organism: Eublepharis macularius (assembly GCF_028583425.1). NCBI lineage: Eukaryota > Metazoa > Chordata > Lepidosauria > Squamata > Eublepharidae > Eublepharis > Eublepharis macularius. The sequence goes on from NC_072798.1 coordinate 15,152,401, forward strand.
TCAGACTTGTATGAACTGCAGCAAAATCTTTTAATGTTTAGACTGGCCAACTGTTGAGTCAGCCTCCAATTACACTGCACAGATGTGTTGACCCCAAGATATATACTCTTTCTCCTCTCTCCAAAACCCTGGCAGGGAGCACAACCCACACACATGAAGCTGCCTTATATGGAATCAAACTATTAGTCCATCAAGGTCAGTACTGTCTATGCAGAATGGCAGCGGCTCTCCAGGGTCTTAGGGAGAGGTCTTCTCACCTACTGCCAGATTCTTTAACTGGAAGTGTTGGGGATTGTACCCGGGGCCTTCTGCATACTGAACAGATGCTCTCCCACTGAGCCCCAAACCCAGATCCGCTTTACCTGCTGCCATACTGGGCTGGGCTCCCATGATGTTGTGCAGATGTCCCCTGCTGCATAGATATCCGGTAGCGAAGTATGCATCTCTTTGTCCACTTTTAAACCTCCATCTTGACCCAGAGCAAACTAAACATTTCATAGGTAAATGTAGATTTTTAACAAAAGAGAGAGAAGGGGAAGCAACAGGTGCCAGTTGGTCAGCATTTTACATAAACATTACATAAGCGCCTACAGTAGGGTCACAGATGCACGTAACATACTCCCCCCTCCAGTTCACCACTTCTGGTCGGTGCAAACATCTGAGCAGCGATCCATGGTTTGCTTTCCACGTCAGGATCACACAAGCCGTGATTCCAAGCTAGCTTGTGATCCCAGTTCAGGTAGCAAATGCAAATCACAGTTCACTCACAATGTCTGAACCGGCAAACTATTGTTTGCCCCTACGCAGAAGACATTTTCAACTGTGGAGCATAAACAGAGGAGGAAAGAGGAAATGTGGAAACACTGAATCATGAAATTGTGTCTTAACCAACAGTGTCCCCCGATGGTTCAGGAGACCAAACAAGTGCTATACACTACAGTGCTTGGAAAAATATTCCTTCCAGCCTCCTCAAATGGTTGATCTGTTACATCAGATCGGTCTACTACCAGGCAATGGGTATTAATAAAGGGAGAGAAGTATTAATAAAGGGAAGAAATTATATGTTATCAGATGGACCCTTTACTGTTATGACCTTTCAATCGTTCAAATAAAGCACCTGAAAACTGAAATTTCTGTATCTGCTCACTCTCAGAGTGAGGTTATCCACCCCAACTAAATGTATTCACAGGAAATGCTAATATAAAAGCCATGTGATACTTTTAAGTAGGACCAGCGAAAACACCACATAAAATAGCGTGCCAGCTGTCAAGCTCTCCAGAATGGGGCATCAGACTAGATGTCTATACATAAAAGGGCAGGGTGAGTTTTCAAGCCTTGATCTTAAGGCCTCTTCTCTGCCTCCTGTGTAAAATGCTACCTCTAATCAATATACACGTAATTCTCAACAAGCCCAAATCTTTGCATACTTGAAACCAGTAATTTCTGTGAACAGACAAGACAGATCTTTGTACAAATCTGAAAAAAGCCTCAGGTTTACAGAAAAATCTGAAATCTAAAATGAATAAATAAATAACAATACACTGGGTTTTTAAAAAAACAGAAGCAGTGCCTCTAGCTTTAAGAAACAAAACATCGCTAGGCAACTACAACAGTATTGCCAGCCTTTCAGCCTTGGTTTCTTTCAGTAAAAGGGGAGGGGGGCAGGGCCCTTTCCGGAGCTGTTATGGCCTTTGAGGGAGGACTCATCAGGGTCAGGCCCAGCAGCAACCACCAGGTGACTTGCTACCATGTGACCTGCATGACTCACCCAGGTCCAGCTGCTCACCACAATTCAGAAGTAGCCACTGCATGAAAGCCACTGTGGTGTAGTGCTTAGAGTTTCAGACTAGGATCTGGGAGACCCAGGTTTGAATCCCTGCTCTGCCATGAAAACTCATTGGGTGACCCTGGGCCAGTCACACGCACTCAGCTTAACCTACCTCACAGGATTGTTGTGACAATAAAATGGAGAAGAGGAGAATGATGTAAGCTGCTTTGGATTCCTATTGTGGAGCATAGTGTGGTCCAAAAAAAGCAAATAAATAGTAAACGTAGCTGAAAAAGGGGCAAAGATAAATGGAAGGTAGGTTGGTGGGTGGGAAGAAGGAAGCAGAGAAAGGCGAGGGTATGGGTGTTACCAGGAGAGAAAGAGGAAGCAGCGCGGAGGGGATAAAGGGGAACGTGAGGTCCTTTTCAGGCTCACCACTGCACAACTGGGCCTGGCACAGCCAGAACTGTGCAATTGGACCAGCCTAGCAGCTGACATGCAACTTGGCCAGACTTTTCCTGGAAGGGGCTACTGGAGGGGAAGGAAGGTAGGAAAGCTGAAGGCTGGGGGATAGATAAAGGTAGGTTGGGTGGTTGGTGGAAAGGAGAGAAGGAAGCAGGAAAAAGGGAGAGGCTGTGGGAGCTTTTAGGGAAGGGAAAGAGGAAAGAGTGGGGGAGAGGAAAATGAGATGCCACCTGCAAGTCCTTCTGGGTCCCTACTTGTATCTTCGTATTTTTAAGTATTTTTGTACTGTTAAAATCCTTGTAGTTTAGGTGGTGAAAAGCTACTTTAAGGTAGATCCCACCCACCAATTTTGAAAGATACCACATCAATAAGATTCACCATTAATGCTTACGTTGTTGCCATCAAGGAACGGCTGGACATTGGGCACCACTCCAGTGGCACTGACGATGAAGCTGCAGCCGTACACCTTCCCATTGGTTAGTTCTGCATATGCTGGCCACAGTTCTGAAAGAATGACAACATCTTACATTAATACCAGAGGAGTATTAATATCAGGGAGCCTGCGCCTCTTCCAGCAATCGCTTCTTCAAGATAACGCTCCTCACATTTAGAGAGCTCCAGCTTTAGAAGGAGCAACTGAGTGCCCGTGTGGGGTTGGCAAGCTGCGTCTATCAGCAAACGTGTTCTTGGTTCTTCTCTAAATGCTGCTTACCTTGATCTGGTTCTGCGTCCCCCTTATCCTGTTGTGCTTTAGGGAAAGCCAAGGATACCTTCTGTGACTGCTGGAACTCTTCCTGGAGGTAGATTTTCTTTATCTCACACTGGCTTTCGATGTGAACTTTATGGGAAAGCTTAAGAGAAATAGACAAAGGCATTCCTTAATATCGGTAAGTACCAGCAACCTTTAAAAGGTGTCCCATGCATTGAAAATACATGGAAGAGTCCTTCTAAGCCCAGTAAGGGCGTGTGAATTACCTTGGGGGAATCAGGCCGAGGTCCGGCATGCTGATGTACAGATCACACGAGTCAAGCCAATGAGACCGGGACTCCATGTGTTTAAAGCCCTTGGGCAAAGCCCAACATGTAACTAACAGAGAGCTTATTATTATTACTGTTGTTTGTTTATAGTCTGTCTTTCTCACTGAGATCCAAGGCGGATTACATACCACAAGTCAATGCAAGATAATCAATAGCTAGGACACTCACAGCAAAAATACAACATGATCAACAGTTGGGACATTCAATGAAAACAGATATAATAGGGTACGGTAGCCAAAAATTTGAAAAACTAGCAGAAAGCTGAATACATAGATGAAATCTTTCTGAATTTAAAGCATAAGTAACTCAAATGACATTTTTAGCAAAGCTGACCTACCCAATAGGAGTGGATCCACATCAGCAGACAGTACCCAATGCCTAGTCTATATTCCCCATCCCTTACCAAGGTATCTGAGATATTACTTATGACACAGCCCTATAATCTGAGTACGCAGAAGGCCCTCCCAAACAATTCAGTCTTGCATAGCTTGTGGAAAACCAGAAAAGGGGGGGGGGGCTTTTCTGACCTCCTCAGGCAGGCCATTGCACATGGTGGGGGCTGCCACAGAGAAAGTGTGTATGAGCAGCTGTTGGTTTAACCCAGCTGCAGGGTGGTAACTGCAGAAGTCCACGTAACAGACTCACGAGTCATTTCTTACAAAGAGGGATTACAGCAAGCGAACAGCGGGTGGTGGATTCTTTGGTACCTGCCATTTTCCAGCTCCAAAACTCTCCTGCCCCATTCTCAACATACCAGCATCGAGACTCTGTTTCATCTGCATGTAACATGCCGTCAGCCCCCAAGAGTGCCCTAATCAGCTTGTCCAGTGGAAATATACACAATAGCACAAGAAGCCTTTTATCTGAGGAACCTTGTCCATCACTGATCATTTTCTCTTCAAGGACGCTCTCAAGCTGCCAGGCAACATAGTTTGAAGGTTGAGAAGACACTTTACGGTCTGTAAAGTACAACCAGATCAAATGGGTTCTTCCCCTGTACAGCTCTCCACCCTGCAGGTGACCGGGCCCCTAAGCAAATGATAAGAGAAACAGGCCTACCTCTTTTGCTCCTTTGAGGTGCAAGCCTTCGTGCCAATCAGGGCCCAAGGCACTGCCCATTTTCCCAGGGCTTGCTCCAGTTCTTTCTCCCTTCTCAGCTTCTGGAAAAAAGAATCAAGACAGAGATGAAAACATGGCCGTATAATACAGCCGTTCTCTAGATGCTCATCTGAGGACCAGAGCTGTCAAACTTCCTCACAAATGGCCAGGAAGTAGAAAGTCAGCATCATCTCACAGTAAGACCTTCATTGGTACAGAGTACAGACAATTTGGTAGTCACAGACCATCAACTGGAGGGCTAACATGTTTCCGAACTGTTCCAGACATATCAGAAAAGCCAAGAATCAGAGCTGAGGACAGACACTGCAAGGTATATGTAATGATAAGAGTCTCTGTGCTTTTTTTCAAAAGAACATTGGAATCCCTGCCAGATCACACTAGTGGTCCATTTAGTCTGGCATCCTGTTTCACGCAGCAGCTGATCGGCTGCCTAGAAGGGCCATCAAACAAGGCGTAGACACCAATGCCTTCCACCTCTGATTGTTGCCTCCTAAGGACTGGTGTTTGGAGGACCGCTGCCTCTGTACACAGAGGTTCCCTTTAGCCACCTATCCTGTACGAATCCATTAAATCCCCTTTTAAAGCCATCCAATCTTTTCCTTTCAGGTGGAAACTCAGAGCAGAATTCCACCATGCCTGGTTGGATGCTTGGCAGGGCCTCTGTGGGACAGATTGGGACAGACCCAAATTGCCCATTCCTGTTCTAGTGAGTTCAGACCAAGTGACTCTGCTCTTGCATACAGTTTGCAACATACAGATTAAGACTTTAGTCTTATAACCATATAAACTCTCAGCAGAACAAATTTATTTATTTTGTGAATTTATGCTATTTATAGTCCACTTTTCTCACTGAGACCCAAGGAGGATTACAAGCTGGGACATTCAATAAATAAATATACTTCACTGATCGGGTGTGTGGGTCGAACAGAAATTTTAAAAATCACAAGTGTTTTCACTGAGCATGACAGCTACCAAGAAAAACAAGTTATCTACACTTCATTTAAAAAATTCCCTCTTGGGAATACAGGAATAGAACTGTGGCAAAGACACTAGGGATAAAATGTAACTCTGTTAATTTCATCCTACATGCTAATTTCACTTACTTCTTCAATGCAATTGGGGTAAAAATGACCCCAACACCAGTAACGTACCTATTACAGTTTACAAAGTAAAAGTGGGGGGGGGGGCATGAAACATCATTGGACAATCTCCTTATCAGAGTCCTGTTTTCATTGTATACCGTTAAGGGTATATGATTTTGGCAAAACCTCTTAGCCTCTGTCATCTACTGAAAATAAATTCAGGCACCCATAGCTAGAACAAATGTGCAAAGTCTCAGTTCCATCTCTCTCCACTGTCCCCCTCATGTTTAATTTTAGACTGCAAGCACCCCGTGCAAGGACTTGTAGTTGGTCAAGTGTCACACACTGATAGTGCTATTTAAATAATGGGCTGGATCCAAGCTTTTCAGAGCGGAGTGAGTTTACACACTGGATTTTCACTGCCTTCACCTTTCCATAGTGGTCTCCTGAATTTCCCCCAAAGCTGCTGCGGATGCACAGAGGATCCTCTAGAATAATATGCCCTGCAGCAAGGAGGGGGGGGGGGGATTCACCTCACTTGCACTCCGTATGTACAGGAAGACAGTTTTGGCCAACCCCCTGCTGCACCTCCTTGTGCTGCATGGCACGTGGTTCCAAGGGTCTCACAACTTTTGACAAGGGGGAGACAGCAAACAGCTCCTCGGCAAAAAAGCTCCATTTGCAAAAGCCTTGGATCCTACCATCCGCTGGGGATCCCCCCCTGCCCAAAGCCATTGCAGCAACTATTCCCCAGCTCACGCGCTGAGTCACTACGCAGCAGCAGCTCCCACAGTTAAAAAGATATTTGATTTGACCAATGCAACAGTCTGCACGCTTTTTAAAAACCACGACATGTGCAAGTTTTATTTATCTATTTTACTTCATTTATACCCTGCCTTTGTCCCCAAAGTGGCTTACGTCATTCTCCTCTCCTCCGTTTGAGCCCCACAACCATCCTGTGAGGTAGGTTAGGCCGACAGTGCCAGCTTCCATGGCAGAGTGGGGATTCAAACCTGTTTCTCCCAGATCCTAGTCTGGTACTCTTAGCCACTACACTGTGCTGGGGGCTGTACCTGCCATCATATACTTGGTCCTCTTGCAAGCAATCGGAGGCTCCGGCTTCTCTGCGCGCAGCTTGGGAATCAGGAATTCAGCTGCGCCTGCATCAAAGAAGGTATTCCCAATCGCTTTGTCTTTGATGGCCCAGATGACTTCACAGCCTTCAATTTCATAGCTGGAGAGAGAAGTAAAACGCAGAAGAGAGGATCGCTCCCTCTGAGCATTTTTTTGCTGGATGAACTACGGCAGGCAACAGCATGGACTGAAAGCCTCTTTCCTTGGAGAATGTCTTGTGACTTAAAGTTACGCTGATTGCCTCAGAAGATGCGTGCAAGATCCGGTCCCACATCATGGCCTGAAAAAAATCTGTTTCCTACCCTTCTATCCGATGAAGCGTTCTAATGAGCTCAAAAGCTTGCACCGTGTTTTGTGCCAGTTTGGTTGGTCCTAATAAAAGGTATTACACGGATTTCAGTCTTGTTTTTGGATTTGGTGTGGACAAACATGGCTGTACAACTTTATCTACATCAAGTGATAAACAGCCAGTCTTAAATCAGTAAAATTTTAAATTCAGTGGAAAGGAAGGTTGAGGCATGCATTTTTTTAGCTCTCTTGGTTCAAGTGTGTTACTGTAATATAGTTTCCCATTAACGTGACGCTTTTTTTCTAAAAAGTGGTTGTAATGTTCAGTAGTCCATTTCATGTTTTATCTTAGTTCCAGGGCACTAGAATCTGAAACAGTTCCAGCCCAGGTTTTACTCGTCTCTGGAGCAAGCTGCCTAGAGAAACTGCTTGAAGGACTCTTTTAGGTCTTGTGTTCCTTTATTCATTTGTCCTAAATAAAGTTACTCTATGCTTATTTTAAAAAATCTTCCAGCATCTTCCTGGAAGATTGCAGCATTTTACACTGGTATGCTATTTTACTGCACCGAAAGCTTTCTCTCAGAAAGGCACCACTATTGAAGTTTTGGTTGATTATATTTAAATAAATTAGCATATTAGCTAAAAGTTTGATCACTTACAGACATCTTTTTTATATATACTAATCCTGCTAAGTGTTATGACATCATTGCTCTTAGTGATTTTATAGAGCTCTTTTAATGTATAGTGCCTTACAAACCATGTACTTTTTCCACACGAGCTTTGACTCTCTCGGCCTCTAAGGTGCCACTGGATTCAAACCATGTACTGTTTATCCTGAATAGAGCAGCAATTAGAAAGAAGACACTAAACCAGCTTAAGGCTATTTTACCCAAAGCCATCCAGCAAGCTAAATATTGCCCAGAACTCTGTCCTCTCATACCCAAGTTTGACACTATCCATTATGTCACACTGCCTTTCTAAAGTGGTGTGTAATGTCAAAAACCACGTTCTTCTTGCTGTCCTCTATTTTCCGTAGGACAATTCTCACCTCCAGCATAGCAAGGCAAGAACATTTGGCCACGTCAACGTTAAATAATACACATTATATAAATATATTAGCAGCCCCTCGCTGCCGTACAAAACGTTATTAGTACAAATTAGGTTCACAGTCAAGATCATCAGGTCCCTTATGAACATTTATCTTTAAAAAAAATTCACTTACACCAACTCCAATGCAATGCCGCCATTTCCTACAATAATTATTCTTTTGGCTTTTGCCAGATGTTTCTGAAATTCCTACATTAAAGAAAGAGAAGATTATAAATAGAGGGTAGAAACTGAGTCGTCCCCATTCAGCACTGAAACAGACAGAGCCGTATCTATCAATTAAATCGTGTTAAGGAAAGCGGGGTGAGGGGTGGGGGAAGGAGTCCGCAGGGATGCACGTTTAATTCTAGGGATCTATTTTTGAGTCCTAATGCTCTCCCCCAGATTAGGTCCCAGCTGCTATTTCCTTTATTAGACTTCATTGCAGCCTCTATGACTCCCCAAAAACATCCTATTTACAGACCGTATGAAGTGCAGATCTCTAAAGAAGTTACATTTTCTAAATAAACGAATGCTTGTTTAGATTACAGGGATGTGCAAAATCTTCTTTCTCTCTCTCTCTCTCTTCCCTCCCTCCCTGTTCATATTTCCTGTACTGCCATCATGTGCAACATGCAAAAGGGCTCAGGTCTGACATCTCCACATCAAATAATTGTAATGTAACACTGTCCACAATTCACAGCTGTTTTGGACTATGTCTTCTCTGGAAGAACACAAAATACACACACACACACACACACACACAAAAGCAAACAGCATCACCGTAGCACTGTCTGTATCCCGGATTCCCAACACAAAACGGTTTCCTTCAGTAATTAATTTCGGCTTGGCTCCAGCACACAGACAAAGTTTCTCATAACCGTACTCCTTGCCGTCTTCTGTGATTATCTTCTGCAACCAGGTTTAAGATGGGGGTGGGGGAGGGATGAGAACACAGAAGATCTATCAAAGCAAGCTGCAGATTTGCTATCAAGAGCCACCCCTAGAAGATATCCCACATCTCAAATCGCGAAAAGGCTTTGAGGTGGCTAGCAATTTCATGGGAAAAATCAAGTCAAAATGCTGCAGAATTAGAACCCAAGTCAAATGAATAATCGTTACCATCTACAGAGGGAGCAAGAATTTAAAATATGAAATGTTAAAATGGGAAACAAAGATAATACTAAAACAATGTGGAAATTCAAAGGAAAGGGAGAAAAAATATCCCTACAACCTGGAAGCCCCCACTTAATATGGAATATACAGAAGTGCTTGCAGGCTCATTTGTCGTAATAGGTCTTGGTTCAAAAAAACATGACCCAAGGCATTTTACCATGTACTACCAGCGGGTTAAAATGCCATTCACAACTAAAAGGTTTCCAGTATTTCCTTAATGAGAATAAATGGAGTGTGAACATCTTGGAGGAGCATGGACATCCTCAGCACAACATTCATAGCCATGCTGCTGAATGTCTGATAGTTTTATGACCATTTTTAAGTATTCCTCGCTTTCCACAAGTGATACTTGCAAAGACTTCTGCAGTGTCTTTGCTGGAGGAGATCAGACCCCAGATGATCTATCGATACCAATGAGCCAGATTCTCCACCCACCTCGTCTCCCCCGAATTCTGAGCATCTATTTTGGCAATACAAAACATGTCATGCCAGAACTGGCCAGTAGGCACAACTGCCTTGAGTTCTGTGACCACATGATTGTAGAGGAGGGGTGCATCTCTGAGCTTTCACTCATTCCCTCTTTAAAAAGTCTTGATCTTTTTCTCCATGAAGCCGTCAATGCAGATTTTAAAACATTCATTTATTTCTGGTTCTTGGTGCACTTGCTTGTAAAATGTCACATGAGACGGGCTGCGACTGAAGTTTGGGGTTCCAGCCCAGAATCTTACTACTTGACCGATTTGCTTCCAAGTTTTCTCCATAATTCTACAATCTGCGGCTGTGTACTAAGGGAAGTTTGGTTCCTGCCGCCTCATTTTTGAGTCGCCATCCCAAGCCCTCAACTTTGCAGTTCATATGAGCGCACACACACACACAAAATCCACCCTGGTTGAGATTCAACAAAAAACAGTGCACAAACATTTCCACATGGTGGCAGCACCTGTTTTGGGATAAAACCATATTGAGTGCTTAGATGGAGCTCTGAATTTCTGCTGGCTGATGTCAGGACAAGATGAACTTGCCCCTTTCGTTCAAACAACACTTTAAGGCAAAGATTAAAGCCGAGATCCGAGTCCTACATGTGCACAAAAATGCTTCTGCGTGCTGTCATCTTCCTTCCTGTCATATGAGAGGTTCCCCTCCATCTTTCTGGAATGACCTAATAGGTGGCAGGTAGACTTGTGGAAGTAAAAGCAGAGCATTCCAGACAATATTCTCTCTTCAAGTACTGGCAGCCTCTGTGTACCGTTTGTCCTCCATTCGCCAAATACACTTTTTGCCCTGTGATGTTTATCTCCCCCAAAGATCTCAGCTGACAGCTAAAGAGCAGCATCTCACAGAATGAGAAACGTAGGCATTGAGCCTGACAGAGGTGCTAGCGACTTCTGAGACTCTGATTCTCCCTGGCTTCTTCTTCCATGCCTCAGTCCTTTCTCCTTTGTCCAAAGCTCTGCTGCTAAAATCACTTCGATCTCCAGAAGTTCAGGCCCCTCCTTGGACTGTTTCAGTACCTTCCACTCCCCTTCTCTATTCAGCACAAATGCATTTTCCTGTCAAAGATCTCCACAGCTTTGCCTTTTCCTGTGTCAGCCCTTTTCATTCAATATGTCCTAGCCTATGATCTCCACTCTACCACCCTGACCTCAGCACAGACAATAACATAACATTCAATGTATACAACTTAATGCCCACTCAGAGCGGTTTACAAAGTATGTTATTATTATCCCCACTACAAACACCCTGTGAGGTGGGTGGGGCTGAGAGAGCTTCAGAGAGCTGTGACCAGCCCAAGGTCACCCAGCTGGCTTCAAGTGGAGGAGGGGGGAATCAAACCCGGCTCTCCAGATTAGAGTCCTTAACCACGACGACAAACTGGCTCCCTCTAACTCCCTTGCACAACACTCTCCATTTTCCTTTACTGCCCTCTTATGCATTTTTATCCCACTGGTTCTCCAAGGAGCTCAGGGCGGCGTACATGGCTCTTCCCCCTGCCAATTTTATCCGCACAAGTAGGTCACATTGAGAGAGAGAGAAACTGGCCCAGTCATCCAGTGAGCTTTATGGCACGTTTGTACCTAGGTCCTATTCCAACCCTGACTCTCAGGAATTCTGTCCTTGAACATATTACCGGAGTACATTTTTATTCCACCTTTCCTCCCAGGAGAGCAAGGCAGTCCACATAATTCTCTCTGCTCTTCTGTTTTATCCTCACAACAACCTGGTGAGGTGGGTTAGGCTGAGTGTTTGTGCGTCCAGCCCAAGGTCACCCAGTGCTACTGTCGGGGTGAGCATTTGAAACAGTCCACCAGTCCAACACTTTCACTGCTATGTTACAATGACTCTCAAATATGCAGCTCTACTCTTCCCTTTCCTTCAAGATCTCTCCTTGAAATCTACCTTTTTTTCCATCCCAACTGTAACTAAACTTCAAGCAAGCTGCATTTGCCCAGTTTCAGGTGGGTAGCTGTGCTGGTCTGCAATGACACAGCAAGATTTGAGTCCAGTAGCACCTTAAAGACCAGATTTCCAGGGAATAAGCTTTTGAGTCAAAGCTTCCTCCATCAGATATGCAGTTAATATAACTACAACAGCTCTCTCTCTCTCCTTCTCCTGTCCTTTGAATGTTTCATGTTTCACATCAAGGCAAAAGAATTAAAGGTTCTCTTACATGCTCATCACTTTTCAACTGTTTTACACCAGACTGGATAACTTTAATGTTAGGGTAGCGTTTCTCCAACACACTGCTCACTTGTTCCTCAACATCAAATTCTTCTAAAGTTCTGGAAACCTAGCAAAGAAGACAATGATGAGATCACTTTAGGGGTGAATTAAAGTTTCACTGCAAAAATCTACTGAAGCCACAAATGTATATTTGTGCAACTCCACAATGAATGCAGCATACATAAGCACTTTATACATATATTGTTTAAAAATATAGAAGTCAGGAAGGTTGTTGCTAAAAGTAATTGTTTGGCTATATCGTTCATTCGTTTTTAACAGCTGTTTCAGAAGTTGCCTCGTTGACCGTACAAACTACATCCAAGGGTGGGTTTGCAAAACACACGAGGCTGTCTTGGGAGTTGGCACGCCGCTGCCAAGCTTGTCTGAATCAGCACCACTATGTGGGCGATGAATGCACGTATCCAGTTCTTCCTTTTTGGTAAAGGAAGAGCAATTTTAATGGAACATCTTATGGTCTGCGATTAAGGACAAGTCCAGGCCTGCACCAGACAATATTATGATAAATATATGAAGCTGCCTCATATCGTCAGACCCAACCTGCACACATCACCCAAGAATATTCACTGCTAGCTCAGACACCCAAATGAACAAAATAGAATACCACCAAAGTGCAGAAAGTATTATCTTGGCCTCCCACCCACCGAGTTCCTATAAACCACAGCTGGTGCGATCTAGACAACAGACCTCGGACACCTGCCCTGCACTGGAAATCACACCCTAAACCTCCAAGAGTCAAAACTTCTCTCTCTCACCTGTTTAAAGTTTGTTACTGCTTTTATAACAGGAGACGCCGTGATTAGTAAAATATCATCAGAGGGAAACTCGGTAGCCAACTTGTAAGACAAGAGAGGAAAAGTTTGAGATTATTTTTTCAGTAATATTTTACATTCTAACATCCCACACGTCCACGTTCTTCTAGACACACTGATGGTTCTTTAGTGAGGAACAGAGTCATACGTGCACAAAACCACTTGGTGACAGAATAAGGAGTCCAGCAGTATATTACAGACTAATGAAATTTATTCCTACATAAATCCAGAGTAGTTAGCCGCGTTAGTCTTTAGCTGCAAAATGGTAGAGTCCAGTAGCACCTTTAAGACTAACCAACTTTATTGTAGCATAATCTTTCAAGAACCACAGCCCTCTTCGTCAGATTCATCTGTGGTTCTTGAAAACTTATGCTACAGTAAAGTTGGTTAGTCTTAAAGGTGCTACTGGGCTCTTCATTATTCCTACATAAGGTTTTTAGAGTCAGATCTCACTTCCTCAGATTTGAAAGCTTATGCTAGAATAAACATTGGTCTTTAAAGGTGCCACTGGAGCCCTGTTTCATTCTGCTGCTACAGACCAACACAGCTGTCCATTTAGAATTATCACTGGAGGGCAAGACTTGTTTCAAGTACAAACACGGCCCAACAGCAGATTGTCCTGAACAAACAACTCCCCTTCATTACTATTCAGTTCATTTCTAACCTACCTCTCTCCCCAGTGGAGACCGCAAAAGGCATTCATGGTTCGCCTTTCCTCCATTTTATTCTCACAACCCTAATGAGGACCTAAAGCAGCTTGCATTTCTCCATTTTATCCTCACGACAACCCTGTGGAGTAGGTTAGGCTAAGGGAGAGTGACCGGTCCAGGGTCCCTCAACAAGCTGCCATGGCTTAGTGGGGATTTGAACTTGGATCTACCAGACTGCAGTTTGACACTCTAACCTCTCTACACCATGCTGGCTCTTAATGCTTTTAAGACTCAAAATTAAAAACTCAATTAATCTTCTTAATGTTTAATACCCTACCAGGCTTAAAAGAACGGGTCTTCTTGAGGGCTAGAAACAGGTTAAATAACAGAAAGTTGAGCGCAAGAAGGCCGTTCTTGCATCACACAGCAGTTTCCACAGGGACTGGTGCTGGGACCAGGGCTATTTAATTTGTTCATAAATGATACAGAATTGGGGGTGTGCATCACAGTGGTCGGATTTATTTCCTTCATTTATACCCCACCTTTCTCCCCAAAGGGAACAGAAAGCAGCATACATTGTTCTCCTCACCCCCACTGGTATTTGAGGATGGCACTCAAATTATTCAGGATGATGAGAACTGAAGCAGATTGTGAAGAACTCAACTGGGCGAGTAGGACGTGAGATTCAGAGTAAGTGTAAAATGATAAACAATGTGGCAAAAAAATATCCCTGACTTTAAAATATGCCCAGGGGTATCCAAATGAAGTCTTCTCAGAATCCTACTCAGGTCTATTCAATGGGGCTTAGTCTCAAGGAAAGCGTTCTTAGGATGTCAATGGTTGGCAAAGTATCTGTCCAAGAAACTGCAGTAACTGTCCAAGAAAGAGATCTTGGGGTCATGGTAGATAGCTCATGCAAGTGTTATTGTCGGGCAGGGTCATATAGATCCAGAGGAGTTAGCCGTGTTAGTCTGCAGTAGCAAAATAGAAAAGAGTCCAGTAGCAACCTTTAAGACTAACCAACTTTACTGTAGCATAAGCTTTCGAGAACCACAGTTCTCTTCGTCAGATGCATCGGGCAGGATAGCAGCGAAAAAGGAATTCTGTGCTAGAAATTGTAAGGCAACGGATAGAAAATAGAACAGTCTGTATCATCATGCCCTTGAATAGATCTTCAGGGTATAGATCTAGCTGGTCACAGTGTGAGACAGAATGCTTGACTGTTGGGTTGATTTAGTACCGCTACTCTTTTGTTCTCATCTTCTTAAACCAAAAAGTTCATGCAGTAATTTGCAAAGAAAAAAAACCCTACAGCGATCTAAAGACATTGCTCTTAAAAACATTAACAATGTCAACACAAATGTTAAGTGTCAGACTAGGATGTGGGAGTCCCAGGTTTGGATCCCCCATTCCTCCACAGCTCCTCACTGGGTGGCCTTGGGCCAGTCACATACCTCTTAGCCTAACCTACCTCTCTCACAGGGTTGTTGTGAGGATAAAATGGAGGAGAGGACAATGACGTAAGCCAGCCACTCTGGGTCCCCACTGGGGAGAAAGGCAGAATACAAATAACGAAAATTTTAAAAAGAAATAAAAAAGAATGAAATCAGTAGCCAAGAGCCTCCCCAAATAAATTTAATCTGATGGACTTTCTGATACGCAAAATGGATCAAAAGAAATATATCTCCTTAACTACAGCCCTGACTTGGATGGCCTAGGCTAGCCTAATCTGGTCAGATCTTGGAAACTAAGCAGAGTTGGTCTGAGGGCCAAGCTACAAGTGATGAGTGGCACTTGAACGCCAGGTGAACAGACTCGCGTGTATTCCTCCCTGTACACTTGCGCTCCACTTGCACTTATCAAGTGGAGCACAAGTGAACAGGGAGGAAAACACATGAGTCTGTTCACTTGCTGTTCAAGTGCCATTCGTCACTTGCAGCTTGGCTCTTAGTTAGCACTTGGGAGACCACTGAGGAAGCCCAGGGTTGTACGCAGAGGTAGGCAATGATAAGCCACCTCTGTTCATCTCTTGCCTCAAAACCCCTACAGGTCACCGTAAGTCAGCTACGTCTTGAAGGCCCTTTCCACCAATTAGTGAATTCTAACGTCCAGACAGCCCTATATATGCTCCATTTCAGATGCAAAGGAGTCCCGAGAAGGCATGTTCTGCCTAAGACTATGGGAAGCAGCCCTCCTTCAAATACTCTGGCTTACAACCGTTTGGGGCCCTTAAGGCGGTAATCAGCATATCCACTTTGACAGGAACCAAGTGGCAACCAATGAAAGCTCTTACGTTTCATACCCACTAAATGCAGAACGTGCAATCTTCCCCATCTTGCAACTGCAACTGGTTGCCAGCTCCAGGTTAGGAAATTCCTGGAGATCTTGGGGGGGGGGGGTGGAGCCTGGAGAAGGACGGGGTTTAAAGAGGAACCTCAGTGGGGAATAATGCCATAGAGGGCACCCTCCAAATCAGTCATTTTCTCCAGGGGAACTGATCTCTGTGCTCTGGAGATCAGTCGCAATTCTAGATCTCCAACCACCACCTTGAGGTTGGCAACCCTATAAAGAAACTTCCACGTGGATCAGACTCTTAATACAACTGACTGCTCTTAATCAAGAGTAATGGCTGCTCTAGCTCTTTAATCCACCGATCGCTTTCCAAAGCCTAAACCAAGAGGAGACCTCCCGCTTGTAGGAAGAAATGATTTGCATTTTGCTCCGCAATCCTAGTGGGGGAGAGGGCGCTCACGCCACGCATGCGCACTGAATAAAAGGTGCCTACGCGGGACGCGCGCACTGAACCAAACGCGCATCGAAGGTGGTTGGGAGGCCGCGCGTGCGCACAGCTACACCCCCTCGCTGCTTGGGGGGGGGGGGGAAGCAACACCTTACCCGCTCGGCGCAGGTCACCCCCGCGATCCCACCTCCCACCACAACGAACCGGCTCCGGGCGGCGGCAAGGGGTGGCCGCGAAACGGCTGCCATGATGACCGCTGGAAAGTGCCTCACCGCGAACTGCGGTGTCCGGGAAACCACTTTGCTACGGCACGCCAGGAGGCTCTTGTTTTGACGTTTCTTCCACTCGCGTTTTCTTTCGGTTGGGGGCGGGGCCAGGTGGCAAAGTGGCTCTCTGCTGCCTTGTAGCGGCCAAACGTTGTATTGCAGCTAAGGGGACTGGTTTGCTATTGGAATAAATCTTTTCCAGAGGGATTGGTGCGTTATTCTGGCCGCTTTCACACACGTGGGACAAGCCACTTTAGCAATAATTTGCAACGGGATTTTCCTATGTGCTGCAAGAAAATCCAGTTGCAAACAATGTCCAAAGTGCATTGGCAGTACATCCTCCAACCTATGCAAAATATGTTTCAGCGAATGAAAACTTGAGTTCTGCAGAGTTTAAGGACTAACAATGTTTATTCCAGCAAAAGCTTTCGTGAGGAAGAGACTAAATAACGTTGTTGATTTTCAGAAAGGTAGAGGACTCCCGTTTAAGATAAGGTTGCCGTCCTCCAGAGGAGACCAGGGGATCTCCCAGATTTCCTTCTGATCTCCAGGCGACAGAGATCAGCTCTCCTGGAGGAAATGGCTGCTGTGGAAGGGGGACTGTATGCAATTGTATCCGGCTGGGTTTCCTCCCTTCCCCAAACCCCATGCCCTCTAGGCTCCACCCCAAATCTCCAGGAATTTTCCAACCCAGAGTTGGAAACCCTGGTTTGCTACTGACTTTAAAACCAGGGAAAGTTAGCCAGTAGGTTGTCTGCATCTAAGTCTCTAGTACCGGTCTCGCTCATTATGGTCTCACTCACAGATAGGAACCCGTTTTTTAATGCCAGTCCTAGCGCTGCAGAATGTGAATGTAGCAATGAAGAAAAGGGGGGACTTTACACATTTGGTAACTCTTCCCTCGCTCTTGCATTTAGAGTGGGGGGAACCAAATATCTGGGATTATGAGTCTTCCAGAAATTTTCTTTTTTAAAAACGGAACATAATCTGCATAACAACTTTTATTAGGACCAGCCAAATGACATGGAACAGTGTGCAAGCATTCAGGTTCTCCAGATCTCTTCTTTAGGCTGCACATGGAAGGAAGGAAGGAAGGAGCTTCAGGACATGATGGAAAATCCTAGTGGAGTCTGCCTTGCGCTATATGCAGAGCTGATGTCAGTATACCATAGTGTGTGTGGATGTGCCATCAAGTTGCAATTGACCTATGACAACCCCAGCAGGGGCTTTCAAGGCAACTGAGGGGCAGAGGTGGTTGGCCACTGCCTATCGCTGCAGAGTCTTCCTTGGTGGTCGCCCATCTAAATATGGACTCTGCTTAGCTTCTGAGATCTGACAAGTTCGGGTTATACCATACTACCTTCCTTCCCAGTATACCATAGAGTTTAAGGATGTCCGGTGCTGGGGACGGACTTAGGGAACGCCCCCGAGGCACCCACCCCAGAAATTAGGCTTGCAGCCCCCCAGTCCAACCCTACCACCCATAACACTCAGAGACACCAACAAGGGCCAAGAATGCCAAAGAAGCCCCAGGTGCAGAAAGTTCAGGCAAAGCCTCAGGCGCAAGAAGCTCAGGCAAAGCCTCAACAACAGGAGGCTGGCTAAGAAACGCCTCCTGGGTCCTAATGACTGCTGATTACCCAGTCAGGGCTCCAGGACAGCCTCTTTCCTCAGCCCAGGGGAAGAACAACAGCCCAGCCAGGGGGAGAAGAGGCAGAGGGCAGAGACAGCCGGCCAGCACCAACTCAAGCAGCAGGCCAACAGCAGCAAAGGAGACACCAGGCCCCACTACCACCCAGAGGCCGGCAGGAGAGGTGCAGCAGCACAGCAAACCAACAGACAGGCTAGAAAGGGCGGGGAGTAGCCTGGAAGAGCCAACAGCAGAGCAGCCACAAGTGTGGCTGCCTAAGGCAGCCAAGGCAGCAGCTAGGATGTTAGGGGCGGGGCTAGGAGGTGGAGGCTAGGATTGGTGAAGGGATAAAAGGGGAGTCCCCCCTACAAGCAGGGTGGAGAGTAAGGAGTCAGATGAGAAGTGTGGAGAGACAAGGAAGAGACAGGAGTACCTTGAGAAGGCAGGGACTGCAGTTAAAGGGGCAAACCCAGGGGTGCTGCCAACCCAGAGGGGAGAGCGTCACCAAGGAAAACAGAAGTGTAGAATGACATTACATTGCATCTCTACTGAGCACCCTTCCCTCCCCAGACTCCGCTGTCCCCTGGCGCTGCCCCCAAATTTCCAGGATCTTCTCATATTGCAGCTGCCTACTGTATTGACCACACACATGAGTAGCCAAACCTTGAGGGAAAGTAGGTTTGAAGATGAACAGCACTGCTGCCCAAGGAGTATGGTGTCCTTGGGTTTTCTCTCCCGTCCTGAGGCAAGGAGGCAAGAAAATAAGTAGTAGATCAGGATGTTTCGAGGCTTGGCTGCCACAGAGAGTTGATTTGGAGGGAGGGAAATATGCCTAATATATTGTCGAAGGCTTTCACGGCCAGAGAACGATGGTTGTTGTGGATTTTCCGGGCTGTATCACAGTGGTCTTGGCATTGTAGTTCCTGACATTTCGCCAGCAGCTGTGACAGGCATCTTCAGAGGTGTAGCACCGAAAGACAGAGATCTCTCAGTGTCAAACTGTGGAGAAGATGTTAGCAGGTAATTTATATCTACTCAGGAAGGTGGGTTTGGGTTGCGTCATCCTGTTAGAGTTTCCCAGGGTGTGGAATGCTAATGCACTGTATCCTGAGGAGGTTCTTTTGCATATGGATTGGTGCTTGATATGCTAATCTTATCTGCAGGGCTATTGTAAGCTGTAGAGTAGAGCACAATTTCAACAGGAAAGAAGAGACTTTAAGAATGAATAGAGCTTGGTTTCCAGTCCTGAAAAACACCAGGCTAACGAAATACTCTACATCTTACAATAGCCCTGCAGATAAGATTAGCATATCAAGCACCAATCCATATGCAAAAGAACCTCCTCAGGATACAGTAAAGCATTAGCATTCCATTAGCACTCCACACCCTGGGAAACTCGTACAGGATGATGCAACCCAAACCCACCTTCCTGAGTAGATATAAATTACCTGCTAACATCTTTTTGATGATGATTTTGATAAAGGTGCTACTGGACTCTTTTTGATTTTGCCACTACAGACTAACACGGCTAACTCCTCTGGATCCATAGCCAAATAGTGTCTCTCTGAACCATTTCATATTGGGAAAACTGTGCAGAAGGGGGAAGCCGCAAAAAAAAAAAAATGGGGAATTTGAGGATAAGGTTGCCAACCTCCAGTTGGGACCTGGAGATCTCCCAGAATTAGAGCTGATCTCCAGGCCACCAAGATCAGTTCCCCTGGAGAAAATGGCAGCTTTGGATGCTGAACTCTATGGTTTCATATCCCACTGAAGTCTCTCCCTAAATCCTACCCTCTCTAGGTTCCACCCCTCCAAATCTCCAGGAATCCCCCTTCTAAGTTGGCAACCCTACTTGAGGATAACCTGCAGCTCATGTGAGACTGTTACACAGGATAGAAGGTGAGAACCTAGACCTTGTCTGCTTGTTCTCTGTAATGTGTAAATTGGTCTTGAGAATTGTGTCTTTTCTCTTAATGGGACTGTGTAAATAGCTGATAGTACAGAAGGGCATGACAGTAACAGAGATACCCCACAGTGCTAAATATATTAAGAAAAAATTATCAGATTGTATAAACAGAAGATTTGCTTTTTTCAGGTATATGAAAAGACATCTACAAGTATCATAGAATCACAGAGTTGGAAGGGGCCATACAGACCATCTAGTCCAATCCCCTGCCCAGTGCAGGATCAGCCTAAAGCATCTCTGACAAATATTCATCCAGTTTGCTAGCTGACTTGCCTGAAGTTGCCATTAAAATATGGTTTGTTATGCGGTTCTTTTTTCGAACCATTTTATGTGTTAAAACATATATTCTCCAAACGAATAGCTAGCGGGTTCATCATATTGGAAGGACCATGAGTAGTTCATGCTTCCAATACATGCAACTGGCAGGAGTCCAGAATGTATGACTGTAACATCTGAAAAGGGCTATTTTGGTTCCACAATGGTAGCTTCAAAAGCAAAAAATTGACATTATATCCAGAAATGAGAACCATTTGAAGTCTGTTCCTTTTCTCCGCAGTGTGGTGAAGTAGCAACTCCCTTTGTTGTTGCTGAAGAAATGGTCCATTCTTTTCAATTCCTTTATTTTGTCATTTCTTTCCATGCTGCCTCAAGCCTGCTGTCTTCCAAGGGAATCTCCCCTAGATATTTTTAAGTGTGAAATTGGGTAACCTGAAAACACCTTTTCCTTTTTCGTCATATGCAATTCCCTCTTGCCAATTTCCCTTTGTGATTTGTGCAGTTTTTACTGGAGACAGCCAAGATGACAACATTTATCATGAGAGCGGACAGGCTTTTTGGCAGTTCTATTTTGCTACCCTGATATTGGACTGCACCCGTGTCACTTTGCATTAATTGTGTCGGTCTGTGGAAGCCCAAATTAGTTCTGCTGATGAGATTTGCAATACCTGGGCTCCAATATTATACTTTCCAAGGTAGGGCATTTCCAATTCCCAGATGGGCAGTGAAGGTTGGCCGAGCCACAACTTATCAAAGCAGTGCAAATTGCCTAGCATGACATTTGAGAGCTGGGAGGTTTCAAGAAAAATCCATTGTGTGTTTTTTTTATCTCCATTTTTATAGCCATGGGGTACATCTGCCTGTAATTCCCCTCTACCTGCTGTAATTCTTGAATTCCACTTAAGGATGTTGACACTAGATTAAGAGAATATGAGCAAAGTGGTATTTTTCCTGGGCTATGTTTATCAGACAAACAAAGGTTGTAAGCAGGGGTCATTTCGTAGAAAAAGAGCTGGAGGAACTCATTAGCATAACTCATTAACATAACTCATTAGCAGATGCCACACCCCTTGACATCACCAAAGTGTGTTATTAGCATAACTGATTTGCATATGCCACATCCCCTGATTTGCATATGCCACACCCCCTATCCTGGCTGTTTTGGACCCAATCTTGGCCATTCAGGGCTGAAATTGGGCCCAAAATGGCCCAAAGGGGCTGAAACTGGCCGAAAAGGGGCCCCAAATGGTCAGGATTGGGCCACTGCTGAGTGGGAGAGTGATCCACCACCCATCAGAGGCCCGATCCAGGCCGTTTCGGCCCCAAATCAGGCCAAAATGGGCCCAAAATAGCTGAGAGTCAGATGGGCAGCGCTACCTGACATGTGACCTCTTTGGGGAACTGCCGGAACTGCATTCCTGTGCGTTCCCCCTTGAAATGAGCCCTGGTTGTAAGTAACCACACTGTTTTGCAGACAAATTCTAAAAATTCAAAACAAATAACTTACATTAGGACCAACCAAAATATCACAACACAGTGTGCAAGTTTTCGAGTTCTCTAGAACTTTTCATCAGGATGTTTTGTTTTTGTTTTTAAGAAAAGGGGGGGGGATTCTTTGGCAATAGCCAGTCTCATATCTCTCCAGCACTAACAGTGCAATCCTATGGAGAGTTACACCAGTCTAAGCCCATTGAAGTCAATGGCCTTAGACTGGAGTAACTCTCCATAGGATTGCACTGTAAATGAAACTTCTTGGGTGCTTTCTCTTCTCCTTTTTGATTTTCTTTTTCGGCCAATGCATTGGTATGAACCATCACATTGGTATTTGGGGAACGTTTTCCCCTGATAGTCCCCACAAATGCCAGACTGTCTATGTGAAAACTGGACACCTGACAACCTTAATGACAAGGGAGAGAGGGAAAATAACAGGGACCAGTTTTGTATATTTCATAAAAGACACAAATTATAGCATGTGTTCCATGTCTGAGGAGGGGGGGGGGTTGCCAAGAAACTAGCAGAGGGCCTCTTCCTTAGCAAGAGGAAAGGAGGGACGGCTTGCAAATCGTGATGTGTTTAAGAGTCCTCTGCTTGATGGCTCTTGCAAACTAGCCAAGCCCTAGGCTAATCCTCTGGATGGTAGAGTTAAAAGGGCAGAGTTGTCATTTTCCATACCCGTGCTGAAAGCCATTGGCATCCTAGTTAAGACACTATCTCAAGCACGTTTTTTTTTTAAAAAAAAAATGGGCTTTGGCCCACTTTAAACTGAAGGGAGCTCAGAAGCTGGGGGTGGAGGGAGAGGTTGCATGTTAAAAACAAAACTCCTTCCTGCACATAACATAGCCTGTCAGTGCGTGCTGGAGACTGAGGACAGCAACGTCTTGGGTACAAAGAAGAGAAGATCTTGCAGGCAGCAACAGGTTCTAGTTAGGATTGTAGGGGGGTGTCGTCTTTCTAATAAGGAGTTTTCTACTTGTCTGTCTGCAGAATGCTACTCTTAGAATAATTTCTTCTTAAAATTCTCCGGAACTCTCTCAGCTATCAAGGCAGCAGCTAGGTTTATGCTTTCTCTTTCCAATAAATAAATAACTAAATAAAACTTTTTGTTAGTGGTAGAAAATGGCATCAAGTCATAGCTGGCTTATAGCAACCCCTGCTGGGGTTTTCAAGGCAAGAGACTAACTGAGGTGGTTTATCATTGCCTGACTCTGCAACCCTGGTCTTCATGGAAGCCTCCCATCCAATTATTAACCAATACCAACGCCACTTAGCTTCTAGGAGCTGACAAGATTGGGCTTGACTACGCTATCTGGGTCAGGGCAATCTTTGGCTACTAAATAAAGCTTTTGTTACTCTGTAATCAGTTCAGAGTCCTGACTGACGCTGAGGTCCTCTGCTAACAGGGAGAAGTGCAATGATATCAGGAACCCAAGTGTTCTGAGAGTGGGTGTATGGAGGGAAGCACCCAAGGCATAGTGAAACAAAGGGCGGGAGCCGTCTTAAGGCTGGTAGTGGCAAAAGTTGCAGAGTGCCAAACTTGTTCTGCACTCCGACCTCATCTGATAAAAGTTTGCAGAAGCAAAGAATTTTTTAATGGAGGAGATTCGGTCGAACCTGATATGCTCATATCCTGTGTGCAGGGTGGAACACTGAAACATGTTGAAATACGGCACATACATCATTATCCAGGCTTTGTGTGTGTGTGTGAGAGAGAGAGAGAGTGAGTGAGTGTGAGTGAGTGAGTGAGTCAAGCAGTACTCACTGGTGTTGAGTATCAGCTTCTTTTGGTAGGTGGGTAGGAGGATGTCCCTGAATCCTGAGCAGTTCTGAATAGCCCAGGCTAGCCCAATCTTATCAGATCTCAGAAGCTAAAAAGGGTCAGTTCAGGTTAGTACTTGGATGGGAGACCTCCAAGAAAGTCCAGGGTTGTTATAAAGAGGCAGGCAATGGGAAAACTCCTCTGCTTCTCTCCGGCCTGGAAAACCTCATGGTGGGGTTGCCATAAGTTGGCTGTGACTTGTGGCATACCCCCCTCCCTTTCCTCAAAAAGATCTGAAGGAGGAATTGGGGGGAATCAGGGCAACCTTATATATGAGTTCTGGCGCCGATTTATTTTTTTAAAAGCCCTCATTATTCTGCATCTGTGGATCAGAGTTTTAGCGACTGGTGACATCTTCATCAGAAATACCTATCCTGTGTTTTTATGACCGTATAAACAGACGTCAGCAGAGTGCAGCTGGATCCAACAGCCTTTTAACCATATTCCTACAGTTTTATATTACCTGTGTGGGTTATAGCTGTAACCTCAAAAAAACTGAGGGGACGGCATTACTAATCAAAAGGTTCTTAACTGATTAAGCAGTTAATTAGGTAAATATAACAGCCCTAATATGGATGCATCAGGGGACCCCCCCCCCTTTTAAAGCCACACCTTCCTTCCTTCCTTCCTTCCTTCCTTCCTTCCTTCCTTCCTTCCTTTCTTTCTTTCTTTCTTTCTTAATTTATTTACGGATGATTACTCAGCCCACCCTGATGCTGCTCCTTAACACTTTGGCCAAGAGTTACAACACCGCTCCCTCAGTTCCTGGCTCCACCCTCCACTGGGAGATTCCAAGTCAAGCCCTGCCCTTGCCTTGTGGACTGCGTTGCCTCTAGCGGCAGCTATATCCTATATATAGCTCTGTTGCCCTGGGGGTGCCTGGACCAGGCCCTGTATCCTTGTCAGGCCTGCACTGCCCTCTTTGCTTCTGCTTGTGTGGCCATCTTTGCTGCTGACATAGTCCTGCGCTGCCCTGATAGCTTCAGTCCCATCGGGCATTGCAGGAACTCCTCAGTTGAGCCATTTCCCTGGGCTCCTGCTGGCTTCTCCTGTCTCCTGGCCTAGTGAGTGGGTTCCCTGAGGGTTTGCTGAGTTGGTGAAAGTGGGAGGGGTCACTTGGGGGCAAGTGAGCCTTTGCCTGCTTGCTCCAAGTTGGGCCGGCTGTTCTGGACACTGTGATCTAGCATGATCATCTGACATTCTACTAACTATGGTTAGTTAAAATCCATCAAATCAGGGTTTGAAACCATGGTTTGAAGTTGGTTTATTAACCATGGCTAGTCTTAACTGGGTGAGGTATGAACATCCTTGCTTCAGCTTGGTCTGTTCCCTGGTTATGGTTACCAATTTCAAGGTGAGGCGCCTGCAGTTCCCTGGAATGGTGACTGATCTCCAGGCTACAGATATCCGTTCCTCTGGAAGAAATGACAGCTCCAGAAGGTGGACTCTAAGGCATCACACCTCCTTCCAAACTCTGCCCTCTCCTGGCACCACCTGTGAATCGCCAGGAATTACCCACGCTGGAGCTGGCAATTATCACCCCCTTTTATCACCCCTTCCCATTCCACTACTGCAGCTGGTTGGTGCATCTCAGACAAAGGTCTCAAAGACCAGAATGAGACCCATAACCTAAACAGCTTGCCATCCATTCAACTGGATCCACTACTCTGCTCAGAAAATGGATTTCAGAGCTTGCTTCTAGATGATGAATTCAGGCTTACCATTTGCCGTTCACCAATTGGAATCTAACTTCCATTGCTTGGAAGATCCCAAGACAGCATCGTGGATCTCAAGTTTCTGAGGCATTTGTGGAGGTCTGCTTGGTAGCACGAAGCTATCAGAAGCAGTTTCGTGTCATTCTGAATGATTTATCTGAAAAGGTTAGCCTGTCTTCATCTTGTGGGAAAATGTATTTTAAAAAAATCAGCCAATGTGGATCATCAACATTTCCGATTCAAATTTCTTTTGGCAGGATGTCAGCAGCCTTAGCAATTCTGCGCGACTTTACTTTGATCTGGGAATATGACCTTATAGAAATTTCATCATTCTTCTTCTAGCTTTATGATTATTCTGGGGGTTTAAAACATTTATTCTTCTAAACTTTTTGGTTTAAATTTCTGGTCCCAGAATATTTATTTAAACTTGATTCACCGTATCTCAAAGGCCTGAGGATGATAAAGGAGATTATAAGTTTAACTATCCCATTAAGTCTGTTGTCAAATTCACTGAACTCTAACTAGGAACAGACTATATTAAAACTCCAACTCCTCTTCCACACAGACAGCTCCTAAGTTTTCAAGGATGGATTTTAACGGGATCTCATAGGTGAATTTTAGGGATGCTTCTGAATTTCTTATCCAAATTTCTCCTTGGATTTTGTGATTTTGAGTGATCTTTTTTTCTGAATTCATGTAATAGGAGTTATCTATTTTTTCTTTTCTTTTTTTAATTTCCAAATTTTGTACAAAGCACTGTTTGCCCTATTGGTTTCAGTTTTCACAGCATGCATTGCTAAAACACTACAAAAAAGCAGTTTTTGATGTCTTTGTATGCCACCGCAAGAGTCTTTTTGTAGGATGCTGCACAGAAGTGTGTGTACATATCTGTAAAATGCTGACTCTGCTAAGGGCAAACACCCTAGGAACCCAATAAATCTTCAATTATTTTATATCAAAATATTTTGTTATTTGTGTCTTGCTCACCGTGTGAATACAAAAGATATACAATCATTCAAAATTCTTACAATACATACATATATATAAATACACACATGATTGTATATCTTTTGTATTCACATGGTGAGCAAGACACAAATAACAAAATATTTTGATATAAAATAATTGAAGATTTATTGGGTTCCTAGGGTGTTTGCCCTTAGCGGAGTCAGTCTTTTTGGGACCCCTCGTTTCTCGGTGTTGTTTGCTTTGCATATCTGTAAAATGCCACACCAAAGAATTATGATGATTAATATGTCCAATCATATCAAGATTGCTTTTTTTTGCAATGTTTTATAAATGTGCATGAGTACATCTCATGCACATTTAGTGCATGAGTAGTGTGTGAAGAGGAAAAATATGTAAATTGATTCTTAATGTAAGACATGGAAACGTTGTTCCACATCCTTAGGTACAGAGATGCATTTTTAAAAGTTCTATACCTGGGAAAGAAAGCAGAGGAGAACTGATTGACAGAATCATTTAGCTGGTAGAAGGGTCTGGTAGAAACTTGGGTTTCCTTTTAAAGCTGGCCCCGGACAGTTACTCTGAGGTTTCAGTCATCAGCTGCAACCATCACCATTTCAGTTACATTCCACAATCTCATCTTGTTCCTTTTTTCCAGCACCATTCAAACTCTATGAGATCACTTTGTCCTTTCTTCAGTAAGAAAATAATGTCAGTGAGATTTTTTTCTCTCTTCTTTTTCTTGCGCGGGGTGTTCTCTGTAAAATAGCACCTTGAACACTGAGGTTCAAAGGTCATATAGCAAGCTGATTTTTTTTTGAAACCACCCAAATATCCTGACACTATGTGGCCGGAGGTGACAATTTTCTCTCAAATTATCGGTCGTAGCGACCGTGGCCCATTAATCTTCTCTGCCGTTGAAGATTTCGTTGTTACATTAAAGAATCATCACCTCTTGGCAATGGAATACATGTCCCACATGTTCCAGGAATGTGTGAAGTTTTAGCGCACCTCAGAAAGGATGAGATGCATTAAGTCTTCCAATTAAGTGTCTTAAGAAAAATCTCATTAATGAGTAATGGGTTATGTTATGGGATGAGTGGATGCATAATGCGCGAGTGAGCGGACAGTTTTCTTGCATGACTGTGAAGTTCCCTGCATCACAAATTGTATAAATGCTGATAACAAGGAACGGTATAAAACAATAGAAGCATGATGCTGTAAGCAATTTTCAATTCAGTCATAATTTGTCTTGATTCTTGGCCTATGGCTGTTATTTATAGCTCCAAAGTACTTCATTGGGATAGGTCTGGATAGATATGAGTGTATTTGCAATGGCACATATGCTCAAAAGAGCTGTGACATCATTGTTCAACAGGAACATTCTGTCTTTCAAGAGATGCATTTGTCAGAGAATTATGGTCTCGTCAGTGATCTGAGATCAGCTTTGGATTCACGTCTTCCGGTTTCAAAAGTTAGGCTTGAAATAAGGCCTTTGACAACATCCCAGTTATGGAATACCCTTCCCAGACTTGCTCATAAACTTCATTCTTTTAACACCAAGTTAAAATATTCTTCCAACCTTTTAAGGGATATCTCATGCTGTGTGTTAAACTGTTTATGTTGTTGAGATTTTGGCCGTTTCCGTGTGTCCTTAAAGGGACGGCCCACTCACCAAACGCTGTCAACTTTTCTCCTTGACTCCAGACATCTTTGTTTTCAAAACGGTTGCAAGCTCTTTGGCTTCCATTCTTTCGGCACCTTTTCTGGGACCACGGAAAAGTGCAGTCCCAGAAAAGGTGCCTAAAAAAACGGAAGCCAAAGAGCCTGCAACCGTTTTGAAAACAGAGATGTCTGGAGTCAAGGGGAAAAACTGGCAGTGTTCGGTGTGTGGGCCATCCCTTTAGGGACATGAGGAAATGGCCTTTATGATTCCTAGCTGCTTCTGTTTTAGGGTTACTCATAGGGGGGTGGCTTGTAGGCTCATTATGGGGGTCCAGCAAATTAGAAGTGATTGTAGAACTCTCCTCCAAAGAAGATTCTTTCCCCCAAGAGTTCTCAAGTATCATTTATAATTTGTTAGGTCCAAAAAACTGACGAATGGCAAGATTCACTGTTCTTTGTAGGTGCCCATAGAGGATGTCGACTGAGAGTTGGTGCAGAACTGAATGAGAGTTCAATTGTGTTTTGGTTTTGTCCATAAAGAGCTGCAATAGTAAATGGTTTGGGGACTCAAAGAATTAGTTTCTCCTATCCTTTGTGGAACAAACCAGTCCCTTATATACATCATTCCCTCTCTTGGCAAAATTCATTGTTTATTATGAAGTCAGCAAAAAGGCCCACTGATTAAAAGAGGATTTCTTGAGAAACTTTCTAGACATGCAAGAGAATGATGGTGATTTTTTTAAAGTGACACATATATCTTTTTGGTTTGATGAGGACTGAGTATGCTGATTTCTCTGCAGAGAGCAGTTACATTTTAGTTAAAAGGGAGGCCAAGAAGGTTTCCAACCTCCAGGTGGTGTCTGGAGATCTTCTGGAATTACAACTGATCTCCAGGCCATAGAGATGAGTTCCCCTGGAGAAAATGGCTACTTTTGAGGGTGGACTTATGGTATTATTCCCAGCTAAGGACTCTCCTCTCCCAAACCCTGCCATGCCCAAGATCCACTTCCAAAATTTCCAGGAATTTCCCAACCTGGAGCTGGCAACCCTAGAGGACAATGAGGGAGATGAGAAAATTGGCTAATTTACGTTGCTGTGAATTTAAGCATTGATACCCATTGTGAAGCCTATGGTGCCATGGTGCCTAATATGTTTCCAAAGCAAAGAGCCATTCCTGGTTCTTCTGCACTTCTTTGGAGCAGCAGTTGCACCAGAAGATTCCAGAAGCATCACCTTTTGGCATGCAGGGAGCACCCATTCAAAAATAACTGCTTCCATCCTAAGGAGAGACTTGGATTGGAACTTCCCAGAATTTTGTGATTGCTCCATGGCAGCCATTTTGTGATTGTTCCCACCACCCATGGCATCCATGACATTTTGTCATGGTACCCACTAACAGTGCACACAGACCCAGCAAGGTTGGGGACCCCTACCTGATAGTATCCTGAAGGGGCAATTTGGGTAGGAAGAGGAGAATTTCCAATTGTCCCTTCATTATTCCTTACATGCCTCAGCTTCTTCCTTCCAATAGCAAGCTTCATAGGTGAGTGCCAGTCACAAAGGTAGCAAAAGGAGCCCATCTTTGGACAAGACTGGGGTCACTGAATAACTGAGAGATGCCAAAAAAATTAGTTAAGAAGTTTAAAAAAGAAGACCCTCCCCTCAAAAAAACCAGGTTGATTAGCACTAAGCTTGCATAGGGCTGCCAAGTAATGATGGGCACAAACGGGAAAAAATGAAACTTTCACAAACCTGCCCTGGTTTGCAAACCGGTTCATTTGGTTCGTGAAAACGTCACATCCAAGTCAACAAATCGTCATTTCCAGGTCAGCAGAAGGTCACTTCTGGACCAGCAGAAGGCCAGTTCCGGGTCAACAGAAGGTCTGCAGGAAGTCCATCCCCTGTTACCTAGGAAACTGATTGATCAGCACTGGGCTGTCTGCAGTGATGAACCAAAAAACGAACCAAATGAACCGGCCTAAAATTTGTGGTGGTTCATGAGAAATGGGCTCTGACAAACCACTGGTTCGTATTTCAGTTCGTGCCCTTATCTACTGCCAAACCTTCTGTTATTGCATGGCCTATCATCACTAGAAGCAGTAGTGGGAGAGGAAAAAAAACAGACAACAGTGTCTGTGTTGTTACATCACTTCTAGGGAAAACTTGGAAGTTATGTAGGGTAGCCCTAGGAATCGCTGAAGACTCTAGGGCTTTACCATAGACTTTCTAATGATTCCTAGAGTTACCTTATGTCAGTTTCTTCTGAAAGTGATTTCGGGATGCAGCCGATGTCACCACGGTTGCCAAGTCCCCTCAATATAAAACTGGGGTGCTGGGGCGCAACAGGTACTTACTTACCTGTGCATATGTACAAAGCATGCATGCGTGCCCATGGCAGCAGCTGATTATGCCATTTCTAGCATGACCCATTGCTTCTGGATTTTTACTGAATTGGCCCTGGTGTGATCCATCACTTCCAAGTCATGCTGGAAATGGTGTAATTGGCTGGGGACATGTCCTGCCCTGCCTCCCCCCATTTCCCCTTGGTTTTCCCTTGCTGGCCAAGTGAGTGGCAGCAGGGGCAGAGACTGGGGTGGGGTAACCCCTTTCCCCAGTGAGGGGGGGTCAGCACCCTGGTCATGTACCCCCATGTTCCCACTCCAAACCCAGGAGACATTTAGTCTGAGGGAAATTTTCCAGTCACTGATTCCCCACCAGTTTGAGAGAAAAAACAGCCTCACTTCTAAGTCTTGTATGTCCTAGCTTCTGCTTCAAAAATTGAGAAAACAAAAGAGATGAGAAAAGAAAATTATAGCTCTTATTTTCCCTCATCAAAACCCACCAAATTCAAACTTTGCCTGAAGATGATGTGAATGAAGAGCTACAGCTATGCCTCCAACGGTAAGAGCTCAGCTCGTCTGACGAAATTGTCTGTTGAGTGCCACTGCAAGAATAAGGAGGGAATGTTTTAGGAAACCACGTAAAAGATATAATATCTGTCAAACTAGTTTTCTTTTCCCTCCTCTTCCAATGATGGAAATGTAGGGGGGCGGAGAAGAGAGTACCAGGCACATAACATGTTTCAGCTTGACAAGAAGCTGATTTCTTGTTTTAGTAATCCAGAAGTGTGTGTTAGTCAGAGCTACCCAATCTTGCTACCCCTTAGGCAATGAAGGCACCGCAGAAATAAATCTAATGGATTGGAGGCAGTGAAACATTTATGGGCATTTTTTGATCTAACAGGATTCTCCTGCTGACGTTGAATGTAAGTGGGGACTGAAGTGACTCAATGGAATATTGTAAAATGTGAAAAAGCTTATTTTCTTCTACCTCAGTATGAGGTTGGAATGACACAGGGTTGGAAGGAAGAGGTTGCACCTTAGGGATGGGGTGCTTCAATTGCTTGTTCCTTCCCCTAGAGGAAACACGATTATTCAAATCGTAAAGTTTCCTACTTCTTCCATTGTCCTCAAACTGCATTCCGTGCTGCCTTTTAATAAAAATAGTTCCAGGCACTGGTTAATCTGTAAGTCTTAGTTATTTACTTAATTACTTACTTCTTTACTAGCTTTACTTCATTAATATCCTGCCTTTCTCCCCAATGGGGAACCAAAGTGGCTTGCAATGTTCTCCTCCCTCTATTTTATCATCATAACAACCTTGTGAGGTAGGTTAAGCTGAGAGTGTTTTTCTCCCTCAAAGGGACCAGCTTATAATGGCCTCCTCAGTTGATCCTGGGGAGGGCAGGGTTTGGGGAAGGATCTAATGCCATGAAATCCATCCTTCAAAACAGCCATTTTCTCCATGGGAACTGATCTCTGTAATATGGAGATCAGATGTAATTAGAGGAGATCGGCAGCCTCACACGCCTTAAAACTGAGTTTAAAATCACCGTGAGCTTCAAACATGGAACTTCTAATGTACATCTGGCTTACACAATCTGTGGCTGACCCATGAATGAACCCAGGGCAGTGTATCTTGTCAGGTGTGAGTTGTGAGTTTTTCTCAGTTCTGGTGTACCCGATTTGGATCCCAATCGTAGTCAGCCTTCCCTTCCCCAATGCCATTTTCCCAACCAAAAATGGTCAGGGTGGGGTGCTATTTGGCTCACTGAGGAAACTTGTGTGTCTCCGAAATGAGCATGTGTTTCTCCAAAATAACACCCTCTGGGAACATTTCAGGTTGGTAAAATGGTGTAGGGGAAGAGGTTGAATCCTTCTCATGCATACCATGTTCACAATTGGAATTGGGTTTAGGAACAAACAGACCAAAGTAGAAGAAAACTCTGAAGTTGGTGATAGAATGATGATCAGGAGATGGAGGGAGCAATCCTAACTTGGTCTACTCAGAAGTAAGTTCTGTGTTATTCTGTGTTATTTGTCAATGAGCCTTACTTGTGGGAAAATGTCCTTAGGATAGCAGCCAAAATAGTGTGGAAGCTTTAAAAAAAAACACCTCAGTTTTAGACCCAGTTGTGGACAGGGGCATAGACTTTCCAATTTCCCGGGCGGGGGCTGGGGCCGCGCCGGTTCTTAAAAGAACCAGGGTCCAGTGACATCATAGGGAGGAGCCAATGACACCACAGGGAGGGGCTTCCATTGCCACCATCTATGGAGGCGGGGCCATGGAGGATTTAGGGAGGGGCTCCCCACAAATTTAGGGGGACCCAGGCACTCATGATCATTACCTGCTTGAAAATCAAAAAAGGATTGGAAAACATTTTCATAAAAATTTTCTCTTGTATTGTTTGGCGCATATATTGTTGCTAGTGTGTAAATCTTGCCTTCCAGAAGCCTGATTTTCAGAATCATATATCTTCCATCAGAGTCTTTTAATTCTTCTGTAGCATTTATTTGTAAATTGTTTATATAAACTGCAACTCCTTTTTAAAATTATAAATTCTTAATAAACACAGAAATACATAAGAGCAAAAAACAGGAACAAAGCTCCAAAGAATCATGGAAGTTGTAATATAAATAGGAGGGGTGGACAGTCCTGTGCTTCATCTGCCATTATAACTGAGTCCCTCATATGAGTTTGTCATTGATTGCCACCCCGGCCAAATTCAAGAGGGCTTGAGCCCCTCAGCCCCCATGTAGTTCACCAGTTGCCTGGGGGGTTCAGCCCCCCCTGGCCAAATCTGGGGGGGCTCGAGCCCCTCAGCCCCCCTGTAGTTTACACCTATGGTTGTGGAAGTGAGTTGAGTATATGAAGTAGCTTAAGGTGGTAAAATTAGATCACTTTAATCACAATATATTAAATACAAACGAATGAGAGTCAAGGGGATGTGGAGTGATTTTGTCAGGCTATGGGTGACAGGATATGGTAGACACGTCTCTGTACTATTGCAACAAGAAGTCCAAGCTCTTGGTTAAATGGTTTTATTCAGAAATCCAATCATTTCCATAGATATGCCCATAGAATTACTCAGAGGCAAGAAGGCATCTAAGCAGTACATACTTCCTTGATAGGAATAGAAACTTGAAGAAAGTACATCTTTAAATAGACATTTTCCCCCTCCCACCTAGACCACAGGTTTGCACAGGAAAGGGTCCTGGGAATTTCTTCTAGGGTTTCTACATCAGCCTAGACAGGACAAAAGGCATAAGAGTAAACTGTAACATTTCAGACAGCGCAAGGTCACTTCTGTGAGCTTCAAAGGAAAGAGATAAGACAGCTGTGTTCTCAGGCTGCTTGAGAAAAGAAAGTGATGGTTAGGGCATTTGCACAATGATATTAAGGCACAGTATTAGCAATGGTTCACCACACAGAACAATGACATGGATGTAGGGGTACAGACATGACAGATATGGTATAGCCTGATCTTGGCAGATGTCAGAAGCTAAGCAAGGTCAGTTCTGGGATGAGGAAGACCAAGGAAGGCTCAGAAGAGGAAGGCAGTGGCAAACCACCTCTTCTTCTCACTTACCTTGAAAGCTCCTTATGGTGTCACCATAAGTCAGTTATGAATTGTCAGCACACATAGGCATAATGAGAGTTGAAAACTCATGAGCGTGCTTGTACGTTTTGGACTGACTAAGCATCTTTTTCATAATGGACAATTTGAAAGGCCTTTTAATTACCAGCATTAATAAAGAAATGAAAGGGAATGTTGATCAGAATGTACAGTAATTCAAGAATGACTCTTTTACAGTATGGCACTAGGAATATTAACAAACGATGAATTAGAGACGTGAAGGTATTTGGATTAAACAGGGATAGGTCTGTGGAGTGTACGTTAGTGGTTTTAGCACAATTTTTTTCCTTTTCACAGACATTAAAATGTTTCCTGAAAAGGAAATTGAGTTCTTATCTGTAATTTGAGAATTTAAACAGAAACTGATAATATAAAATAATTTACCATTGTCCCATGATAGTGACACAAACCTACCTGTATGATTAGAATAATTTCCATATATTCTATTGTTAGAGAACTGTTAGCATTACAAAAGGAGAACAAAGTTGTGTGATTAGCATTTTAAATGAGTTATCTTTCTCTGAAATTTGATTTAGCCTTTGTTGGCTTTTTGGATTAATTGTATCTAACAACTTTTGAGAAGATCTGCTTTCTGATTTGATGGAAGTAGGAATTAAATTGTGAATTCTCAGGTTCAGAAGAAGCAGAACTTTTTTCAATTTAGTGTTTAAGGACATCAGCCATTTGCACTCAAGGAAATATTTTCAGCTTAATTGGCTAAAATATCGCTGGTGACAATCTGTACTGAAGATGCCTTAGTTGTGAAAGAGTTTATCTATGACCTCTCCCTAGCCCACATACTGATATGACCAGCTTGAACAGACATATGCATCTAGCACATTGTTATTTTGCTGTTCCCCCAAAGAGCTCAGGATAGCATATGTGATTCTTCTCCATTTTGCCCTCACAACAACCTGTGAGGTAAGGCTGTTAGCAGTCAGACCCCCTCTTCATGCTGAGAAGGTAGTTCATTGATGTAATATCATAAACCCCTTCCTCCTGCGCCAGAAGTCCAAGGCACTGCCAGGCTCAAGGCATGCTAACTGGACTGAAGCCTGGAAAACTACCAGAACATGAGTCAGAGGTGGTTGACTGACTCCCCCTCCACACCCCGGAGA
The DNA here is from genome assembly GCF_028583425.1 of Eublepharis macularius. Taxonomy (NCBI): domain Eukaryota; kingdom Metazoa; phylum Chordata; class Lepidosauria; order Squamata; family Eublepharidae; genus Eublepharis; species Eublepharis macularius. Next base: position 15,187,393 of record NC_072798.1, read on the forward strand.
GACGCAGGCATAACAAGGCTTCCCAAGAAAAGCCCTGTCTAATCTTGTCAACACCCTGCTGTACTTCCCTCTCATCCATCTATCCTAATCAAAGCTGTTCAGCAAACCTGGTAGCTTTCCCATCCGGTACTTACCAGATCATCAATAAATATTTTCTTCTATAATCTACCTCAGATAGGAACCATCAAACCTCTCCCAACTCTTTCGTCCATCTCCAGAGACAGCCATTACGTCATTGTTTTGGGGCAAAGATGTCAGTCAGTTTTGCGCCAGGGAACATTTTGCCCTATAATTGGACTTCCCAGCCATGTGCTCTGTGTGTGTGTTTGGGACCCACCATACAAACACACACCAAAATTTGTTTGAGCTTCTTCTCTTCTCCGTGAAACACTGGTTGTTTTGCTGCTGTCTTCATGGACCTCTATCTTCAAGACTGGTAACTATCACCTTCCTTGAAACTGCTTTCTCCTATTTTCCTCCCTGGTTTTCTTAGTCTTGTGTGCTGTGTGTATTTGTGTTCTTGCCCTTTTTGTTTCTCTGTAATAAAAAACTCTTTCCTGTTGAACATCTGCCTATTTATTTGAGAGTTCTCTAAGGGAATAATCCTAGTATACATAGGTGGAGAATCCCAGTTACCCCCTCTCGCTGCCTCCTTAATGCTAATTCCCTCAACCAATTAAGAAGACCTCCTATTTGGGTAAAAGAGTGACTGGCTCAATATCAGCTTGTGAGCTTCATGGCAGAGTGAGGATTTGAACGTTGGTCTTTCCAGTTCTGGTCCACTGCAACCCACTATCTCTCAGTGAGAGTTCCTGAGACTGTAGCATTTCACACTGCAGGCCAGGACGTATGTGTTTGTTCCACCACCTCAAAAATACTCCTACAGAGCAGTCCTAAGCAGAGTTACTCCACTGAAATCAAACCATTGAAATCAATGAGCCTAGATTGGAGCAACTCTGCTTAGGATTGCAGTGCTAACGACAGAAAATCAACATGTCTGGCAGAAGAGTTAAGCTCAGTTGTTCCCAAACATTTTTGGTCCACCACCCCCTTGGTTCCATAAACTCATCTTTGGTGCCTCCTACCCTGCCCTGTAAAGAGAATTAATCAGAACAGCGGTTTGCACGACCCACTAAAAAGATAATAATTAAATTCAAAACAGTAACATTTGTTCTTCAGTTTTTCTGTTTCTGCCATTTCTATTCTGAAACAAAGAATCTAATGATTAAATACTATTATGTGACAGACTTACTGGCAAAAACTTGAAAATGACAAAGAGGCAAAAGTACACGTTGATGACAATTTCTCAGAGTATTCTGATATGACTAGAGCTCTGGTGGCATACTTAAAAATTCTGATAGTTCCTACCAGATTTCATCACCATGCAGAGGCAGAAACATGAGAAAGGAAGGTGTTTCGCTCTAGGTCCTAGCCTGGTCAATTCTAAATAAGTGAACAACACGCTCGGAGGGCCCACCTTCTGTGCCTCCATCGCCCCCTTGCCTCTTAGCACCACCCTATGTAATCCCCGCAACCCACTTTGGGAGCCACTGTTCTAGCTTTTCCTTCTCTGGATTTTCTGCACATATGATGTTGTTTACAGGGGGAACATTCAAACATGTGACTGATGTGGTCCCAATGGACTGTATGACTTGGGTTGCCAATTCTGAGATGTGGAAATTCCTGGAGATTTTGGCGTGGGGACTAGTGAGAGCTCGACTGGACACAATGCCATGGAGTCCACCATCCAAAGCAGCCATGTCCTCCAAGGGAACTGCTCTTTATAAGTCTAGATATCTGTTGTAATTCTGAGAGCTCTCCAGGCCCCACTTGGAGGTTGGCAACACTATACATGACCTCTCTGTATGCGCACATGCACACTCTTTATACACATGCACACACACACACATACACACAACAGTTCTTACTTATGAATGACCGACAGCCGCTACACAAAGTCTAGTTTTGTTTGGACGAACCTCCAACCTACTTCGTATTTCCTGTGTGACTGTAAAGTTACCTTTAAAAGGGGGGGGGCGCAAATCATCTCCCATGCACATGCAGAGGTAGGAGAAGAGCCCCCTCCTTCCCCACCGTGCCAAGAACTTTAACTAGCCAAGAAAGGCCGTGGGGGGAGGGATCTTTGAATTACTGATGATGCCACACCTCTGTCCAAGTGTGGTTAGATGATACAGGAAGATCCTTGGCAAGTGCATGGAAACACCAGTAATTAGGGTTACCAACTCCAGGTTAAGACATTCCTGGAGATTTGGGGGGGGTGAAGCTTGGGGAGGCAAGAAACCTTAATGGGATATAATTACATAGATTCCACCTTCCAACGTTGTTATTTTCTCCAGGGCAACTGATCTCTGTCACCTGGAGATCAGTTATAATTCTGGGAAATCTCCAGTCACCACCTGAGATTGGCAACCATATCAGTAATGCAAACACACACACACAGAGTAATGCAAACACACACCAACACACACACACCAGCCCTTTTTGGCTAGCTAAAGTTCTTGGCTCGGGAAAAAGGAGGGTATGTGCCTCCAGGTGTGCATTGGAGATGATTTGTCCCTCCCCCGCCACACACTGTTTTAAAAGTAAGCTTACAGTCACCTATTAAACACAAGGTGGGTTGGGGTTTTGGTGAAACCAAACTCAAGCTTCTGTAACATGTAAGGAGGTCCGAAGTAACAGTAGTTGAATAACAGCTTCACAGCAGTGGAAGAAATATCTCCCCTCCAGGTTCTAGAGACTCAGTGCCCATAGCCAGCCTTCTTCATGGGGGAGGGGGGGGGAGAATGCAACATTTTCAGGTGTGATGAGACTCTCCGCAGCCAAGTTACATGACTGAGGGAAGGCTGATGTCATGGCCTGGTAGGCCTCAAGCTGAGGAAGGTGCCCATCTCTTCCTTAAGTTGCGCTTCTCACAGTCTCAATGAAGTGGCATATTTCTGAACCTCACCGTTTTCTTTGAGACCATCTCTTTATTTAAATAGGAATCATCATGTCATAAATTAATAGATTCAGTATGGCATAGTAGCTGAAGCATCAATCTGGGACATGAGGAACCAGGGATCAACTCAACAATATTTGATTTGGGGGCCAGTCTTTCTTTTCAGTCTGATTTACTTCAAAGAGTTGTAATGAGGAGCGAATGGGGAAAGAATCATATACATAATACCCTGAACTCAGGTGCCAAGTGGCAAAATAAAATTGTACTAGATAGTCAGAAATCTTTTTTTTTAAAGATTCAGGTGGGACAAAACAGTAATCTAGACGGGGCAGTCCACTTCCTCGCCCCATGCTGGCTAGCACCATGAAGTGAGGTTCAAACTGCTTCAGGAATCTTCCTTGTACGATGTTTTCCTGTTGGCAATTGCTTAAGAAGAAATGAGTGCCTGTGTTTATTCTGTGAAGAAAAGATGGCCCTTCTCTTCATCGCCTTCACAAATTTGCCTCTCTTCTCTCAAGCAGATTTGCCCTGGTCACCATATTGAAAAAAAAGTCCCCCCCCCCCGCCCCTGCAGTTTGGGGCTTAGAGCTGTTTTTCCTATTATGCAGTAAGGATTTGAACTGTACCACTTCACACTTCAGGTGGCAAGTTTCTGAAAATCATTCGTTTACTCATTTTAAAATTCCACAAACAGATTTTTGGCCTACTGGCCCATCGGGTTGCCAAGAGCCTTAATAGAGCCTTAATGGGACGTTATTCATCAAGTGACGTTATTTACCTCCATGCTGTGAAATATTTCTGCTGCCCATTTCTACACACTAAGCCTCTATTAAAGAGACAGGTCGTTTTCCACCAGGCCTGTTGGCAATGCTACATCTAAAGTAATCAGTGATTGAGGAAGTTATCTCGACTTTTACTTTAAAAATTTTGGTACCTAAAGGTTTGAATGAGGGCTGAGACTGGATGGCTTTATTATTGTGATATATTTGCCCTAGGTCTAATACTGAGTCATTATGGAATATCCTGTGCTTCATTCTGATAATGTTACTGCAGTTGGATTTTGACTTTGTATTGTAGTATGTCTTTTGTGACTTGAAGTATCTGTACCTTTAAGTAATGAAATGGGCTATCTTGGCTGTCAAGGTATGCATGAAGGGCCTCTGGTCTCAGCTTGTCCCTGGGCCATTTTGAAAGCCCCAATCCATCCCGGCTGCTTCTGTGGCCATACTGCTGCTTCAGGTGGTTAAGCCTGCATAGACACTGTTCTCATATTCCAGGATTCTGTTCTCATATTCCAGTGCAGCGGGGAACCCCTCACCTCTAAACCAGAAAGAAGGGGCAAACCCAGAAAAGTATATTTCAAGTTGAAGGTTGGGGGTCCCTTCTAGAAAGCTTGAAAAGGATCGTCCTCTTGACCCCTCCTTACTTTTGACTGGGGGGGGCAAGCTACCAGGTGACCACTGGTGGCCCCATTCCCCGCTGCTGCTTAATAGGCCCTCAGGAGAAAAATCAAAGGGCTTCTCAGAATCACACCAACATGTGACATCACTTCTGGCAAAAAGGAAGTGATATCATTGCACAAGGGTGACCCTCTAGGATTCAACCAAAACTCTATTAGAAGATTGTCTCCAGCTCCCAAACTCTCTTGTTGGGTTTCCACTGATGGCTGGCAATGCTACTTTTAACTCCTGTCTTCAGACTGCACTACATGGTATGGATTCCACTGGATTTTGTGGGGGCAGCTGCTTCAAACAGTAAGCAGTTTTATGTGGACTGATGCAGCTATGTAGATGCTTCCGCACCACACTGCAAGCCTACCTACCACACATTCCTATTGGCAGAGGGCTATGGCATGAAGACCTGTCAAATAAAAGGACCAGTCCACCAAGAGTGCAGGTACACATACGATTCTTTGCTGTTGCAAGTGACCAGCAGATGGTGCTCTTATTGGATGCATTAGCCCTTAGCAAATACAGGAATGAATCACACACAGGAGAATGTAACTATAACAAATTGGGATGAGTTAACCATTAGCCAAACTAGACTAAGTCCAGCTTTGATAGTTTTTCCACAAAGCTCGATGCAAGCAGAAAACTAGCTCAGCAGGCAGAAAGGTGCTACCCGCTTCTCCTTTCTTGCTATGCTGATTTTCTGCTTGCAAGGAGCATTTAACAGTAGGGATTGTTCCAAAATGAGATTCTCCATGATCCTGTACCTGCTGCCTGAAATGGTGCAGTCTGTTTTACCACCTCATTCCCTTCACATTCTCATGTATGTGTGAACTAAACTCAAATGGTGGGTTTGTTACACTGAAATAGCTATTCGTGGGAATGTGGCTTAAGGCAGATCTCATTGATTGAAAACTGTTCCGCTTCAGCGGAACTTGAAAGATGTACAGTCTCACATTTTGTCTTTCCAGTCTTTTTAATTAAAAAAAACCCCAAACCTGTTGCAATTTACATTTCCGATATTTGTGGCTTGTGGACATGAGATTTATTTTCTTTTCAATGGAAGGATTTCACAAGCATGTGGATCATAGGAGCATTACCACTTCAAAACCCTCGGCATGTTATCCCACATGCATAGCGGAACGACATATCCATGGGTCGCAAACAGAAAACTCACACAAAGAAAACAAGGCACCGTTAAGAATAAATGGGGGGGGGGGGTCAATGACCAAAGGAGTTGTGGGCGGCCCAATCCTCAAACTACTTACTCCTATGGCAGCTCATTGAAGCAAAGAGAATTTGTATGGAGGAGTTGGGGGAATCAGAACTTTGTACATAAAAACTGTGGGGGAGGAAGGGGTGGTATTTCTAATGAGGACGGCAGCTATTGCTGTCTGGAGACGTTAAAGTTGTAGATAGTTTGGAGGTTCTTTGTCTCTTTTGCCGTAGGTGTTGGAACCTACATTGGTGGGTGAGTAGATTGCTCCGAAAGTGTTGCTCGAACGGACTAAGAAGTCGGCTAAGCGTTGAGTCACACAAGTGGCTGTGTTGCACTTCCGTTTCTCCAAGCGGTGACTGCAGACAGTGGAACAAAACAGAGAGACCACCATGAAAACTTTGCAGCAAACACTCATTTTTGCTTTCAGCTGTTATTGAATGAACGTCTTAACAACAGATTGTTTTATAGGAAAGGGAAGTTGTATGTTTGGGGGATGGAGCTGCTGTGGAAGCTTTACTGGGAAACAACATCCAAATCTGATCAATGAAAACTTGGCTGTTGAAAGAACCTTCCCTAGAGCTGGCAAGCTTTTAAATTTTTTTTGTATTAGTGTTACTGCTGATTTATGATGTTTTTGTATTATTATTAGAGATGGGCACAAACCAAAATATGAACCAAAATTAAGCACGAACCAGGCTGGTTCATGGTTCACGAACCACAGTTCGTCAGATCCCATTTCTGATGAACCACCACGAATTTTATGCTGGTTCGTTTGGTTCGGTTTTTTGGTTCGTCACTGCAGACAACCTGGTGCCAATCAATCAGTTTCCTAGGCAACATGGGATGGACTTCCTGCAGACCTTCTTCTGACCCAGAAGTGATGATTTTCTGACCTGAATGTGATGTTTTCACGAACCAAACGAACCGGTTCGTGAACTAGGGGCAAGTTTGTGAAAGTTCGTGGTTCACGGTTCGTGAAATTTGATGAACCACGAACCACATGATTCAATTTTTCCCCGGTTTGTGCCCATCTCTAATTATTATTGATTTCATTGAATCCATGTATCTTTTTATAATTTTTTTTTGTTATCCTTAACAATGGCAACAGACTGGACTGTGACGACACCTCATGAACATGAAAAATCCCTTATTGGGGATTATTAGAAAAAGGTTTAAAGACAGAGGAAAGAAGAAAAGGTAGGTTTTACTTGGAAAACCCCAGCTGCACATTCGTTAAAGTCAACAGGGACAATGAAGCAATCCACCCTCCCAGATCAGCTGAGAACATTTGGGAACTCAGATAACATCCAGAATGTCAGTTATTTCTCCTCTGCTCTTATATAATTTTGTACTGTGTGACCATCCAGTGCTGTATTGTGAAGTGCTTTGGAGTTTTCTCTTGGTTAGTTTATTAACCTTGGAAGAGACTGCCTTGAACTTGAGCATTGGTGAACTAACCATTGCAACAGTGCTCGGAATGCATCCCTTTTTGCTGACTCAGGCAGTATCAATTAACAGACAGAAGATCCTACAAGATTGTCAGTGCGCCTGAGAGCCAAGACATTACAGAGCCCTATTCTTTGCTCAGCCCCGGCTAGATAGCTGAGGCCAGCACAATTTCATCAGACCTTCAAAGCTAAGCAGGGTCAGCCCTGGTTAGGGGACACCACCAAGGAAGGCCAGGGTTACTATGCAGAGACAATGGCTTATCACCTTTGTTCATTTTCTTGTCTTGAAAATTCTGTGGGTTGCCATCCGTCGACTGCAACTTGACAGCTCTTTACACCACCATTCTTTGCTTGCTCTGTTTATTTTTATAAGAGTGCCTAAGGACTATTTCTGAACTCATTCTATATTCTATACAAGTTATGTAGGGACCCTAAGGTGTTATAGGTCTAACATATATTGTCCGTTGCCGTAACTAGGTTCCTATTATGTAATTGCTGCATCATTTAATGTGTCATGTTAATAGTAATGCTTTGTTTCAGATTTCTGCTTGTTTCCAGATTTCTACAATCCGAACCCTGTTGTATTGTTTACTGGATGTCCTGTCCTGTTGATTGTATTGACTTACATTGTGTAATCCTCCTTGAGTCTCAGAGCTAAGCTACAAGAGATGAATTACATGAGGAGCAGGTGAAGGGAGTCATAATATTAGCTGGGAAGCTAAGTTTAAAAGAGATTGGCTCTGTCAATTTCCCGTCTCTACAGAGCCAGGGAGATCCTCTTCACCTCTTAGAAGGGGAGGTGAAACTAACAGAGCCTTCCAGAGGCAAAGAGGAAATTAACAAATCTTCTGAGCAGCCATATCCCTGGTCCTGTAGAGAGGGGAAATTGACAAAGCCTTCCGATCTCTTTTAAAACTCAGCTTCCTGGTTAACATTGCAACTCCCTTCACGTGCTCCTCCTCATGTAATTTGTCTCTTGTAGCTTGGCTCTCAGTGAGAAAGGTAGGTTATAAGTAAATGTAAATAAAAATAAAATAATAGCCATCTTTGAATGTGTGCATATTCTCTTAAATACATGCATGAAGGCTAATATTCCAAAAACTCTTAGATGGCACTTTAATACAATTTTACTTCCCTTCCTCTTGCAGCTACAAATTTACTCCCCTTCCTCTTGCAGCTACAACCCCCCCGCCCCGATCCTTTCATGGATTTTTGAGTGCCATGTCTAGTTTAGCCCTAAGCAATCCGGTTTTTAAACAAGCCAGGGCAGATCACATAAAAGACTTTATGAATACAAAATGATTCATCTGAGATATCTCAGTCCATTCTTTCAGACTCTAAATGCCTTTTTGACAGGCTGCATGAGTTCCTTGCCTCTGTTAAAAAGAAACCGTGATTTAGAAGAGTTTTAAAAACCCTGCAATACCAATTATTAGCTAAGTCTTGGGAAGATGCAAAGCTGTATTAATTAAATTACATGACATTAATGAAAAGCACTCTTCCCAGACCAAATTTCGCTTGATTTGGGGATCTGGAGGGAAAGCCAGAAAATTATTAATGTAATGGATGAATCATCGTATACTGTCAATTAGAATTTAGTAAACAATCGTTCAAATAAAATGAACATGTATTCTGAAATTTTTTACCTAGTACCAATCTAACTGAGGTAGGTAAAGATTTTTGCATTGTCAAGGTCGTGGCCCCTGCTATGCTCTGGAGGTTTGGGGTTCACTGGTGTATTGCAGGCCTGATCTTCTATGGGCTTCTTTGGAAGTGCTATTAGGATCTTTGACATACTTTGGGATTGCTAGAGAGATGCAGCCTGAGAAGCTGTGAGACGCTAAGAAGGAATGCAGTTATCAGCATGGCCAAAGATTTTTCATCATAACAATTCTACTTTCTCTCACTGTTCTTTTTCTCTCTGCATAGATGGGAACCTAGCAAAAAAAAAGGGGGGGGTAGAGTAGAGTGGGTAGTGTCTGAAGAATTTAATGCTTAGCAGGGGGAGGGGACAGCCATTCCTATCAAGAAAGTCTTTCAGTACTGAACTCTTAGGTTATTAAAAGCTTTAACTCATGCATCTTTGGACTCATACAGTGAAGTTATTTGAGATCTAAGCTGGCAGTCTCTGACACGCAGAATGTATCAGATGGAACTGCTTGGGAGGGTATTCTTATAAAAGGAACGTGTGTGTGTATGTACCATCAAGTTGTAAATGACTTATGAAGTCCCCGGCAAAGAGCTTTTGAGGCAAGTGAGAAGCAGAGGTGGTTTGCCCTTGCCTTCCTCTGCAGAGTCTTCCTTGGTGGTTGCCCATCCAAACACTGACCCTGCTTTGCTTTGGATGAGATCGGGCTCTGCCATGCCACCTTCCCTCCCATATAAAAGGAATGGGGGTATGATAAAATGGAATTGCATAAGAAAGCACATTTTATTATAGGGAACAGGGATGTTACTTACTTACTTACCTACTCTAGGATTCTATGGTTCTATGACCTAAAGTCAGTGGAGGTCCTTCAGGTCTTTTAAAATTAGAACAGAGTGCTCTTAATTGTTTGACTGGCAATTGAAATCCTTGCCCGAGCTCTTAGCCAACATGAAGGCATTCAAGGCATTAGCGTCAATGTGAACCACAATCTTTATGAATGATTCCCCAATCAGAATATTTGAACACATAGTGTCTGTTGATTGGTCGTGATAGAGAGCCACCGAGATATAAAGTTACCTTGAATAGAACAGAAGTTCTTGGGCCAGGATCCAGTTTCCTAATATAATCTCTACTATATAAAAGGCAACCCATGTTGCTGATGACTCACTTTTTATCCTGGTAAAGGCACAGTGAGTCGTCGACAATACTGCGCCTGTGCCAGGAGAAGCCCAGAGAAGCAGTGTCTGCAGAGGTGGTGGGGAGGCCCAGTGCTGTGCTGTGCCCCTCCCAAGGCCTCTGTGGTGCAGCCCTCCCAAAGAGCCCTCCGGAGGGCTGCACTGATGCAGCAGCCTTCTCCATCACTGCAGGGCCTTGGACAGGGCACCGTGCCGGACCTCCCTGCCACCTCCACGACCATGGAGGTAGCAGGGAGGCCCAGCATGCCAGCATGGCCCTCTGGAGGCCCAGTGTGGCAGCGGGAAACCCTGGTAAAGTGGTGCGGCCCTCTGGAGGCCTGGGAAGGCCCAGTATGGTGGCCCAGCCCTCCAGAGGCTGTTTTTTAGAGCCTGTTGTTTTTACAATAGGTCTGGTTACTAATGGTCTGATAATTTAGATGGATCTCAATGTACAGGGCTAGATTCAATCAACTGTAAACAGAACAAATTCAGCGGATGTATCCTCTCCCCTCCATCTCTGTTCTCTTTGCAGCACTCTGTGTCTCCCAGAAGCTGTTCCTGTGGGTTTGTGGAAACTTCCATTATTACCTTTTTTATTTAAAGCCTGCTGTATTCTTAAGTAAATTCCTTTTAGATGCTTTCAATCATCCTGACATTAATTAAGAGCTAATTTGATTCAGGATACAGCCTAACTCCATCAAAATGTAAAACTGACCTTGTCGTTAGTTAAACATGATATTTTGTTTTCACTATTTTTCCAAACTTTTTTTTTAACTGTAGACATTTAAAAACATAACAAATGTCGAAAATGTGAAGATTGACAAACAATTCTTGTCCATGCCGTCTAGAGAGAACTAATTCCAAAATATAGGAACGATGTTATTGACAATTAATTTTGATTTTTGCTTAAAATTAGAACTCTCATTTTTAATGCCACCTTAAGCAGAATCAACAACACCCTTCTAAGCTCATTGACTTCAGTGGATATAGAAGGGTGCAACTCTGCTTAGGAGTGCACAGTTAATCGCTTTATTTGGGATGCACAGCTATGATCTAGAAACATCATAAATTTGCTTGGGTCATTTGGTAGAAAAAGAGCTGGAGGAACTCATTAGCATAACTCATTAGCATAACTCATTAGCATATGCCACGCCCCTTGCCACTACCGGCAGTGTGTCATTAGCATAACTGATTTGCATATGCCACACCCCCTGGCATCACCTATCCTGGTTGTTTTGGAGCCAATCCTGGCCATTCAGGGCTGAAATTGGGCCCAAAACGGCCAAAAGGGGCTGAAAATGGCCCAAAAGGGGCCCAAAATGGTCAGGATCGGGCCACTGCTGAGTGGGAGAGTGATCCACCACCCGTCAGAGGCCCAATCCAGGCTGTTTCGGACCCATTCCAGGCTGAAACAGGCCCAAAATGGCCAAGGGTCAGGTGGGTAGGGCCACCTGACATGTAACCTCTTTGGGGAACTGCCGGAACTGCATTCCAGTGCATTCCCCCTCAAAATGAGCCCTGAATTTGCTATATTCGGGACTAGCAAAGCAACCTTTATAGTAAAGCATAATATTTCATTGACCTGCACATCACTTTTTGCACCTATAATTGAATTTGCCACCTATAATTAAAAGACCTTTTATATCTGCCTAGTAACAGCCAAAGGATGGATAAATTAAAGATGCTAAGTACAATTTTGCCTTTTCTAAAATGGTTATCCAATTGATTTTTCTTAGTGGTTTTGATGGAGTTTAGCCATACTCAAAAGCCTTTCCATTTTTTTTTTTGGTCTCTCTCCCTTTGATTTACTATTTTCCCACTGTGATAAACCTCCATGGGGCTAAAAGCACTTTGATTAGAAACATTTTTTTAAAAAAAAACCTTTAATCTGATGAATTGGGGGCACATTTTAATTCAACCAAATTATTTCTTAATCAATATGTTTAACAAACTAAGGCTGCAGTCTTAAAAACACTTTACTCGGAGTAATAGTGAAATCCTTAGACCCAAGTCACTCTGCTTAGGATTTCACTGTAAGTCCCATTGAATACACTGGCTTAGGCCAGTCCCTAAAACATTGCAACCCTTGAGGGGTGTGCTGTTTTGAGCAGCCATACAAGGAAGGTAGTCAGAGGCCACCCTCCTCCTCACTGCTCTTTGTATCTGCAAAAGCATGCTGGCTAGAAAACAGGAACGGACAAAGCCTCTTCTTCCTCCATGCACACACATGCAAGCCCATTCCTTCCCCCAAACCATTTTGAAGGTGAGTGTGTTGGACGTAAACGGTGAGTTTATTTGGTGTTTAACAGGAGGGAACACCAAATAAACTCACAGTTTATGTGCAGTGCAACACACTCACCTTCAAAATGGTTTGGGGGAATGAATGGGCTTGCGTGTGTGCGCATGGAGGAAGAAGAGGCTTTGTCCGTTCCTGGTTTCTAGCCAGCATGTGGAATCAGGCCCTGGATTGGATCAGACAGACGGGGAAATCAAAATGGCCCTGGAGCGAGCCAGGCTGAGTATCCCTGTAGAGCTGAACAAGGCTACTAGGACTTGGCTCTGTTTGCTCCAGGTTGCCAATAGCTCTCCAGGGCAGCAGCCAACTGGGAACTTTTCCTGTAAGTTAAATGGCTGCTCCACCCTGGGCTGAATCCAGGAACTTTTTCTGCTCATCCTCCATTCCTAACAACAGACTCTATTCCACGTGGACAAAAGCCATACAGGTCCCATGATCTACAAGACAGCCTTTTTGGTGGTCAAAAGGAACACTTTCCCTCACTTTGTCACCGGTGGAAATCAGGTTGGATCCACCCCCCCCCCACCCCCTCCCCTGTATCAGCATTAACGATATGAGCAAAGCTGAGATTTAGATGCAATCTGTTAATGCAGCACCTTCCCGGCACCTCCAGAAAAGGATAATTATAGTATCATCATGCCATTAAGTGGTAACAATGACTCAATGTTTACCTTTTGGGTGAACTTTTAAAGGTTATTTGGAGCACTTGCTGATATCGTGAGAATGATTAGCATGACAAGCTCTAGCTCCTTTCAGCTGTTTCTGAAGCTCTACCCCCCCCCCCCTCACCCCAGGCTGAATGGCAACTGGTCCCCAGGGACCTTCTACGCATTCTTCCCCAGTCATTTGCTGCAATTTCTACAATCTGGCTCGATAAACACCTCGTAGAATTTGCTGCTGTATGCAGTGGCTGCATCTGTAAGCTCTGTGTGAAAGGAGTGTTTTTTCTCTCCAGGGAGGAAGGAAACACTTCCCTATCAAACCTGGAGCTCCAAAATACAGGCTCTCTTGTTGCAAGCTAGTCCATAGTGAATGTCATGTCCTGGTTGGACTAGGATCTGGGAGACCCAAGTTCGAATCCTTACTCTATCAGGGAAGTTCGCTGGGTGACCTCATATGACTGTTGTGAGGATAGAATAAAGGAGGAGAAGGAAGTGGTAGGTCCCCATTGGTGTGTCACTTTCTAAATAAATAAATAGAACTTTTGTTTATGGTTGAGGTATTTATTAATTTATACTCTCCAATGGGGTCCCAAAGTGGCTTACATTCTTCTCCGTTTTTCATTCTCACAACAACCTTGTGAGGTTGGTTAGGCTGAGAATGTATGGCTGGCTCAAGACCTCCCAGCAAGCTTCTATGATAGAGTGGGGAGCTGAACCTGGTCTCCCGGATCCCAGTGTGACATTCTAGCCACTACACCACACTGGTTCCCACATTTCCCTTCCTTGCTTGCTATTTGCAACTCAAGGCTGTCACATGGCACATTTTGATTTACTTGTCATAACCTGAGGAGCGGAGGGGACAGGGAGGAAGGGAGGAAGGAAAGTAGACCTATTTTGGCAGCCGTGATGAGATCACCATAATTTCTTGTTTTAACCTCCTTTGTCGAGAAATACAAAAGTCATATTTCCAAAATTATTTGGCAGGAGATGGCACCAGACCCAGGGTCACTCAATCACTTTTAAAAAACATGTTGGACCTATTTAAATGTGTGATTTCCCCCACGTGTCTGAAATGGTACAGTCCAAGAAAGGCTATGCCATGATATTTCCAAAAGTGGAACTGGGAAATTAGGTAACAAAGTGAGGAACATTCGTGTGATAAATTTTAGACTGCTCCAAGTGGCGAGTTATGTTTACATTAGACCTTTCTGTGCTCCCACTAAGAGGAGACCTACAGGGGTTTGTAGCGACCTCGCTGAGAGTTGATCTACAAGGGCAGGGTCAAGTTTTACCAAATGACATCTTTTTATCATCAGCTTTGCTAACTGATGCTTTAAAAATTCAGGTGTTCCTATTCTTGTGCAGGTGTTTAGTTCATGCACTGTCTTCAGCTTCACCAATGAGCTCACGAATTATCAAAATTTTCTAGAATTTGCATGAGTGTGGGTGAGAGCTGCCCCTATACCTTCCCTTTTCAAGAGCGTGTCAGATAGTCCCAAGAGCATGTCAGATGGTCCCTGCAGGCGCTGCAGCTGAAGGACAAATGAGATTGCAAGAGACACACGACTACTGCTGAAAACTGCAGCCCTGAGCCTATTTCTTTTTAACCCCTCTTCCCTGTAAAGTCTAGGAAATTAAAATGCAAGGCTTGATGTCACAATTATGTGGTTCCCCCATTATTGCATGTGGCAGCCTGAGAAGTAAAGGTGAGGTAATCAAAGCACAATGATATCTTATGGTTTTTACCTATTAAAATTAGGATGGAGAAAATGTAACAGGGCTGCCGTTTTCAGCAGCAGTTGCGCACTGTTTGTAAGATCTCATTCCACCCTGATCGGGTCCTCCACTATTTTTCCCAGTATTCTTTTTCTGTGTCTAAGAACTTTCAATTATCCAGGGTTTTTTTAGTTCCTATGCAATGTAAATTATGAAAGCCAGCATGGCATAGTGAGTGATGGGCTGCCAAGTAATGGGAGCAGAAGTTATGGTGGGGTAAACAGAATAGCAGGAAGGGGAGTCCCTGACTGTGATACTATGTTAAGTACAGTGGTACAGTGGTTAGGATGATGGTCTCACAGTGCAATCCTAAGCAGAGTTACTCCAGTCTAAGCCCATTTATTTCAATGAGCTTAGACTGGAATAACTCTGTTTAGGATTTCACTGTAAGATCAGGGAGGCCCAGGTTCGAATCTCCACTCTGCCACAGAAACTTAGTGGGTGACCTTGGGTCAGTCGCTCACTCTCAGCCTAGCCTACCTCACAGAGCAGTTGTAAGGACAAAATAGAGAAGATAACATAAGTGATGTTGGGTCCCCTCTGGGGAGAAAAGTGGCATATAAATAAAGTAAATAAAATAAGTAAATGCTTCATTTCTTTCTGCCGTCTCTATCATATCCACATTGGAATCATTCTGTGTTGTTTCTAAACCTGAATTAGAGCCAAAACACACGTTAAGAAAAACCTAGGTTCAGCACGTGTTCTCTTACCTCAAGGTTTGCCGGGATCTGTAGGAGTCCTGGAAGCTTAAAGTAGGCGTCCTGGAAGCTTAAAGATCTGTAGGGGTCCTGGAAGCTTAAAGTCCTGGAAGCTTAAAGGATCTGTAAGCGTCCTGGAAGCTTAAAGGCGTCTTGGAAGCTTAAAGCTTAAAATACAGGCGCCTGTATTTCCCTTTCCCTTTTTGCTGCTCTGTAAATGCTAAACTTTAAGCTTCCAGGACTCCTACAGATCCCGGCAAACCTTGAGGTAAGAGAACACGTGCTGAACCTAGGTTTTTCTTAACGTGTGTTTTGGCTCTTAGGCAGCCTTAAACAAGTTAAGCTCCTTGCAGTTTTTATAATTTGGGCGGCCCTACTTTTCAGACCTATAAAGCGCTCTACACACGATCCTCTCGGTATGTGCATTTGCCATTTTCTGTGAATAAGGCAATGCATACATTTTCTGGCTTTAGTATATGATTGGAAACTCAGATTATTGAAAGAATATGTTTGTGTATACCAGAGGTAGAAAATGGGCATAAAACGCTGAACATAGAGGATCACATGTAGTGTGCTTTCCTGATGTATGAAGTAGGAACATCAAAATCATAATGACTGAGAATGGCTCTACTTTTGTTACGTTAATAATAATACTGTGCAACCAGGGCCAGTTCCAGATTTTCAGGGAGCCCAGGCAGTGCCGTCTCTTCCTCTGCCCACCACCAGGCACTCCTGCCTCCTTCCCTCTCACCCACCTGCATGCCCCACACCTGCTTGTGTGTCCTTCCCTTGTCTGCTCACAAGCCCTTCCATTGCCCATGCTCACAGCTTCCTGCAAGCATTTCCCAAGGGGGAATAGGCGGTGTGTGTTGCAGGGAGCATTGGCGGTACAGCACTAGCAAGTGAAGGGTCAGGGGCAACAGCAGAAGGGGGCCCTGCCAGAAACCCTTGGCCCTGGCAGCTGCCCTACCTTAGGGTATGCTGACGCCAGCCCCTTGACCAACCATACAAAGTTTGTATGAGCTACTGAGAAAATATCCATCGATTCTAAATATTTATCATTTGTTGCTGTATGTAACAAACCGCTTCAGTCTCATGACCTCTGAAACAAGTTACATGGTAGACAGAATCATGCGATACAGTTAGGGGTGCCAGATTCCCTTACCCTCCTGGCAGGAGGTGGGGAGACCTGGCTCTTTCCTCCTCCTTCCTCTCATCATGCTGTACGCACATGTGTGGCTCCACAGCTGCGCAATAACATCATTTCTGGTGACGTCATCAGACAGGCACAGGAGTGCACATGCACTTCACAGCAGGCCAATTTGGGCCTCAACTCCCAGGCTACAAAGTGCGGGAGTACTCTCGGGATGCTGTGATGATGTCACTCCTGGGAAAGACGCTGTCACGCTGCCCCAGGAGTGTGCCTGGGAGGCCCGTTCCCGTACCTTTCTCCCCCACCAGCCAGATGAGTGGTGCCGGGGGGGGGGAGAACCTGCCCCTACTGGGAAAATGGGATCCCTAGATACAGTCCTTGTTATGTTGTAACACCTAAGAGTGAAGGTTGCATGTTTGAATGCCTCCTGATATGGAAAAAAACCCTCTCCCTGCATAAAAAACGCTGGGTTTTCAGGCACAAGACTTCAAGTCCAGCCTTCCTCCAAACATGATAATCTGCCAACGATACAAAACTGAATTATTCAGGAGGTCTTTCTACACAGAATATAAGGCTGTGTCGTAAGAATTAGCTCAGAGAGATGCCTTGGTAGGGAGAGGGGCTACAGACTATGTTGATGGGTACTGTCTGCTGATGTAGATACGCGCTTACAAGGGAGTTTCCACATTGCTAAACATGCCATGGAAACTACTTATGCATTGTTTCAGAAAGAATTTATCTCTGTGCTCAGCTTTATGCTTGTTTTCAAATTTTCTGCTACCTCAGCGGATTGTATCTGCTCACTGAATATTCTAACTGTTGTTCATTATTAGATTTTGTTCGGTGAATGACCCAGCTGTTGATTCTATTGTATTTCACTTGTACTGTGTAATCAGCCATGAGTCTCAGTGAGAAAGATGGACTACAAATAAATAATAAATATAAAACTTTTTTTAAAAGCTGTGTGGAAGTATTCAAACATGGAGATTCTCATTTTCTACCGGAGGTGACAGAGTATAGCAAAAACTGGATCATATTATTCTGCTGCTCGTGGAGCTTGGCAGGTGATAGCACCGCTAGTCTAGACTGGAAAACTGGAGACATTAGACTGGCACAGATCTGTAAATACTGATATAGTAGTACATTGTCCCTTGGTCCATTATTATTTATATCCGTGCCAAAAATCCAGGGAAATGGGAATCCGAAAAATCATCCTTACCACAAAATATGGTGGCGGCGGGTGCCCTCAAATAATAGCTGACTTATGGACCCCTGGTGAGGTTTTCATGGCAAGAGACTAACAGAGGTGGTTTTCCATTGCCTGCCTCTGCATCTCTGGTCTTCATGGGAGATCTCCCATCCAATTACTAACCAAGGCCAACCCCGCTTAGCTTCTGAGATCTGACAAGATCGGGCTTGCCAGGGCTATCAGGACACTGCTTGATATAAAAAGTTACAAATTATGTGCTTCCCACATGGTAACATGGTGAGTTGCTTCTCATGAAACAGTTTGAAGTAGAAAAATGACTACTTATAAAGAAGCCCTTTGTTTCTCTGAACTCAAGAGGGGCTTGCTCTGACAACTTTCAGGAGTGTGTGTGCATTTATAGCCACCAGAATGATTTTGGAGAATTATCTTTCTCTGACAGACAATAATCTGCAGGCATGATTCAAGCCCATTTGCTGGCTCCAGATATTCTTAACAGAACAGTTTTTGCTTTAGAAGAAACAAAACTCCTTTTACTTGCCTTCTGCCTTAAAAACCTACCGTATTAATCAGCGACAAGGATCTCATATATCCCAATTGTTGAAAAGTACAATAACTGGGATAGATTTGATAACAACTCCAATCTTAAGCTAATAAACATTATTGTTTCTTGTGCAGAACTTCAAAAGCAACATGAAGGCTATTGGGATACTTAGTACCCTACATTCTAAAGTATTTAAGGTGGCCCCATTTCAGTTGGTAGGAGGTTTGCAGCCATCTTGGACCATAGAAGCTGCCATTTTACTATGTCTTATCTCAGGTGTGTCATTCTGTGGGATGGGGAATATCTTTGGAGAAATGTTCCCGAGGGCATTTAAGGGCCATTTGGAACAATCTTAGAAGTCACTCCCTTTTTATTCACTGGGGTTTATTTACTCTCGGGTTGACTGACATATGACTGGAACCTTCAGGAAACTGAGGGGGAGGGCATGGGAAAAAGTACATCAATGTCACTTATGGATAAAACCATAAGTAACGTCATTGCTGCTCTAGGATTTTGTTGATCGCAAGGGTCATTGATGTCACTTCTGGGTTTTAGCCAGAAGTGATGTCAGCAATAACTTCTCCTCCATTTCTCCCTGCCATTCATTCTGCAGGAATTCTCCGGGAGTGACACCTGATATCCGAAGAGTAGTTCCCCTGAAAGGGAACTGCAAACAGTTTCATACATTCTGTAGTTAACTGTCGTCATGACTAATGGTATTGGAGGGGGTTCAGCCCACCAACAAAATCAAACCACCACTGAAACTTCACCCTATGAAAGGGTTAAGTACCACACAATATAACTATAATTAAAGAGCCAAATGATGTCCAAATTCAAAACAAATGATTAAAAAACAGCCAGTGTAAGAAAGCCCATAACCAAAAATATCTACCTTACCCTCACTGATAATTGACATATTGATAAAGCACCGCTTCCCAACACTGGATGTTTGGCATCCTTTATTAGGAAGTGGCAGGCACAGGGTCTTACAATAAGTAGTAAATACGCACAAGAGCTCCTTGCATTTTTGTTTTAACACCCTGCCAGAAATCGGTACAAGATTCACACTTGGATTATTGTTAGTTGTTCACCTCTAAGGATTTTTAAAAAGCCTTTACCGTAGAAATCTTTTCTTGCCCTTTCCTTCACATACTGATTATTCTAGCTCTCCACCTAACCCTCCAATATAGCTTAACTTAAAGTTTTGATTTTCTTTTTAAAGAGGCCTTCTTTTTTGTAATGAGCCACATTTAGCCCCCAATATAAAACTATATCAAACTTCTAAATTAGTAACCCAGTTTCCCAGCTGGGGTATAGTTGACCTCCAATATGCTCCCATGCCTTTTTTTCTGTACAGATACAAAATGAAACATTGTGATAAGTGACAATATTTTACAGTGTTTATGGGCTCAGTAAGACCCCCGTAAACTGAGGTGAATAGTGCTTTCATTCCAAAGGGATTCTGTAATATTTTAAGTAAATGTGTGTATGTGTCTTTAAAAGCTTCGTGTGGTGTAGATGAAGAGTGGGGGTGAAAGAGAGGGATGAGCGAATGATGTGATTGGTTGATGACATAGAGCCAAGCTACAAGTGACGAATGACACAGGTTGCACACTTGTCAGCTTCCCTCAAGTTTTGATGGGAAATGTAGGCATCCTGGTCTTGCAGCTTGGCTCTCTGGCTGCTGTCCAATGGACTTTTCAACTGTCACTTGTCCAACATTCTGCCAAGCTGCCTACATTTCCCATCAAAACTTGAGGGAAGCTGACAAGTGTCCAACCTGTGTCATTCGCCACTTGTAGTTTGGCCCTGAGAGTGTGGGCGGAGTGAATGCAGTTTTCAGTAACTGAGAGTGGAGAAAAAAGATTCAGTCAGGGCAAGAGAGGCAAGCTGTGTGCAGCCTGAGTATTTTTAAGCAGTTCTGTGAGAAATATTTAGTCAGGAGAAAGCAGGCAAGCTGTGTGCAGCCTGAGCTTGTTTATGTTGTCTGAGAGAAATATAATCTGTGTGGAAGCCTGAACTGTGTGTTTGTGAAAGAACATTCAGTCAGGGAAAAGCAGGCAAACTGTGTGCGCGCCTGAGAAAAGGTCTTACTTGTAATTGAGAGAGAAATTAATATCAAAAACAGGCAAACTGTGTGTGAAGCCTGAGAGAAGATCTGTGTGACTGGGTTTAAGTACAGTAACTTTAAGAATTGAGAACTACTCTTTTGAAACCATCAAGTTTTAGAAATAATATCAAACCAATACGCTTCTTATAAAAATAAAAGTTTACTTTGTTTTTTTATATTCTAGAGTATCTGTCATTCCTATATCCCATTCCTTTCCTCAGGGCTGCCAGGTCCCTGGTGGGGGCAGGGGATCTCCTGCTCCCACCCTCCCTCCACCCCCCACTACTACCACTCCCCTAGCTGGTGGGGAGTGATGTCCCTTCTCGAGTGATGTCATCACGCAGGTCCTGGGAGTACGCACACCGTTTGCACTGGGTCAATTTGGGCCCCAAATGGGCTTCAGTCCCAAAGTGTGATGCAGCAGTTGAGGAGCTGTTGTAACCATTTACTATTTTTCATGCATACTTCCAAGAGTTTTTGCATTGAAGGAAAGGTAGGTGAGACAAATATCTGGTTCTATGATACCTTGTTTGGAATTAACATTTAAAATAATTGCCCACCCTCGTTTCCATTCCTGTATAATCGTTTCTTTGTTTTATAAACAATAATCCTTAATACAGTTTCATTTTTTTTGCATTGAATTAGTGTCATTGTCAAATAAATCTCGTTCGTCTGTCTCCCTCCATTCTGCCAGGTGAAGGTAAAGACTTTTTTTGTTGTTTGGCATTCCCCATCCTTAACTCTTATTGGTCCTCCTTCCTGGTTGTGTTGTTATGTCTATTATTTTTTAGTGAATTGTTGAAATACTTTATATATACCTTATTTTAAATAAACTTTGATGTTAGGCACCTTGGGAACCCTATTTGGATGGAAAGGTGGCATAGAAATATTTCAAATAAATAAAAACATGTTTTAAAAATCTATGACTAATTGTCCTGACCTGGATAGTCCAAGTGAGCCCGATCTCATCAGATCTCAGAAGATAAGCAGAGTCGACCTTGGTTAGTAATTAGATGGGAGGCTTCCAACAAAGATCAGGGTTGTAGAGGCAGGCAATGGCAAACCACCTCTGTTAGTCTCTTGCCTAGAAAATCCCAGCAGGGGTTGCCATAAATCAGCTATGACTTGATGGTACTTTCTGCCACCACCACACCAGTGAATTGCAATGTTTCTACTAAAATCCTTTGAACAAGTGCAAGAGGATTAAAAGCTAGAGCTGGCTTGAATTCTTGTTAACTGCAGAAGGAATGGTTTTACAAAATAATTCCATTAGTGAAACTGCACAGGACCAGCTTGTTTAGGGGTAGTTATATCTAAAGATTATTGCAATCTTAGTTTTGAGACAAGAATGATCTCTGAACAGACATCTAGTAAAAAAAATCTGATGCAAATTTCATATATTGTTCTCAATGCATGTTTTACATTTGAATCAAAAACAATCAGAAAGAACAGATACCTTTTGGGTTTTATTGTTTCTTCTCCCAGGACAGCTCCATTCAGTCCCAAGAAGCCGGTACTTCTTGAAAGGACAGGCAAGAGCCATTCTTGTCTGTTGGGAGTCCCATCAGAGAAATCACCAGCCAAAGAAAGCAGTCTTTAATAAGAAAAGAAAGAGAGAACAAAATTTCTCTTTTGTTTCATGCTACATCCCCTTCCGTGTATTTTGCAACTATCTGGTATAAGCAAAGTGTGGAATGACGATTTCTCTTTGGGAAAGGAGGGTATGTGCAATGATTACTGACCTCTCGACAGGTGTCGCTTCCAGGGAATTTAAAGTAATTGATAAGAAGATAAAAAGAAAGGGTCCCTTGAGGCTGCACATCTCCTTTGGATGTTTCTAAGAGAAAAATCGTAAGTCAAAAACTTCATTCTAAACCATGCACTCGGCTTTGCATGCCGAAGGACAACCGTCATAGCACCTCAAATAAACTAGAATATTTCAGCAAGATTAGAAAATACAGTTCCAACTTATATGAAACAACATCATATGTCCCCTTTTCAGTTTCAACGATAAAAAAAACCCTTCAGTCTATCAAAAATAGTAGGATTTGAAAGGCACCTTAAAGACTAGCAAGATTTTATTCCTAAATTTATGTGGACTAGAGCCTGCTATATTATCTTTTGTGGTTTGCCCATATGTTTTATTTTATTAGAAAACACCTTTTCCCTTAATTAAATCCCACTCCTTGTGGAGTTTTCTCTTTTCCCTACCTAGTTTTTCCGAGCTTTAAAAAATCAAGAGCAAAAATCTGAACAACGTAGTTACCTTTCAGCGGCCGAGGAATTTAGCTGAAGAAATCCAACAAATTCTGCTTTTGAAGGAAGAATATAAGCAATGATTGCCGCTTGCTTCTGACTCTAGAGAACCCTTTCCCTCCACCTTCCTTGCTGGCAAGCTATCTAGCTCTTATATACCCTTCACACCTTTCTCAGCTCTGACATCAGGCAATACAGAGAGAGAGAGGGAGAGAAAGAGAGAGAGAGACCCTGTCATTAATTTCTCTCCCTATAGATAGAAAGTGCCCAACAAGGAGCAGAGGCTGATCGGTCATCTCTACATTAGCACAATAGCAAATTTTAGGCAAGTCCATTCAAGAAGCACTCGTTGAAGTGGCCCTAATGAAATAAGGTACAAGCACTGGTACCATCGTTCCAAGAATCCTAATAAGACGCTGAGGTAACTGTTGCGGTGGGCGTCAACAACAGCTAAATAAGGTTACAAAAAATTTTTAGGAAGGAAGTAACTGAAATGCAGGATGCAAAGCTGTGGAAATGCCAAGAGGCAGACATTTTGTAAGGAGAAACGTAAAAAAGAAGCGACCTGCAAACTTGTCATGGGATGGAATTTTTAAAAAATTAAGTAGGCCAAATTGCAGAAAGTAGTTGATAGAGTGTTATAATCAGGGCTTTTTTTCAGCAGGAATGCGGTGGAACGGAGTTCCAGCACCTCTTGAAAATGGTCACATGGCTGGTGGTCCCGCCCCCTGGCAGTGCAGAGGGCAATCTAAACTCCCCTCTGTCTGGAGACGGGGGGCAGGGCCACCAGCCGTGTGACCATTTTTGCCAATGGCGATTTAAACTTTTAAAACTCCCCCCTTGTTCCAGCTGACCCAAAGTGACGTCATTGTGCGGTCCTGAGTTCCATTACTAAGTTCCACCACCTCTTTTCCCAGAAAAAAGCCCTGGTTATACTTGGCTCTGGTAGACCCAGGTTCAAATCCCCACACTAACCCTGGAAACTCTCAGGTACCCCCAGATGACATCAAGAGACTTTATACCTAGCTGGTACTCAATCTTAGAATACCTAATGAAACAACAAGAAATCCCCAAAGACTTAAAGACTTAGATCTATGGTAAATTGGAAGTATATAATTCCTCTATATCGCCACTACTAGTTATACACATCTACTTCCCTATGCTCAGCTACAATAGCACATAACAGGATGGATATTCAGTACAGTAAGATATAATCATAGCTATATGATTGTTTATGAATAGTAAATATACGTTATTTATGATTGTATGAGTGTATAATAATTTAGAAAACATATACTGAATGTAATAATTGTTTATAGATACCTATTCTTGTAAAAGTTATTTGTATTATTGGTGGTTTTGAAAAGAAAAAGAATTAGAGGGGGGAGAAACTCTCAGGTGACCTTGGGTCAGTCACTTACTCTCAGCCTAATCTACCTCACAGGGTTGTTGTTGATGTTATGAGGATAAAATGGAGGTGACGAGAACCAAGTTGTAAGCTGCTTTGGGTCTGTATTGGGGGGGGGGGGAAGCAGGAATAAATATCTAAATAAATAAGATTATTCCCAATCCCAACAATAAATTTTACTATTTAGATCATTTTCACTGGATCCTGACAG
The DNA here is from genome assembly GCF_028583425.1 of Eublepharis macularius. Classification (NCBI taxonomy): domain Eukaryota; kingdom Metazoa; phylum Chordata; class Lepidosauria; order Squamata; family Eublepharidae; genus Eublepharis; species Eublepharis macularius. The sequence continues at coordinate 15,211,611 of NC_072798.1, forward strand.
ACTTTCATATAATATATCTTAATCATCCTTGTACAATAAGGCCTATATAGTTATCCCTGTATCACACCTGGGAAGAAACTGAGGGCCAAACTACAAGTGACGAATGACACAGGTTGGACACTTGTCAGATGGGAAATGTTGGCAGCTTGGTGGAATGTTGGACAAGTGACAGTTGAAAAGTCTATTGGACATCAGTCGGAGAGCCAAGCTGCAAGACCAGGACGCCTACATTTCCCATCAAAACTTGAGGGAAGCTGACAAGTGTCCAACCTGTGTCATTCATCACTTGTAGCTTGGCCCTGAGAAATGAGGCTTGTTTTAGTTTCATATCAAGTGTTTTTTCAGCTGTCATCAGCACCTATTGGACAGTGTCTGTGTCCACACTCAGAAGAGACACAATTCTGATTGTCCCTCCCCATAAGCCAGAACAATTTTGTACGGATATAAAATTTTGTATGGATATAAAATGCTTTCTGATGATGAGCACTTCCTCAGATATACTAAATGTGTTCTGTCTCTCTTCAACCTCCACCCATCAAGGGCCGTTTTCATACTGTTTCATACTGTTTACCCAATCGTGCAAAACTCCCGGAATGACACGCCTTCCTGGTGCGATTTTCACCAGGAAGGCATGATGACTGGAGTTATCATGGGAAATTGTGCCAGGAAGGCATGTCCTTCCAGGAGTTTTGCACGATCGGGTAAGCAGTGTGAAAACGGCCAAGATTAAATCATTTTCAGCTACTCTCCATTACAGGGATGTTCTCCCAACACTGCCCTCTCAAACAGAGGTGACTGGGAGGCAAGGTGAGATGGAAAGGAAGGAGCTGCAGGCTGCGCATCCTCAAGTGGGATCCAGGGGCACTAAGACTGTCAGATACATACTGATACGTTCCCTAGTGGGAACTCAATAGCCAGGCAGGCGAGGTCTGATCCAGATTGGAATCACAGAGAGCCAACATGGCGCAGTGGGTTAGAGTGTCAGACTAGGATCTGGGAGAACTGAGTTCGAATCCCCACTCAGCCATGGAAACTTGCCGGCTGACCTTGGGCCAATCACACACTCAGCATAACCTACCTCCACAGGGTTATGGTGGAGAATAAATGGAAGAGGGGAGAATTATTCAAGCCACCTTGGGTTACAACTGAGAATAAATAAATAAATAAAATAAATGTGGGGTGAGAGTGCTCCCCCAGGTCATTTTTTCCCAACCTGAAACGGTCCCGGGGGAGTGCCATTTGCCCTATCGGGGAAAACTTTGTGTACCCCACCAGTATATGTGGAGCCCCAACAAGGCAAATACTGCCCTCCAGGGGCCTTCAGGTCAGGAAAATAATATGAGGACAGAGGCTGATACTTCTTCTCATGTGACATGTTCCTGATTCAAATTGAGCCTCACACACCTGGACGTTTGAATTCACAGCGGGGAATTTACAAGTCATGTGAGAGCCAGTTTGGTGTAGTGGTTAAGAGCAGCAGGACTCTAATTCGGTGTACCAGGTTTCATTCTCCACTCCTCCGCCTGAAGCAAGCTGGGTGACCTTGGGTCGGTCACAGTTTCTCAGAAGCCCCACGCACCTCACAGGATGATTGTAGTGAGGATAATAATAACACACTTCGTAAACTGCTCTGAGTGGGCATGAAGTTGTCCTGAAGGGCGGTATATAAATAGCATGTTGTTGTTGTTATTGTTAGTTTCTCCTGGTCCCCTGATCTGTCCAAGTCAGAAGGTTGAGTTAATAGTTGAGTTTACCCAACGGGGTGTGTAATTGGAAACCTTATTTCAAGGTCATGCAGAAAATGTGGAGGACCCAAGGAGAAGAGTAATGTGTAATTAGACATTTTTGTTTGTTCTTAACTGGACCTTCTAGTTTCTCTCCAACCAAATGGGGAAAAGATATGGGTACTACTTATATGTTTTCCCCAGCGTTTGCAAAAGCAGCTGTGAGTCTGAGCAGGAAATGTTAAACAGGGAAAGGGTTGAACATGTCCTCCCCAACTCCTTTCCAACTCTTCAACAAAAAATTTGGAGGAAATTGCCCAAATTGGCTTAATAATAACACCATTTAGTGTTAAAAAGCACTTTTAGTGTTCTATATATGATCATAGTATTCTGGTCACGGAAGTGACCAGAGTTAGGGCCTTTTCAGTGGTGGCCCCTCACCTTTGGAATGGCATCCCCTGTTAAGGCTCACCTGGCATCTACCTTACTTTCTCTTAAGCACCAGGCTAAAACATTCCTTTTTGCCCACACTCTTAACTAAGGGGTTTTATATATTTTTAGCTGTTTTATAGTCTGTTTCTTTGCTAAGGATCCTTTTATCTACATCATTTTGGCCAGTCTGTATTTTATGCTGCTCTTATGCCCTGTTTGTTTTAATGGTGCCAGCCTGTTTTTTAATGGTTGCATTTTAATAGTATTGTTTTTAATGGCTGCCTTTTAAAAGCTTTGATCTCTGGAGAGGTGACATACATTTTCTAAATAATTGTACAACAATCCTGTTAGGTGGACCTGTATTATTATTTTTATATGGCAGATGGGGGGAGGAGGGCTGAGGCAGAGCATCTTGTAGCAGAGACAAAATTTGAATCCGTAGCCTTGTGTGCCATAGCTCAGAGGACAAAAACAGACTTGAGGAAGATCACGTATCTTGCTATGTCTATATAAAATGCAAACTGCAGGCTCAGGAAACCTCAATTTGAATCTGGGTTAGGTGGGGGAGGGAGTTTAGTCTTCCGATTGCTTCTCGGTTTTGCCGTGCCAAACTAGCTCCCTCAACCTACTCTGTTAGCATTCCAAAGATAAAAAGACATGTTTTTAATAATGCATATCCTCTGCCCCTTGACACATTAAGAATACAGTGAGGTGCTCAGTTCTGAAACCAAGTGGACGTTGAAGGGTTAACCCCTCTCTCCTATCCCTGCATTGCCCCCAGGCAAACTGAAGCCGCACAAGACTGCAGTTGACATTTTTTTATATATGAATCCAGATACCCACACTCATGTCTGTTTTTTGCCCCGAGACTCTTAACTACTATGCCACAACAGCAGCTAACAACTTATTTGGGTCTAAGTTCTACCGAAGTTTTCATCAACATGTCTCACTCTCAGCAGTCAGGATTCCTTTCACAGCCACCGCCAACACACACACACAGATACATACACTTCTGAAAACTGCAGAAGGGGAAAAAAAATGAATGACAACTAACCTTTGTCTTAAGGCGCTCTTTGGAGTTTCAGATGAGACTTCCTTGACAGTTTTGCTATTAATAGTGGCTTTTTCTCTTGGTCTGAACAAGCAGAGCTGAGCCCAACTGGGAATCAGAGATGTTCATAATAGTTTTCTGCCGGCAGCGAAGGCAAGAAATAAATACATAAATAATAATAATAAAACATCGCACTGTCATTCGTGGAGGTGGGTTGATGATGCTAGGAATGAATGTAACACTTTGTACTCCCCCTGGTCCCTGGGTGATAAGAACTTCCCGAATGCAGGCTGAAAGACATCTCTTCAACCCCCCCGGCCCCCCTGCAGTTTGAAAATGGGAAAAGAAAGCTGACAGAAGCAGCTTCTGCCACAATGGAATCCTAGAAGGCTAGTTGTGTTTGGATCTGACTACGGAAAGTACTTGTTTCCCATCTGCTCAACCTGTATGCTTGAAGCTCGCCTGTTTGTTGCAAAAGGCAAAATGGAGGAGGGGGGCAATGATTTTATGAGCCAGTTTGGCTCCTATTGGGGAAAAAAAGCGAGGTATAAATATCTCGATAACATTCGCCACACAAGGAAGTCAACCCTGTAAAAGGAAATGTCCCCTACACACACATGGGTACACGCATGCACACACAGTGCATGGCAAGGACAGTTTCTAGAGGAAATGCTAAAATGCAAAGTGATATGCATTTAATCTTAACTCATCTATGAACACCACTTTTCCTCTCAATGCTAAGACATATTTCTAGGGTTACCATTAAGGACCCTTCTCGGGTAGCACATCATAGTTTTTTTTTTTTTTTAAGGAGCATACTACTAACTAGTAACAAACTATCAAATATTTATTCAATTTTTATATCAGGCAGAAGTGCTATTCAATTTCCCCTGTCAAGCACCAATTTATTTGAGTCAATCTTCAGATTGTTCTGACGTTACTCTTACAACATGTGGTAGGGTTGTTTGAGGCGTCTCAATCAGGGCTTTTTTTCTGGGAAAAGAGGTGGTGGAACTCAGTGGGTTGCCAGCACAGGGGGCAACTCTTGGCGGAAGGTGGTGCCCCTGGTACCACATGTGTGCACGCAAAGTGCACACATGCTCCCAGGGCCAATGACATCACTTTGGGTCAGTTGGAATAAAGGGAGAGTTTTTACAGTTTAAATCGCCCTCGGCAAAAATGGGCACATGGCTGGTGGCCCCGCCCCCTGATCTCCAGACAGAGGGGAGTTTAGATTGCCTTCCGCACCACTCCGCTGGAGCGTCGTAGAGGGCAGTCTCAACTCCCCTCTGTCTGGAGATCAGGGGGCGGGGCCACCAGCCATGTGACCATTTTCAAGAGTTTCCGGAACTCCGTTCCACCGCGTTTCAGCTGAAAAAAAGCCTTGGTCTCAACAGAGTGCACACATGCTCCCAGGGCCAATGACATCACTTTGGGTCAGTTGGAACAAAGGGAGAGTTTTTACAGTTTAAATCGCCCTCGGCAAAAATGGGCACATGGCTGGTGGCCCCGCCCCCTGATCTCCAGATAGAGGGGAGTTTAGATTGCCTTCCGCACCACTCCGCTGGAGCGTCGTAGAGGGCAGTCTCAACTCCCCTCTGTCGGGAGATCAGGGGGCGGGGCCACCAGCCATGTGACCATTTTCAAGAGTTTCCGGAACTCCGTTCCACCGCGTTTCAGCTGAAAAAAAGCCTTGGTCTCAACAGAGACAAAGACACCCAAAGAGCTTTGGCAGGACTGAAGCCGTGTTCAAGTGCTACACTTCTGCCTATCCATCACACCTTCTGCTTACTTGCATTAAATCAAAGTTTTCTAAATATTTTAGAACTGGCACAGCACGCCACCCCTTTTTATAGCAATCCCTTTCCCCTCCACTTGGAATCTAATCAGATGAGATTATGATTTCCTCCTGCGGAGAACACTGGTTCCCCACTTGAAGAAATGAGACCTGGTGGATAACAAAATGGAAATGTTATTGGATTATATAAAGCATTGATTGATGAATCATAGTTAATGGTATTTTTCAGAGGAGGGGGGAGAGTACTCCAGAGATGCATTGATGTCTTTGAACTGTCAATCAACCTACTGCACATTTATTCCTGAGACACATTTTTAAGTACATGTGATATGCCTCAGCTGAACGCATAAAAGATGCATATAAAAATTCCTTTATCTTAAACTACACCCCCCTTTTTTTGGCCTAAAGCTGTTTCTCTGGATTCCCCACTTCTTTCAAATGCCAGTTAATAGGACAGCCAGAATGTCTGATATTTCTTAACATTCAAAACCAGGAGAATTTCTCTAACAGGATATCTTAACAAAACTACCTCTAGACTGGAAGACATCCATTTGTTTTCATTTAAATAATCCACACGCAATAGAAATCAATGTGAGCGCTGCGTTTCTTTCAAAAGAGAGAAAGATGTTTGCAATAAACTTATTTTGAAAAGAATAAATAGAGTGACATTAAAACCTGTTGTGTTCGAGCTGCAGACATCACAGAGAACGAACAAACTGTAATTCGTTGGAATGTTCTGACTCTCGAAAGCTTGCACTCTGAAAATCTTGTTCGTCTCTTAGGTGCCACTAGACTATTCCACTGCAGACCAACACGGCTACCCACCTAAACTAGGATAGATCCCCAGCACCTCTAGCTAAAAAGGATCAGGTAGAACATGATGTGAAGGTCCCTAGAAAGCCTCTGATAGTTAGAGTAGCCAGTTTTGGCCTTCATAGCCCAATGTTCTGACTTGGTATAAGGCAACTTCATGAGTTCAACTACAGTAGCAGCACCCTCTCCTCCTTCCTTTGAATATCACATCGATTGCCGCAACTCAGTAGGACAGCTGCTTGTGCACATCTGAAACGTACTAATAAGTCAGCTATTACGGGGATGTTGAGAAGTAAACTCTCACTGCAAAAAAAAAAAACAGAGAGGAGCAGTTTTAAGGCAAGTTAAAAAGAGAGACTAGAAATATTTGACAGTCAAGTTGTGGCCATGGTATATACTAGTTAATTTTCAACAGATCAGAAAGGAAAGATCAAAGTCACATCAAAGAGACACCATTCAACTTATTCCCAAACACACACAGTGATCTTGGTAAGTAAACGATGACCTTTATTTTTCTAATGCTTTTCCAGTTTGGATATTTATTTTGATATTTAAACAAGGCTGACAACTGATCTGGGGGGAAAAAGTGACTCAGCAATTCAGCATCTGACGAAGAGAACTGTGGTTCTGGAAAGCTTATGCTACAGTAAGGTTGGTTAGTCTTAAAGATGCTACTGGACTCTTTTCTACTTAGTAATTCAGTATATGCAGCAACCATCAGGTTAGGCACTGCACAGCATGGAGAGAAATATCACTTGTTGAAGTGTACCCCATTTGAACACCTGTCAAACAGGTTTGCATTGGGTTTTTCCAAATCTAGCGCATGTGTAAAAATGTTGCCAATCCAAACAGGTTGGAGGCCATTAATATCACTAAGGACAACACAGATGAGCACTGAATCATAGGATTTTTTTAAATCACAAATTTTATTTATGGCTGATTTATATGATTTGTGATTGCTTTCACTGGCCGTTTTAAAAATTGCCTGCTAAGCAGAGCAGCAGTGCAGTATGCATGGGGGGAGATAAGCAGAACTCCATTGCATTGTATGCAAACGCATATGCGCGACTGTACCAGTAGGAAGGAATAGTTGACGCAACTTGCAGAACTGCCATGAATGGGCTGATGAATAAGGCGCTGAAAAATGGACTCCCTGTTTGGAACAGGTGGGCAGAATGTAAGCTGATCCAGCAAGCATTAGGGCATCCTTAAAATAAATAGCAGCACTACTGGGATGTTAAATTTGGTTTGGACAAATTCATAATTTCCCCTTAATTCACATTTGAATGTGAATGTTTGCTAAACCTAGAGTTTTTCCAACCAAACTAGGAGCCATCCCTAGAATTTTTAATACTGTTTTTTTTATTCTGTCATCCTGCTTATGGTTATTAATATGTCATTGAATTGGTTATTTCGAAATGCGATCTGCTCAGAAGTTTCAAAATCATGGTAAGTATCCTGACCTCTTAAAAAGGCTTAACAAAGAATTTCAGAAATCTGCAAGTTTCCATTGCAAGTTTTGGTACTTATATTCAGGACTGCCAACGTTTTGGTTGACCACTTTTGCTATGCCACGATCCACCAGACAATAAGAAGAAATCATGATACACATCATCATCAATACGTTAGAATGTAATTGGACATACATTTAATAAGCTCTTAAGCTTTCAGCTCTAAAACAATGAAAAACAAAAATAAATGGCCTTGTACCCTATTGAGGTCTTTCTTCTCCCCCAGGCTCCACCCCCCAAATCTCCAGGAATCACCCAACTTGGAGTTGGCAACCCTAGATGCCCTATAGTCCTTCCTTTAAAGCTGCCCTTTCCTCCAGGAGAATCGATCGCTGTAGTCTGGAGAACAATTGTAATTCTGGAAGAAATCCAGATTCCCCCTTGAGGTTGATAATTCTTTGTTAAACTCCAAGCTGCCACTCTGTGCTCCCGTCCTGAACTGGGGCCTTCACTAGTGTTGCCACCTCAGTGTTGGGAAATTCCTGGAGATTTGGGAGCTGATGCTAGAGAAGGCAGAATTTCAGGAGGGAGCCCAGCAGGGACGTGATGCCATAAAGTCTCCACTCTAAAGCTGTCATTTCTCCAGGGGAAATGAGAACCAGTTTGGTATAGCAGTTAAGAGCATGGGACTCTAATCTGGAGAACCGGGTTTGATCCTCCACTCTTCCGCTTGAAGCGAGCTGGGTGACCTTGGGTCAGTCTCAGCTCTCTCAGAGCTCTCTTAGCCCTACCCACCTCACAGGGTGATTGTCTTGAGGATAATAACAACACACTTTGTAAACCACTCTGAGTGGGTGTTAAGTTGTCCCGAAGGGTGGTATATAAATCGAATGTTGTTGTTGTTGTTATGTAGTCTAGAGATCATTTGTCATTCTGGGAGATCTGTTCATCTTAGGGTTTCCAGGTCTCCTTACGTTCCCAGCCAGTGAGTGGGGGAGGGGGGCCCTCACACTTACCTTATTGATTCCCTCAAGTGCGCACAACATGTGAGCGCTCTCCTGGCATGGTGTGATAATGTCATTTCCAGGAGTGATGTCATCGCGCAGGCCCTTGGAGTGCTCCTGGCCTATGTGATGACATCACGTCATTCCTGGGAGTGATGTCATCATGCTGTGCTGGGAGTGTACCCAGGAGGCCTGTTCCACCCCTTTTCTCCACCACCCAGGTGAGTGGGGGGGGGCGGAAGATGGGAATGGGGGGATCCCTGGTCCCCTCCAGGGGACCTTACAGCCTTAGTTCACCTATTTCCCCAATTATTGTATTGCTGCCTGACTGTCAAAAGGCCTTGCCTGATTGAAAAACTGGAGGATAGACTGGTGTCCTTTCGCTTCTTTTTATTCCCCTTTTTAAAACCACCGTACCTTTCTGGCAGCCTCTTTTGTATTTATATCCACCGCCAGAAATGGCAGTATAGAACATGGCATGTTTTTGACTGCGAGGGAACCATATACTTACTTACATATGTTTTGGGCCTGTAAATCCTACCAGAAGCAGAAGCAGCCCTTGCTCGCACCGTCTTTTGGTGCTTTGCTTTGCCCTTCCTGCTAGAGGTCTGTCCCTTCTGCCTGTGCAAAAGGAACCCTGGAACTGGTATACTGTAGCATGGTGGTTAAGTGCAAATCAGTGTTATTCTGGTTGGCATCCCACTACTGCCATCAGTTCAGTAGGTGGCCTGGGATAAGCCAGTCCACTCAGCCCCAGCTCCCCAGCTCTACTCACCTGGCTGGTGGGGGGACAGCATGGGGGTGGAGAGAAGTGCGTGCCCATGCTCCCCCTTCATAGAGACATCCCAGTGCATGCTGAAATGTGGCTGAGTGAAAAGCTCCCTTTGGAGGCAGTTTTCACTTCTCCTCCTCCATTACCCTCCCTCCCCTGTCATGCTCATTTTCCAACAGGACTTTCAGCACGCTCACTGAATCGGAAAACTGCCTCCAAAAGGGAGGTTTTCACTCAGCTCTGTTTCAGCACGCACCTGGATTCCTCTACAAAGGGGGAGCACAGGAACGTGCATGCACTTTGCATGCACACAAGAGGTTAAGTACCCTGCTGTCTACACCCCTGGGAGCCCTAAGGAATAACAACAACAACAACAACACTAACTTAGTTCACTGCTCTGAGTAGAGCCCTTATTTGTCTAGAAGAGTAGTGATATAAGCACACTTATTATTATATGATAGATCCAGGAGGCCCAGCAATTCTAAATATTGTTTGAGATCGGCTTCAGACAATCCCATAAGATCTGGACAACAGATACACAGATACAAGGAAATAAGCTTCTATAAACAAGCATGCTCTACAGTTTTACCCCCAATGTTTGTCCTCACGGCCATGGAGATTACATACGGGACATTTGGGTCCAGTAATGTGTATCCTTTCCCCTCCTTGTGGGAACCCTGCCAGGAACTGTTTAATAAAAATGAAGGCATCTCTGCAGGAGAGAGGGCAGAGTGATGCCTGGGTGTACTGAAATGAAGATGGGGAATAGACAAAAGAGGGGAAGAACATAATTTTGGTAGCATGATGTTGCTATTGGTTCCAAAAGTCAAGAAACACACAGTAAGAAAATATTATCTGTAGTTGCTTGCACTGTATCCTTAAAACTGTTGTTCATTTCTTCTGTGGGCCTTGACAGCTATACACCATCCTTAGGGCATGGGTACAGTTAAACCTCTTCACCCCCCTTATTTCCCGCCCAGCCATATCTTGTACTAAAATGATCTTAACTGCAAAAGACATTTCCCCCAAACATCTGTACATGGTGGTGGAGAGTGCCATCAAGCTATTAACCCCTAGTGGGGTTTTCATGGTAAAAGACTTACAGAGGTGGTTTGCCATTGCCGGCCTCTGCAAACCATGTCATTGTTGGAGGTCTTCCATCCAATTACAAACCAAGGCCAACTCTACTTAGCTTCCAAGATCTGACAAGATCAGGCTCACCTGGGCTATCCAGGAAATGGCTCATCTGTACATAGCTATTTTTTAAAAAAGTCTCTGCAAATATGTTTGGATGTTATTCAAGAAAGGTGTGAAAAAGACATAGGTGACATATTTAGGTTTACCACATCAGAAGGGGAAAAGAACTGCCTGTACTTTGGAAATGAAATGCCTTTAGCTATGTAAATAGTTGGAGACCCATGATATGATATCATCCAAATCCCTCTCTACTTTGCACAGCAAACGGGGGGAAATCATGATGGCCCCAGACAACTAACAAACATGTCAGTTGCATTTCCCAGTCTGTTGTCCTTATGGTTGCCAACTCCAGGTTGGGAAATTCCTGGAGATTTTGGTGGTGGAGCCTGGAGAGGGTGGGGTTTGGGGAGGGACCTCAACAGGGTATAATGCCATACAGCCCTCCCTTCAAAGCAGCCATTTTTTCCAAGGGAACTAATCTCTGTTGCCTGGAGATCACTTGTAATTCCGACAGCTCTCCAGCCACCATTGAGCTGGAGAGCTGTGCTGGAATAAATTTTGTTCTTCTCCAAGGTGTCACTGGACTCTGGTTTTGTTAAACAATGTACCGGTTAATACCAGATACAGCAGGCTGTTGTATATAATTCTCAACACAATGCTCATCTGTTAGCCCTTAAGAGCCAAGAGGTTAGTAATGCTGGGTCCTGTTAGGAGTTAATGCCAGTGGACTGGCCCGAAATCAAGGTAATCAAAGACCTGCAAAGATTAACATTGCTTAGGGAATTAGAGACCTGGTCTTTCATAGACTCAGCCAGAAAAAGAGAGAGAACAGTGAACACACACCGGTAGTGTATGGTCCGATCCAGGTCCAAGATGGAGACTGAAGCCCCTGTGAACGATGGTATCCAGGTGGGTGATCCATCTACATAGAATTGCGCTCAGTAGATCATTCAGAGGACTGAAAAGGAGACTATAAACCAATCTGTATCCACTGCAGGGACAGGGTGGCTTGCTGGCTTCTTCAGCCTTCTTTGGCTGAACTTCTTTCCTTCTCTTTTGCTCAGCAAAAACAAAACAAAAGGTTTCACAGTCTTCTTACAAAATAGTACATTCAAGGCTGTTCTTTCCCCCCCTTCTCGTTTACCCTGATTTGCCTCTCTGTTGAAAGACCTCTCAGTACGGATTGCTGAGCTTTTATCCCAGAGGAAACTTCAGGATGGCTTAAGTTTGAGGAGAAAAGCCAATTCACATCCCTTAAACGGAATCACCAAGGTATGGCTAGAAAGGTGGGAAGTCATTGACCAAAAAGGATGGAAAGGAAAATCTGTTTCTGTTTTGGAAGGGAGGGGTAGAGAGAATCTTGAATGTTGCAATAAGGTGTGCAGAATTGTTGCAGTTTCATATTTATCTTGCTGCCCTGAGAGCTAGAAACTTACTTTTTTAAAAAAGTTGGAATGACTTAGATTTCAATATAAAACCACCTCAGGTTGCATGCTGTTGATGTTCAAGTCCTGGAATGTGATTTTTAAATTTGAATCAAAAGATGAAATGGTAGCAGAGTGTGAAGATTACAAATGCAACTTTGTTTATCAGATTGCCCTGCGGGAAGAGCCCCAATTGTATAAGCAAGCACAAATTTAGAAAAAAAAACCCCAATGTTGTCTATGCAGAGTTGGCTGGTACAGAGAGGATGTGTGTGAAATATATTTTAACAAGCAGGGAACCTGCAAGGACTGGCAGAGGTTACTTCATACCCCCCTGTATACCCTTCTCCCTCCCACTATTTTCTTTTTCTCTCCCCTTGGCAGCCCTCTTGTTCCCACTCACCAACCAACTTTACTTTAATCTGCCCTCCAAATTTTGAGCTTCATTTATTTTATTTATTTATACTCCACCTTTCTCCCCAACGGGGACCCAAAGCGGCTTACATCACCCCCCTCTCCTCCATTGTATTCTCACAAGAAGTAGATTAGATTGAGAAACAGTGATGCATCCAAGGTCACCCAGCAAGCTTCCATGGCAGAGTAAGAATTTAAACCTGGGTCTCCCAGTTCCTGCAGCCAAACTACACGAGACAAATTACGCGAGTTTCTGCAAGTGATCAGAACTGTGTGTGCTCTAACATGCCCGTGTGGACTTTTCCCCTAGTTGGGCAGGTGTCCTGTTACTTCAGTCCCTGCATGTGTTTTGTAACTGCAGTCTATGTGTGTAGCTGCATTTGCAAGCATCCGTGGTCATAACCAATGAGTCGCCATTGCAGAGTGACAATTTTGGGTGGCTTCTGCTTCTCTCTCCCCTCTTTTTGCCCTTAGAACCAGCTTACCCCCAAATTGTTTTGCTTTTAATCTGACTTGTTTTAAATTCTCCCATTTTCTAGCAGACACTGCCACCTCCCTACTCCTCCCTCCTGCACTCTCCTTCCCCCTTAACGTTCTCCTCCTCCTCCTCCTCATGCAGCGTCTTCAGTTGGGATAAGGAGGAGGTGCGAAGAAAGATTGTGGCAATACGATTAAGCATCTGAGCAAAAGTTCAGAAACAGGCCTGATACATGAACCTGAAAAGGACGAGGCGGGAAGTGTTCATTCTCCAGTTCGGCTCAGCATACAGAGCAAATTTGGTAAAATATGGCCATTCTTTCCAACGGGAAATGTGATTTGGGGCTTTCCAGAGGCCTAGGAGGGCATTTTAAGGCCAAATTTTACCAAATTTACTAGGGGCCTACTTCTAACTATCCTCTAATGACCTTCCAAGTTTCATGAAGATTGGACTTCAGGGTGGCCATTTTATGCCCCCCTCAAAAAGGTGTCCCCAGTCGCCTCCAATCTCCATTATTCCCTATCTAGGGGGATGTGGTGGCATTTTGCGAGCAAAATCAACAGAAATTGCAAGGGATCTACTCCTGCCTGTCCTCTAAAGACCCCCCAAGTTCCAGGGAGATTGGACCCTAAGGAAGCCATGATCCATGTGTTTCTACAGTGGTTGTCATCCACCCCACAATAGAAACAAATAGGGTAGCTGGAGGGTACCTTCTTTGGGGGGGGGGCCTTCTTTGGGTGGGTAGTCCTGTTGTTCTGCAGTAGAAGAGTGAGATTTGCATCCAATAGCCCTTTAAAGATGAACAAGATTTCAAGGGATAAACTTTCAAGTGTCAAAACTCCCTTCATCAGATACAAGTAGGACTGGAGTTCCCTAAGCCCTTATATCCTAAACAGAAGGTTGGAGGGGTGTTGCCAAGAAGGTAGTCAGGATGCAAAGATGCACCGCAGCTTGATTAGAGCAGGGGAGAAATGCTTATGGGTAGGAAATGTGGAAAATGCTACAGATGCTAAAAGATTTATATATTAATGCCCTACACAATGGGGACACATTCTCCTCTCTCTGTGCAGTATGGCAGGCAGATTCCCCTGGGTAAGGGTCATAATCCCTAAGAATTTCGTCCTAATTGTGGGAGGATTTGCAGACTGGATTATGTTTCCCAGTGAAGCACAGGGAAACAATTTGCAAACTTATTAACCAATCTGAGTCGGGCTATTACAATATGAAAGAAGATGAACAATTATTATTATTATTAACATTTCCTTCAACAGCCAGTATGACGTACAGTTGTCCTGAGCTTATTGTATAATTAAAATAACAATAAGATGCATGATTCCATCTTTATCAACTGTCATTCTCAAATTGTTCATAAACTTCTTTATGAAACTCATGGGTGAAAAAAAATAGAAGGGCCCCTAAATACATTCTAACAACTGTTGCTGTATCTTGCAGGATGAATTGTAATTATTCTAATAATTATTATATGGTAACCATGTTTGTACAAATTTCTGTAGGGACCCATATCTTTACATATCTGCACATACTTGTATGTAGTAATCCTGTTCATACTCTTTGTATACAAAGATTTTGCTACCATTTTGCCATTGTCTAATTAAAAGAATTTTTGGCTTCCATACTTGAGGCAATATCATTATGGCTGCAATAATTAAATGTTTTAACAGAACTTCATGCTGTTTTTTTCAATCCAAAAGGGACTTCACCTAATAGACAGGTCATTGGTGTTTAATCAACCAAAGTAAAGTCCAGTATATTATTATTATTATTATTATTATTATTATTATTATTATTTATATCCTGCCGTCCCCACAAGCGGGCTCAGGGTGGGTTACAACAGAAGATAAAATATACAAGATAAAATCACAATAAATTAACACACCTTTCTAATAAAACACCTGCTCACCGTATAAAAAACGTAACATCTGACAGAGGTGGAGGTGTAGCTTAACCATGCGTAGTCACTCATATATGGGGGGTAGATGGTCAATACCCCCTACAGACATAGAGGAGAATGGGAGAGAGGCTCATTTGGTGGAAACCCTGATGGCCTCAACCATACACCTGGCGGAACATCTCCATCTTACAGGCCCGCCTGAAGGAGACAAGATCTTGGCGGACCCGGGTGTCCTCAGACAGAGAGTTCCACCAGGTCAGGGCCAGGACCGAAAAGGCCCTGGCCCTGGTTTAGGCCAATCGAGCCTCTCTGGGGCCAGGGACCACCAGTAGGTGCTTACTGACTGATCTCAGCACCATCCAGGGGGTATATGGGAAGAGATGGTCCCTCAGGTATGCTGGTCCCAGTCCGTTTAGGGCTTTATAGGTTATAGATATATCCACTATCTCTTTGTGTATTAATTTCAGAACTTCTATACTGAAGGATAAGTCTACTGTAGCACGGGGGGCGGGGGGGAACCTACCAAACTAATTAGCCAATGTGAGTGTGGGCTATTATGATATGAAAGAAACCAAACAAAATTTAATGAGCTGAACCTGAATGTGATGTCTGTGCAAATCTCATACTGAATGCTTTTTTTTAAAAAAATAGTATTTTGGCAATGAGTGTGCTCTGACTTGGATAGCCCAGGCAAGCCCCATCTTGTCAGATCTTGGAAGCTAAACAGGGTCGGCCTTGGTTAGTAAATGGATGGGAGACGACCAAGAGAAAGGAGGGTCGCTCGCTATTGAGAAGCAGGCAATGGCAAACCACCTCTGTGAGTCTCTTGCTAAGAAAACCCCACCAGGGGTCACCATAAGTCAGCGATGACTTGACAGCACTCTCCACCACCATCAACAATGTGTGCACAAACATTCACAAGACAACAAAATAGTATTTTTTAAAATTAGCCAGTTTGGTGTAGTGGTTAAGAGCGTGGGACTCTAATCTGGAGAACCGTGTTTGATTCCTCACTCCTTCACTTGAAGCCAGCTGGGTGACCTTGGGCTAGTCACAGCTTCTAGCTCTCTCAGCCCCACCCACCTCACAGGGTGTTTTGTTGTGGGGATAATAATGACATACTTTGTAAACCGCTCTGAGTGGGTCTTAAGTCATCCTGAAGGGCGGTATATAAATCGAATGTTGTTGTTGTTATTGATGTATTTGTTTTCCTCTTTTAAAAGGCCAGCGGGACCAGTGCAGATAACCACAAGGATAATTCCATGGCTAATTCAAAGAGCAAGACGGAAGGCGAAAGGAAACTAGCTGTTTTCTTTCGTATATCCAAGCTGAAGGTATTGTGATTTTAATTCTAATTTCCTAGTAAATTTTTTTTAAAAAATTATCACTAATTCCTTCGAATAAGCATCTAAGTGATAACGGAAATACTATTCTTCTGGGGGGCCCTGAAGAGACATTCACACAAAACCTGGAACTCACAGTCATTCTACATGTTACTTCTATGAGTTCTGCACAGAGCCAACCCGTGCTCTGAGCAGACACACATTACCTCGGGGTATTGGCCTCTATTTAAAAATAAAAACAGCATGCAAACAGGCTCAGAAAGCTGCCACCAGGGGAGAGAAAGTTCCTTCCTTTCTCCTAAGCTTTTTTCCCAGGGCAAAAACAACGCGGGGAAGGAGAGTTTTCCCCTTTTTGCTGCTGCATGGGCACACAATACCTCCAGAAGGAGCAGCAGAAATGGGGAAATGTCTCCCCTCTGCATTGTTTTTGCACGGGGGTGGGGGGAAGCTTGGGAGAAAGGCAGGAACGTTCCCTCCCCGGGTGGCAGCTTTCTGAGCCCATTGGCATGCTGTTTTTAAAAAAACAATACAAGACAGTCCCCGAGGTGATGTGTGTCTGCGCAGAGCACGGGTGAAGAACTAGGGCCAAGCTACATGTGACGCATTACACTTGAATGGCAAGTGAATGGACTCAGAGCGGGACCACAAGTGACGCCTGACACAGGTTGGACACTTGCCAGCTTCCCTCAAGTTTTGATGGTAAACGTAGGCAGCTTGGCGGAATGTTGGACAAGTGACAGTTGAAAAGTCCATTGGACAGCAGTCAGAGAGCGAAGCTGCGAGACCAGGATGCCTACATTTCCCATCAAAACTTGAGGGAAGCTGACTAGTGTCCAACCTGTGTCAGGCGTCACTTGTGGTCCCGCTCTCACATGTATTCCTCCCTGTTCACTTGCACTCCACTCGCGTCACTTCTAGCTTGGCCCCTAGTAAAAGAAGTAACGTGTAGAGTGACTGTCAGACCGGGCATATAGTTGGACACCCAGATGCCTTCCAGCTTCTTCCACCCTCTTTCACGCATGACTTGTTATGCAGAGCTGCAGTCAGAGGGAAATTATAGCAGTGCGATCCTAAGAGAGTTACACCCTTCTAAGTAAATCAAATTCAATAGACTTAGAAGGGTGTAACTCTGCTTAGGATTGCACAGTAAAGGTGTCAGGTGTCTGATTACCATCATGGTACATACCAACATCAAATACATTTTTTTTTTTAGGGAAAACCGGTACTGCAGTAGCATTGGCTGAAAACATGATACCTGTTTACTCAAACAGCAGCTTGAATTACTAATGCTGGAAATGTATTCTGAACTGACTCAGAGGGTTTTTTTTCATGCAAGCTGGACAAAAAATGGATAGTTACAGAGGCCTCCACTAAGGGATGATTCCCAGCTGTTCTCTCATTGCTGATACAAATGATGTGGCTTTTGCAGTATAGCAAAACCAAAGGGATCACAATGTAAAGGACAAGACAACAAAACAGACCATTGTGAACTGTAGCGCTTCCTGAATAAAGACTGAGTGAAATAGGTATTGTACTCAAAACAGAAATAGTGGTGTATTAAAAGGTAAAGGTCTGTGCAAGCCCCTGTGCAAGACCCATGGGGGGGACGTCGCATCACGACATTTTCTTGACAGACTTTTGTTATGGGGTGGTTTGCCATTGCCTTCCCCAGTCATCTGCACTTCACCCCCAGGAAACTGGGTACTCATTTTACCAACCTCGGAAGGATGGAAGGCTCAGGGCCAAGCTACAAGTGACGAATGACACTTGAACAGCAAGTGTATTTCTCCCAGTTCACTTGCCCTCCACTCAATCCACTTGCTGTTCAAGTGTCATTCGTCACTTGTAGCTTGGCCCTCAGTCAACCTTGAGCGTGGCTATCTGAACCCGGCTTCCTCCAGGATCGAACTCAGGTCATGAGCAGAGCTTGGGCTGCAGTACTGCAGCTTACCACTCTGCACCACGAGGTTCTTTTTTGTTTAGTGTATTAATTACTTACAATTATCAAGATATGTACATCAATATAGACATTTCATTCCAAACATTTTAAACAATGGCCAAAGCATAGTAAATAATCTATTTCAATAGGATGAAGCTTTGTTTGTTTCTGTAAGACGGAACTTGACGGGGCTTCCGGCTAACTCTCACGTTTCGGTGTTACATTTCCTTCTTCAATGAGGCAGATTAACAATGGGCAATGGGACCTCCATGTGGGGATATTATCTATGCTTTCCTTTTACCTGATCCCATCACCCTACTGCTAGAGTAATTTTTATTATCTTTTTAAAAAATCTGTAGTAGGTATATTGTGATAGTGTTCTGATACTCTTGCAATATGTGCAGATAAAGTGCTGCCAAGTCACAGCCAACTTATGGAGTAGGGCTGCCAGCCCCCTTTGGAGGCAGGGGATCCCCAACCCCCAGCTGCTACCATCCACCAGTGCTTACCTGACCAGTGGGTGGGGGGGAAGGTGTGGGGAGGCTGGCTGGAGCATGTGGCTAAATGGCATGCGCACACTTCAGGGGTTCAGATTTTGTGCAAGATACCAGATATCTGTCTATGGTCTGCAGGTGGAACTAATGAGATTAAAGTTGTTTTGTGCTGGATTTTCCTGAACTCATGGGATTTAATCTGAGACTGGTGTTTTGTAACTTTGTTTCTACTAGATACAGGGCAGCTTTCGTATTTCACAAGAATAGTTGGAAAACCAGTCTGGGAGGGCGGCGACAAAGCTCTCTCTCTCTCTCTCTCTCTCTCTCTCTCTCTCTCTCTCTCTCTCACACACACACACACACACACACACACACACACACACACACAGACACAGGTATTGGAGTACAGAACCGGGGAAAATATTTGCAGAGGTAGATGACATCAAAGTAAGAGTTTTGAGCTGGCTATGGTGCCCATCAGAAACATTGGGGGGCACACAATGTGGAAACTGGCATTGTGTGACACTGTAACATTGATTCTACCTGGAAGTGACATCACAGCACTACTGATGGTCTAGGAATTTCCTAAATCTCCATAGAGTTTTGGTTTTCATAGGAATCTGGGAAATTCTTAGAGCAGGTGTAGCATCACTTCCAGGTATGCATCTTAAAGTAACAGCACAGTATTGTGTCATGTTAATACTCACCTTTTGTCCCCAGCGTTCCATCTAGTAGCAGTGGGAGTCCAAAATGTGGGGCCAGGAACCATAACCCCATAGTACCCATATGTTTATTTCCTGATGTCTATTTACTTCTACCACAGAGTCAAGAACTGATTGTGGCCCTCCTCCACTTCATTAGAATAGGAGTTTCTTCAGAACAGCTGAGTAGGCATCGCCTTTGTGTCTACAGGGAGCACTCATAACAACAACAACAACATTCAATTTATATTCTGTCCTTCAGGACAACTTGATGCCGCATTCAGAGTGGTTGACAAAGTGTGTTATTATTATTATCCTCATGACAATCACCTTGTGAGGTGGGTGGAGCTGAGAGCGCTCCGGAGAGCTGTGACTGACCCAAGGTCACCCAGTTGGCTTCATATGGAGGAGTGGGGAATCAAACTCTACATTAAAGTCCCATTGTTCTTAACCACTACACCAAACTGGCTCACGAGGCTTGGAAACTCGTAACATTTTGTAGAACTTTCCAATATTTTGTGATAGTGCTCATCTTCTACGGCGACACTCTCGTTGTGTCAGCCACTCCCTGTTCAAAATTCCAAAGCTTCTCACCAGATCAACAAGGTTGGAGATCCCTGTTCTAGCCTACACACTGGGTAATCAGCCCAAAAGCACCATTTCATCAACTTCCATGGATAGTCTGCAGAATTCATTCGTGTGCTTCCTCTATGCTCCTCACAAGTCCTGTTCAGTCAAGGCAGGCTGGGTGAGTGCTGTTAGAACAATCTGGCCTTAGCCATTCTGAGGAACTGCTCCCACATCCACTAATCCTACCAGTCAGCACCCGGTGCGCAACATTTGTAAGCACTCACAACATCATCTCCCTGAATTTTTTTGTGAGTCTCCACAAACACATACATGAATTGTAATTCCCAAGAACAAGGATATGAAAATCTAAATATGGGCCGTTTCCACACGGCTTACCTTGTTCCAGAAAACAGCGAAATCTCGCACGAAATCACACGAGAAGATGCTGTTATTGTGCGAGAAGTTTGCGAGATTTCGCTGTTTTCCGGAACAAGGTAAGCTGTGTGGAAACGGGCATGGTGTTACATACAAAGCTATCTAACAGAAATCAATCACTGTGACATTGAGAGATCTCTGTCTTTTGGTGCTACACCTCTGAAGATGCCAGCCACAGCTGCTGGTGAAACGTCAAGGACTACAATGCCAAGACCACGGCAATACAGCCTGGAAAACCCACAACAACCATCGTTCTCCGGCCGTGAAAGCCTTCGACAATACATAGAAATCAAATCCCTGGTCCATATAGTGTTGACTGGCATCAGCTCTAGCTTTCTCGGTGCCTGTCTGAGATCCTTTAAATGGAGATACCCTGATTGAACATGGAAATTGATGCATGAGTGAAAGCTAGGGATCCCAGGTCACCTGGTGTGGGCAGGGGATCCCCCAATCCCACCCTCCATCCCCTGCCACCACTCACCTGGCTGTTGGAGGGAAGGCGGGGGAATAGGCCTCCTGGGTGCACTCCTGGGGCAGAATCGGACTCAGTAGGGGCCCAAAATGCAGGAGTGCTCCCAGGCCTTTTGTGATGATGTCAGTTCCCGGAAGTGACATCATCACAAAAGATGAGTGCTGGGTCCCCCCTCCCCCCCGGAGGGTAAGGAAACCTGGCAACCCTAAAGCAGGCCAGGCAGCAGCCATTACAGCAAGTAAGACTGTCACGTACATAGCAATTTGTTCCATGTTTTAAGCCTAACAACAAGTGTTCTGTCTAGTAACCAACCACAAGCATCCGTGCATTAGCCAATCACAAGTTTTCAAGTGTTATGTTGCAAAGTATGTCTCTTTATCATTGTTGCAAAGCTCTGTGCTTCAGTTAGTCTGAGGTGGTTGCTCACAGCATGCATGCATGAACAAACTGAGCATTCATTTACGTTGGTTTTGAGAGTCTACTTTGACATAGGCCAATCTGTTGCTCTACCACTGAGCCATGGCCCCTCCTTACTAGCCATCGTGGAATGATGCATAGTACAAACTGGCAATTATTATAAACAGGATAGTAATCACTCTCCACAGAAAGGCTGTTTGTTGACTGCTTCTCACTGAAAGCATTACGAGTCATTTGGTTGTTATTTTTGCAGCCCTGGTGATGCCACTTTAATGCTTTGTAGCAATCCGTTATTAATTGCATGTGCTTTCCACCTTCTCTTTTAGATATTTCTGCTGGCATTGTCTTTTGCCTATCTGGCCAAAACCATGTCTGGAGCTTACATGAACAGCATGCTCACGCAGATTGAAAGGCGGTTCAACATCCCCGCCTCACTGGTTGGAGTCATCAATGGAAGCTTTGAAATGGGTATGCAAGTTATTGGGTTGGATCCCAACTACATTGGGGATTTCCACCAGTTCCCCCTTCTGGCTGCATCCCCCCCTCCATGCAATGTCTCAAGATCCCATATTGTCCATGAGCAGCATTTTGCAGAGATCTGTGGGCTGCAGTGGGAAGGGGAGGTTGGAAAGTTCCATTCACTGATGGAAGATTTAGTCTGGATCCGACCCCTTGATCGGTTTGAGAGGCTCAGTTCAGAACTCCACAACAGACTCTCAAGGGACCTGCCCAGAGAATTTGTGCATTTGTTTACTTTATTTATATTCCATCTTCCTCACTGAGACTGGGAGGATTAAGCAATTAAATGCGCTGAAATCAGTATAATAATACATGCATAGCATTAAAAACTAGGTTGCAAAATTAAAGAATGCAACACAATTAGTACAGTGCATACATTCAACAATGGAGTGAATATGTCTTCCTTCTTCCCTTTTTACATGCATGAACATACATGAAGCTGTCCTATACTGAACCAGTCAATCAAAGACAGTATTCTCTATTCAGATTGGCAGGGTCTCAAGTGAGAGATCTTTCACATTTCCTATCAACAGACCCTTTCAACTGGAGATGCCGGGGATTGAACCTGGCACTCTCTGCATGCAAAGCAGAGGCTCTACCTCTGAGCCACAGCCCCTCCTCATTTATAAAAATGCTTTCCTAAACAATTCCATTTTACACATTTGGTGGAATTGACTTTATCAGGCAGTCCGTTCGACCATTTGGGAGCCACAACGGTGAATGATCAGACCTGGGCAGCTGTTCAACTTATCCATTTGCAAGGTGACACCTTCCGAAAGCTTTGCTCAATAAGAGAAGGTGCCACTTTATAAAACTCCCTTTATTAAAACCACAACTCTATTCTCCTTATAAAAATGCCCACCTGAACATTTTCATTTTACACATTCTGCAGAATAATAGCCGCATAGGAGCCTTCCTAACCTTGTGGAGCAGGCTGTTTCACCAAGTGGGAGCTATAACAGAGAATGCTAAGTGCAGGCAGCTGTCCATCTTACCCATTTGTGGAGTGGCACCTTCAGAAGAATTTGCTCAGATGAGTGAATCTGCTACAGTGGAGCGTCTCAAGGGTGGCAGTCCTGTAGTTATGTGATTCCTTAGCGCCTTGAATTTTATTCTTTGAAGTAATACTACTTTAGATCTCTTCTAGATCCATAGACAGACTAAATGAATGTGGAATATCTTAAGACAAACTTAATAGCAATTAAAATATCTTGTAAAGTGGTATTCTAGAGCAAACTTACGTCAATTAAGGAGATCTCCTGGAATTGCAACTGATCTCCAGATGGGGGGACACTGGCTGCCCATTTACGAGCTGAGTTGGGACTCCCTTCAGCGAGGGCTCGAGCCCACCTGATAATTATAAAATTGGGGGGGGGGGAAAGCCAGCTAAAAACTCCTGACTCATACAGTAAACTTAGTTTCCATCTACTGAATAACAAAGATAATGCTCGCCTTCCATTTATTAACTACATCGTTGCCAGATATACTATCCCTGATGATTTATTGCAGCCCTCAGAGAATAGCTTTGATCTTCGCGATTGGATCTTTAGAGAAGATGCCCTAATTGATGCTTCTCTGATTTCTCAATCAAGGTTTGCTCCCTGGTTTAATATGATTTAAAAAGATCATTGTAAGGCCTCCTACTTAACCAACATAACTGCGTATAACCTTAGGAGGACCTTTACTTCATTGCGCTTTCAAACAATGCCTATGGAGATGCTAATGGGCTGATATAGAAAGACGCCAGTTGACCAATGCATCTGTATATGGGGTCATTCAGTGGAGGACTTCCCTCATTATATCCTGGCTTGCCCTCTATTCGCAGAACCTAGGAATAAATTCCTGGCTGAGATCTTGCTTGCTCTACATCCTCTGTCTGACTCTGGCCGATTCCAGATGACTAACCTTAAGTCGCTTCATGCCGCCCTCTTCCGGATCGCGACGGGGAAAATGCGAAATATCGCGTTTCCTCACGCGAGTTTTGCGCGTCGTCGCGCAAAACTCGTGCGAGGAAACGCGATATTTCGCATTTTCCACGTCGCGATCCGGAAGAGGGCGGCATGAAGCGACTTAAGGTTAGTCATCTGGAATCGGCCTCTGATAAGATGGTCACGATGCTCTCCGACAAGGATTCTTTTATGTCCCTAAGACTGGCGCTTTTTGCTTTAGCTGCTAGGAAGATCAGAGCAAAGGAATCAGCCATTGATTCACTGTGATTGCTTTTAGAAGGTTTTATTAATTTTAAAGTTTTTTTAGTAGGGCGTTTTATGTGGTTTTGAAGTGTTTGATTACCTGATTATTTTGATAATGTATTATACTGATATTTGAGAGTGTTTTGACATTGTGAAGGCCAATGGCCATATACAATAAAACGAATCTGATCTGATCTCCAGATGACATGGCTGCATGCAACATTGACAACGAGTAACATAATTTTTTGTGTAGGAGAGAGAAAAGATAACTTAAAATCTCAAGTTCTTGAGTCTTAAAAAATATTCATACTTCGCATTCTTTCTGTCCGCAGGTAACTTGCTGGTCATTGCCTTTGTGAGTTACCTAGGAGCAAAATGTCATAGACCACGGCTAATTGCTGTGGGTTGTGCAGTTATGGCCTTGGGATGCTTTTTGATAGGGCTACCTCATTTTCTGATGGGAAGGTGAGCCTTTATGTTTCATATATCCTCTTCAGTGTAATTTCTCTCCCTAAAATAATTATGTATCTGTACAATATTTAACATACAATATTTAACATAACATTCCACAAAATGAACTCGCAGAAGAAAGGCAAAACATAGTCCAAAGAAACGTGTAAGGACTCTGTTCTGAATGGGTATGTCTTTGCCAAATCTGATTTTTCAAAATAATGGGCCGTTTCTAGACGGCTTACCTGCCTCCAGAACGTCGCGCCATCTTGCGGGGAAAACGCGAAATATCGCGTTTTCTCGCGCGACTTTTGCGCGACGTCGCGCAAAACTTGCACAAGAAAACGCGATATTTCGTGTTTTCCCCGCAAGATGGCGCGACATTCTGGAGGCAGGTAAGCCATCTGGAAACGGCCATGGTGTGTGAGTGTCCAGGTACAATTAGGGAAATGAAAGAGATCATGACTGTGAAAGAACAATTGCCAAGAATAGGATACAAACGTTGATTCGGTAGACAGAAATGCATGAGCAAGAGAGGAACAGTGTGTGTATGTTCCTAGCTTGGAAACATAATTTGGAAGTTGAGGCTGTTTATAAAATCCCAGGCAGAAAGGCTGTGTTCTTTGCTGCTAGGGTTACCTCAAGGTAGGACCTGGAGTTTTCTTGGAATTACAGTTTCCTTGGCAGTTTTGGAAGCTATGACATTATATCCTTGCTGAGCTTTTGCACATCCCGAATTCTGCCTTCCCCTGATACTTCTTTTTCTATGTAACTGTTTCACACGAGTACATGAGTTTTCCCATTGCTGAAAATACTTGGTAATATTTGCTCCTGAGGAAAGAAACCAAAGCAAAGACAGATACCCTATTTTCATTCCGTACACACATTATTTTTTCTTCACAGGTACCAGTACGAAAACTCTGCTAATTTAGCAGAAAATTCTTCTTCCTTCATGGCCGTTTGCCTTGCCAATCATACCTTAGCTACTGAACAACCCTCAGAAGGTGAGGTTCCCCTCTCTGTTTAGTATTCATTGATACTTCTTTTTCTATGTAACTATCTTGGTTAGTGACCTGATCTAGATAGCCCAGGGGAACCTTATCTCATCAGATCTTGGAAACTAAGCAGGGTCAGCCTCGGTTAGTATATTGGATGGGAGACCTCCAAGGAAGACCGGCTTCATTATGCAGAGGCAGCCAAGGAAACCATGTCTTTTAGTCTCTTGCCATGAATGCCCCACCAGGGGTCACCATAGGTCAGTTATGACTTGATAGCACTCTCCACCACCATCCTGGCTAGTAAATTTGTATTTTGTAAGCAAAATGGATTGTTAGGCTTAATAAGGGTTCTTGCAAAAGCTTAATTCTGTTTTGAAAGAACTAAGACTCCCTCATGAAGCCCGGAATTGCTTGTAGGCCATATCAGCATACATACTTCTAGGGTTGTCAACTTCCAGGTTGGAAAAATTTCTAGTGGGTATAATGCTACAGAGTCCACCCTCGGAAGCTGCCGTTTTCTCTAGGTTAACTGATGGCTGGAGATCACTGGTAATTCCAGGAGTTTTCCATCCCCCACCTGGAGGTTGGCAACCATACACACTGTTAGCCTCTGAAACATCAGAACTGATTTGTCACTTACACTTGTGCAGGTGAATTTCACCAATTGTATAAGAATCCCAATTCTAAGGCCTTCCCAGGTCATCTTAAACCGGATTCCAGTGGCATCTTAAAGACAAATCTATTCCAGCATAAACTTCTGTGATTCAGAGCTCACTTCCTCAGATGCATTCAGTGTTCATTCATTAGGCTGATATATTTATACTACAAGTTGTAAACAACAGAAAAGGGAGGGAATAATCACAGGTACCAGAGTAGGTGATGTTTCTGATTACTCTCCTGATAATTGTTAGTCCTAAAGAAGTCAGGAATGCAAAATAAAATGTCATGAAATTGCCACGGACGCTTCATTTTGATGGAAGCCAGGAAGATATAACATTGCATTTCACAGTATGGTTTTACTTCTGAATGGATGGCATTAAAGTATTTCGTTACCTGAGAAAGCTTTCAAACAGACATCTTTCTTTGTTTATTTTATTCACAGAATGTAAAAAACAGGCTGGATCTTTGATGTGGGTGTTTCTGTTGGTGGGAAACCTCATTCGAGGAGTTGGTGAAACTCCCATCACCCCTTTAGGAATTTCGTATGTGGAAGATTTTGCAAAATCAGAAAATTCTCCTTTCTACATTGGTAAACCTACAAATGCCCAAGCTTAGTATTATGTACTGACATGAAAAAAAGTTCTTATAAAGCCTTGGTTTCCTGGGATTCCTTTTGGAAAGAAAGGCGATTTAGAAGTGTAATTAAAACAATTAAAAACAATTATATTCACCAGGGCTTTTTTTCTGGGAAATGAGGTGGTAGAACTCAGTGGGTTGTCCTCGGAAAAAATGGTCACATGGCTGGTGGCCCCCCTCCCTGATCTCCAGACAGAGGGGAGTTGAGATTGCCCTCCATACCACTCGGTGGCACGGAGGGCAATCTAAACTCCCCTCTGTCTGGAAATCAGGGGGCGGGGCCACCAGCCATGTGACCATTTTCAAGAGGTTCCGGAACTCCGTTCCCCCGCATTCCCCCTGAAAAAAAGCCCTGATATTCACACCTAAACTACGGGTAATGGAGGCAGCTGGCCTGCCTTAGGCTGAAAGATCAGATATCTCTTCTTGTTCTTTCCCACAGACTACAGAAATCAGTTCCCCTGGAGAAAATGGCTGCTTTGGTGGGTGGACACTTTGGCATTATACAGCTCAGAGGTCCCCCCCCCGCAAAGCCCTCCCACCCTAGACTCCACCTCCAAATCTCCAGGAATTTCCCAACTCAGAGCTGCCAACTTTACCCACCCCACACTTCCTTTTCCTGATGTAATTTGGCTTCCTGGCAGCCCTTTTGTTCCAGTAGGTTAAATTAACCTACTGGAACAAAGGGGCTGCCAGGAAGCCAAACTATACTATACATGCATTTTCACTGCCAGGAAAACTGTTACCATGAGTGTACTATATGTTCAGGTTTGTTTGCTATTGGCAGTTCCAGCATAGATGTCAGGCTGAGACCTTGGAAACTGTGATGGAAATAAAACAGAGGTGTACTCTTGCTTTGCTGGCATGGCTTCAAAATATCACAGCTAGGGGATCAGTTACACTCTCAGAAGAATACCCGCCCCCCGCCCCCACTTGTCCTGCATCACAGTCTGGATCCAAATTTGGTGGTCAACACAGCAGCAGCTATTTAGAGAAGTTTAACAAGGAGATTTACGGTGCAATCCTAAACAGAGTTACTCCAGTCTAAGACATTGAAATTAATTTGGCGTAGACTGGAGTAACTCTGCTTAGGATTGCACTGTTATTTATGGATCTCCATCATCTTGCCTAATTTAGACATCCATCACTTATAAAACAGAGTGTGTGCATTTGTTTTTAAAATAAAGGGGCATGAAGGATTCTGTTCCTTTCTGCAGTCTGTCTTGCAACTTTATTGTTCTGTCAGCCAACCTCTGATATAAACCCTCCTGGGAGAAAAGTATCTAGATGGGACAAGCTGTGTGGAGGTAGCCAAGGGGGAAGGGTTCCATCAATCTAATCCTTGTGTTCTTTTGGACCCTTCTCTATATGATTGGGGCAGGCTCAGGTTTAAAGCATCGGTCTGCTATCATAGCTCTTTACAAGGCAGAACTGTTGTTTTGAAAGAATATCTCAACATGCTTCTTAAGAAACCTATAATACCCGAAGAGCCGGTTTTTCTTTTCCTTGACAATACTACAGTACGCTACCTGAAAATATTTGCTTACTCATTTAAAAACCACAGCATAGCATTTTTAAAAGCTTCTTAAGGTGCATATGTTTGCGTTTGCTCTCTCATTGTGACCTCTAGCCAAACAGGTTTTGTGGAACAATATTTCATTGGAAGGGAGGACAGGAAGTTGCACTATAAATGTTCAGTGTGGACGGACCGTGATAAATCTTGGGAATGGGGATGGTATGAAACTACAGGCCCAGTTCTCATCACAGTTCTAGTTCTGGCCACTAGCCTTGCATTTTGTTTGCTTATTTTTAAATACATGCTTTGTTTTTCCACTTAAGTGTCTTAAAAGCAGCTTCCAGTTCAGCAGTGAGAAACATCATAAACCATTGTAAATTAAATCTTTTTTTTTTGAGGATTTAATTGTATAATTTTAACACCACATGAAAGCTCCGACCCCATTTCTCAACACCCAGCTTCCAGATTTGAATCTCTGAACACTTCATAACATCCATTATAAAAAGTATATCTTATTCATTTCTGAAATACTTCAATGGAGCAGGTTAGGTCCGCTGAGAGAGACGCTATGGGTGCCCAAAGCATCACTTGGGAGCTATCTCACATTTAGATTCCTTTGGGGCCTATTTCGTATTTAGAAACACATAAACAAGGTCTTTATTAGAATAGATGTGCTGCTGCTGTCTTCCAGGGGCAGTCATACCTAGAGGTGGGCACGAAAAGCAATACAAACAAAAAAAAAGCCACGAACAGCCCAATCAGCTGTTCGCGAGCAAGCTGTTCATGAGGCCCCGTTCCCGACGAACATCTGTTCGTTACAAGCCCTGTTCGTGGTGTTCATCAGCCGTTTGTCAAGCCAGACAGTGTGGCGACTTTCAATCAATTCCCTTGGCAACAGTAGACACGGACATTCTGAACTCTGTCTGAACTCCTGTTGCCCTGGAAACCCCAAACTAAGCTCAGGGGCACTTCACCCCCGACTCAGCCACTTGTCAGGGAAAACCCTGACAAGGGCTGATTGCAGCCTGCCGGGGTTTAAATTTCCCTCTCCCTGCTGCTGCACAGTGCAAGAGGGATATTGAAATCCCCCACTCAGCTGCTTGTCAGGGAAACCCCTGACAAGCGAGCAGCTGAGTGCAGCCTGCCAGGGTGAAATGCCCTTATCCCTGCTGCTGCACAGTAGCAGGGAGAGGGGCAGTTCACCTCTGACTCAGAGCCTCACTACAAGTGACATTTTACACGTGAAGGATACTGGATCATTTTCGCAAGTCTTTCTGGGAACTGAAGTCCCTCTCCCCCACCCCTTTTCCTTCTGTTCCTTCCCCTCGCTGCCTGAAGAGACAGAGAAAGCCTACGGCAACAGCAGCTTTTGCAAATTGTCTTGCTCGGAGGGGGGGGGGGTGCTCTGGAGAAAGCTGACATGTTGGTGAAGTCCTAGTGTCCTTCCCCTCTCTGTTAGAATTGCCGCCTGAAGAGTCAGAGAAAGCCTGTGGCAACAGCAACTTTTGCAAATTGTTCCTCCAGTTACAAGCCTGCTCTCAATGATCTTTGGGGGCGGGCAGCTGCAACTTTCTCAGCTTTCTCCAGAGCATCCCCCCCCCCCCGCCAGCAAGACGATTTGCAAAAGCTGATGTTGCCGTTGGCTTTCTCTGTCTCTTCAGGCAGCCATTCTAACAGACAGAGGGAGGAACAGAAGGAAAAGGGGTGGGGGAGAGGGACTTCAGTTCCCAGAAAGACTTGCGAAAATGATCAAGTGGCCTTCACGTGTAAAATGTCACTTGTAGCAAGGCTCTCAGCTGTTTGTCAGGGGTTTCCTGACAAAGTCTCCCCCCCTCCCTCAAGCCAGCTGGAAGGAGGGAGACTTTGAAGGGAAGGAGGTTCCCCACACCATTTGCACGGAGCTTTCTTCTGTTCCAAGTCTTCCCCCTCCCTCCCATGAACAGCCAACCACAAACATGTTCGTGAACAGGGTCATGCTCATGGTTGTTTATGATTCCCTGTTCATGGATGGCAATGAACAACAAACACCGTGTTCATTTTTTCTTGTTCGTGCCCATCTCTAGTCATACCTACATGGCATCTGGGCAGCTACCTTGAGCCTTGGGCCAGAAGGGACCCTGACCAACCATGGTACCTCTCCAATGCCTGCCTGCCTTCTTTGCCTTCTTCTTGGCATGCCTGTCTGCTGCCTCTGGCCTGGGGGCCCAAGGAGCAGCCAGCTGGCTCAACCCCTGTTCACCCCCTTTGGGGCTTGGCTTGCTGACTGAAATCTCGCCAGCTGCAGCACAACCCATCCCACCCCTCCGGAACAGCAGCCAGCTTGACAACTGCTGCATGCATTGCCTTACATGGGATGTATGTTGCTTGAGGCTGGGGTGGTTAAGGTGTGTGTGGGATTCTGTGACCCAGTCCTGGACATTTTCCCAGGACCGCAGAATCACTAAGGCCACTCCTGCTGTCCTGCCAGCAGCAACTTGCCTGGTTCCGCGGACACCCAATGCATCTTGGGCCCCCAGAATTTGGTATCCCTAGTCTTCCCTTATTGGTGGCTTTGCCTCTATCTGAGCTATGCAGTCTGTATTTGGACAAATGATGATCCACAGTTTCTCTAGATGCAAATATGTTTCTTGTGCTGAATTTTATGAACTTAAGAAGTTTTGTAATCTGAAGTTCTCCCACCTCCTAGTTGCAGCCTAGCAACTCACCTGGCAAATGGCATTCAAAGCAAGTACTATCACCTAATTGACAACAGATTTCTCCTTTCCCTATTCTGTAGTCCCAAACAGGAAGGCAGCAATAATATGTGCTTTATCAATCTCTGGTGGCTCCTAAATATGACTGAAACGCTGTCTCGGAGGTTGGTGGGTTACACAGACTACAGTCCTAAGATCTAGGGTTACTTTACTATCCCTATCCTGTAGAAAATAGTGGTGCAAGATGCCATGGTGTCTCTTCTAGTTGCATACCCAGATGTGACATCAACTTCAGCAATGCTCTAGGAATTTTCCAAATCTCTATAGTAAAAACCATAGAGGTGCTCTAGGTATTTCCCAACTCCCTCTGGGTTTTACCATAGAGATTTGGGAGTTTCCTAGAGCATTGCATGTTGCTGGTTCTTCCTCCAATTTTTGTCTCCTCTGCCAGCGGAGTTTTTCCGCTATGGTAGGAAACATGGAAGCCCTACTAAGAACACTTTTCCTGGGCCTCAGTGAATCAAATGGGGCACATGTCTGAGTAGATCTGCTTAGGATTGCTCCCACATTGTCCTAGTGGCACATGAAGTTTTCATTTGTATACCGAGGACAATCACAATATTTAGACACCAATGCGAACCTCTATTGCTATTGCAATAGAGAATCTTCAGATGGTGTTTTCTAATAAATGTCGAAAAACACACTTGTTTTCAATAAAGAAAAGGATTTTGGAAGTTTCATATGGTTTCTTTTTCCTTCTCTCTTTTAGGCCTCCTACAAATAGCAACTATCCTGGGACCCTTGTTTGGTTTGATGTTGGGTTCCCATTGTGCTCAGCTGTATGTGGATGTTGGGTTTGTTGACTTAGGTAACACAACTGAAACTGGTAAAGTTTAAGCATTGCTCAATAAGGAAGAATTTACATGCCACTCAGAAGTCACCAGATTTGCAATGGCAGTAAACACTGATCAGCTTTAACAGTCACAGTTTCCTATTCTATTTTGTTATGGTGTTTGGCTCTATTCCAGAAGGTTGTGAGATTCAGAGCCAAGCTACAAGTGATGTGTTACACAGGTTGGACACTTGTCAGCTTCCCTCAAGCTTTGATGGGAAATGTAGGTGTCCTGGTTTTACAGCTTGGCTCTCCATTACAGCTGCAAGACCAGGATGCCTACATTTCCCATCAAAACTTGAGGGAAGCTGACAAGTGTCCAACCTGTGTAACGCGTCACTTGTAGCTTGGCTCTCAGAGAGACCGAGAAGGGTCTTGCCTCAGTAACAGAGCATCTGCTTTGAGTGCAGAGAATCCCTGTTTCAATCCTTGGCCCCTCCAGTTAAAAGGATCAGCTACCGGTTGATGCAAAAGACCTTTACTTGTGATCCTGGAGATACCTTGATAAACTAATTGGTCTGAGTCAGGGTAAGACAGCTTGCATGTGTTCTCCAAGAAGAGCTACCCTAATCATGGAAATCCCAGGAGAAGAATTCCCTTGTGCATGTATGAAGGCAATAGTAAGCCACCTCTTGCCTTGAACATTGGATTGCTTCTGGCATTCTCTGCTTAGATGGAGGTAAATCTGTCTGTAGAGGGCATCTATTGGCCTGTCTCTGACATCGCTATCCTGGGAGGGGCTATTTGACCCATCAGGAAAAATCACACATATTCCAGAGAACACATGACTTCCCCCAATGGACCAAACAGTGCCCTCCCAGGATCAATATGAGGTGGCACTATAACAACAACAAAATTTGATTTATATACCGCCCTTCAGGATGACTTAACACCCATTCAGAGCGGTTTACAAAGTATGTCATTATTGTATTCACAACAACAAACACCCTGTGAGGTGGGTGGGGCTGAGAGAGCTCTGAGAGAGCTGTGACTGACCCAAGGTCAACTAGCTGGCTTCAAGTGGAGGAGTGGGGAATCAAACCTGGTTCTCCAGATTAGAGTCCCGAGCTCTTAACCACTACAGCAAACTGGCTATAAAGACCCTACTCAATCCATACCATTTTCCTAATCCAAATTGGTCACTACTAAGAGGAGAATCTGCAACTCATGTCTGACTGTTACACGGGCTCAAGAGGCCAGACCCAATGTGTGTATTCCATCATGTGTGAATGGATGGTCTGGTGGTGTTCCGTAACAAAAGTGTTTACACTCAAATTGCATATGAGAGGCTGAGAAATGTCGGCTTGCCTAAGACCACAGTGTGACTTCATGATAGCATTAAGATTTGAATGATGGATTTTTTTAGTTCACAGCTCAGTTTTTTAGCCACTGTGCTCCGGTTGCTCTCCGTGGATTGATTTCAGGCAGCACTACATATTTTGTATCTGATTCTCAGATGTTTGTCATTTGGCAGGGCCCTGGGGGTTTTACATTATTTCTTTCCCAGAAATCTATTTTATTCTTAGTAAAAGGAATGCTGTTTACTTTGCTCAGATAGCTAGCAAGAGGTGATGCAACCCCTGAAAATGACTGATAACTTGGCTCTATCTCTCCCGTTCCTTTCTCTCCAGCGGATGTGACACTGAGCCTCCTCGATGCTCGATGGGTAGGGGCCTGGTGGCTGGGAGTCATGATATGCGCTGGAGTGAACCTCCTTGTCTCCATCCCCTTCTTCTTCTTGCCCAGGACCCTTCCAATGGAAGGAGAAGAAAACAACCTCGATTTAGGAACCAAGGGAAACAGAATTCTGCTGCGAAGGGAAAGTGTGAGTCAGGCCAACCAGAAAATGAGTGAAATTGCTAAAGGTGAGCATTTTTTAAAAATTACTCTTTCCCTTATCAAAGGGGGAAAAGCTCCTTAAAAATCATACACGATGCTGTGAAAGTCTTCCATCTTAAGGCTGATAGTTCTCAAAGCTTTATCTGAAGTTTTGGCCTACTTTTCAGAGTCTCCATGGAAAGGAACACAATGAGCGATTCCGCACCCGTTGGATAATGCACTTCCAATCCTCTTTATAGATCATTTGGAATGGACTTTTTTGTGTGCGGAACAAAAAATCCACCTCAAACGATGGATAAAGTGCATTGAAAGTGCATTATCCAACGTGTGCGGAATCATCCAATGTCAGGGAACAGAGCAAGAATCAAGGGGGCAACATATTTTCTGTTTGTCTTGACAGGGTTTGCTAACCACGACCCCCATATGTCCATCATTCTCCACCTCTGAAGGCATCAGAAACAACCAGGCTCTACCTGATCCATCTGGTGCAATTCTCTGACCCCACCAGACACAACTATATTCTGCTCCTAGTCTCAAGAGGCCTGGCAACCAGGCTGAGCCTGACATGCTAAATTGGTGATGTCACCAGCACAGTGACATCACATCTGGGTACAACCCGGAAGTGCCAGAGGGTAGCTCTAGGAATCATTGGAAACTCTATGGTAAAACTAATTCCTAGAGCTACCCATTGCCACTTCCAGTTTGTGCCCAGAAGTGGCACAGCAAAGTTGGGTGACTTCATTGAGGCAACCATCGCTGGTAAAAACATAGGGGGAAACCCTGTAGTGATAAACTGATGGGCAGCCGATAGAGTGACTGTGTTGTTCAGGGCATTGAGGCCAAAACCTTTGATGCTGCCTCCAAGCATCGGTTTCCTGCCTCTGAATGAAGATGATTCCTCTAGTCACCATGGCTAGTAGCCATTAATGGGCTTCTCCTCCATGAATCTGTCTAACTTCCTGTTAAATCCATCATCACTGGCAGTGAATTTCGCCTTTAAATTTCTCATTGAGTAAAGAAACATTTCCTTGTTTCTACTTGAGCCTCATTGTAGCTCTCTGCAGATGTTACGTTACACTCATGTAAGGGGGAGCCCACTAGCCACATTTATTGGGACTGCCCTGGTCCCCATGAGGCACTCAATATGCACATTCATGTAATGTGAATTGGGAAGGATTCTCCATGCAGATTCAGCTACCCTTCGGAGAATGCAGAAACTTGATTTTCTAGAGTCCTGTAGCTGCATGGTAAACCCACATTTGTCCACATTACACAATCGTGTATATACGTTGCATCATAGACACCCACACTCTTCCAGTACGTGAGGCGAGCAGGCTCCCCTATCGTGTGAATGAAACACCAGTGTGACATCCACTAAGGACTGCTGTCTTTGCAGTATTTGATTTTCAAACATATGGCTAGAGCTCCGGTGGAAACACAGGCACTATTACAGGGCAGTGGATCCACTACCCCACATCAGATCCTGAGAGAGAGAAGGGCCGTTTCCAGATGGCTTACCTGAAGATGCTCCATGCCGCAATGTTGTGGATCGAGCCAGGGAAAACGCGATCTTTCGCATTTTCCCCGGCACAATCCACAACATCGCAGCATGGAGCGGCTTCAGGTAAGCCATCTGGAAACGGCCAAGGAGGGAGGGAAGGAGAGCAATAAGGTGGCAGGGCTAAGCATGTTTACATCACACCAGTGTGCTGACATCACTGCTGGGGGGAAACAGAAGTGCTGTTCTAGGATTTAAAAAAAATCTAGAGCATCTGTGATTTCTCTTCTGGATTTTACCGGAAGTGATATCAGTGTGCCAGCACAATGCTGGAGAGCTCTCTCTCTCCCATTTCCTCTCACCCACATTTCAGGTCCTTGGGGGGCAAAGGAAAGGTTTGTTGGGGGTCTCCCTCTATAGTAGGTAACCTAGCAAGCCTATGTCAAACCCAGACACACATAGGATTTCCATTTGCCCTCTATGAGTTGACCACCCTGTGCTGGCACTCCCTGTCTGGAACAGTGAGGGAAAATGGGGAGAGGAACAATATCACTGTGTTGGGCGATGCTCTAGGAATCCTGCAATATCTATGGTTTTTACCACAGAGATTGAGAAAATTCCTAGATTGTTGCTCAGTACAGTGATGTCACTTCTGGATCTTCACCCAGATGCGAAGCTGCATTGCATGCTGACAGAAGCAGGGAAAGGTGAGGATATGGGGGCAGCCAGGAGAGGGAAAAGAAGAAATAGTGCGGGGAGGGAGATACAGGGGGAAATGAGGTGCCTCTCACAAGTCCTTGTGGGTTTCCCGCCATGCAACTGGGCCTGGCCCAGAGGCCAGTACTGCACAACTGGGATACAGTTTTCTAGGAGAGAGGCTGACAGGGCAAAGGAAGGAAGGAAAACTGAACATGGAGGAAGAGACAAAGGTTGTTCGGCTGGTGGGGAGGAAGTGAAGGAGGCAGGAACAGGAAAGAGGCTATGGGAGAAAGAGGAAGTAGTAGGAGCAAGGAAAATAAGATGCCCCTGCAAGTCCTAGCAGGTCCCTCGCTTGTTTACTTGAATGCCTCCAGGGGTCATTTCATAGAAAAAGAGCTGGAGGAACTCATTAGCATAACGCATTAGCATATGCCACGCCCCTTGACATCACCGGAAGTGTGTCATTAGCATAACTGATTTGCATATGCCACACACCCCGATATCACCTATCCTGGCTGTTTTGGACCGAATCCTGGCCATTCAGGGCCAAAATTGGGCCCAAAATGGCAAAAAGGGGCTGAAAATGGCTGAAAAGGGGCCCCAAATGGTCAGAATCGGACTGCTACTGAGTGAGAGAGTGATCCACCACTCGTCAGAGGCCTGATCTGGGCTGTTTCGGCCCCAATCCAGGCCAAAACGGGCCCAAAATGGCTGAGAGTCAGGTGGGCGGGGCCACCTAACATGTGACCTCTTTGGGGAACTGCTGGAACTGGGTTCCTGCGTGTTCCCCCTCGAAATGAGCCCTGAATGCCTCATTTGCAACATTCATAACAATATTGCCATAATCCCAAATCTTCTGTTCTGACTGGAAAGTGATCAAGAATAACTGATCCATTGCTTTATTTCTAGATTTTATCCCCTACCTGAAAAGCCTTCTTCACAACCCAGTTTACATGCTTTTTATATGCATCACTGTGCTTCAGTTCAGTGCTTACATCGGAATGATCACTTTTATGCCAAAATATCTGGAGCAACAGTATGGGATATCTGCATCAGATGCCATCTTTTTGATAGGTAAAAGAAACAGATGTGTTCGGAAGTGGGTGAGGTGGTGATAAACTTTCGGGATTAACCAGGCGATTGTTCCTCTTGGAGCTGAACAGCATGATATGTTTGACACAAAACCAGATGAGTTTCCCATGGGAATTCTGTTTGCAAACATATTGGGCTCCCACCCAGATCTGGAAGGGGCTCCCCTCTGCTCCATTTTCTCTACACGAAATAGCCCTTGGTAGAGATATTTGCCCCACTGGAGGCTGCATATATACTGCCAAGAGGCCAAATGGTGCCCCGAGGGCCATTTGGGGTCAGAAAAATGGTGTGGGCAGAGTAGAAGCTCCCCCCTATAGGCCCCTTTGAATAAGGGCCTCAGCGCTTGAGAACTGAATCCCTACAGGGAGCTCACAGCTAAAGTCAGACTGAAAAGCCGCATGGTGGACGCGTGACGAACATCACCTGTAATTTGGCCTTTGGCAAAGACAATTTGCAAAAGGCAAGGAAGGTGTGTTGTGAAGGATTGAAAGACGCTGCAGAGGAAAGAACAGGACTGCAGGGTGCTACAGCAGGTTCACTGCCGAGGAGAGCTACTACTTTCTAGAGAGCTCTGAGAAGCTGTGACTGACCCAAGGTCACCCAGCTGGCTTAGGCAATTATACTTGCCTAATATTTGTGCATTTGCTGCGGCTATAGTGCATGATCTTGCCTTGAATGCATCTAAAATCAGATTTTTGCCCCCTCCCCTCCATCTAGCTATTTACAATCTACCAATTATATGCACTGGATATTTTTTGGGAGGTTTTCTGATGAAGAAATTCAAGATAAGCACCTACAAAGCGGCTCACATGGGCTTTTGGAGTTCTGTGGCTGAGTATCTCATCTACTTTTGTGCCTATTTCATGGTTTGCAAAAATTCAACCGTTGCTGGTTTAACTGTCTCCTACGAAGGGTACGTATCCATGCTATGGTAGTCTTCATATTGTCTGTAACTGATATATGAATGGTTGATGCATTGGAATAGACAGGGGTCATTTTGTAGAAAAAGAGCTGGAGGAACTCATTAGCATAGCTCATTAGCATAACTCATTAGCATATGCCATGCCCCTTGCCATCACTGGAAGTGTGTCATTAGCATAACTGAGTTGCATATGCCACACACCCTGACATCACCTATCCTGGTTGTTTTGGACCCAATCCTGGCCATTCAGTGCTGAAATTGGGCCCAAAATGGCAAAAGGAGGCTGGAAATGGCCAAAAAGGGGCCCCAAATGGTCAGGATCGGGCCACTGCTGAGTGGGAGAGTGATACACCACCTGTCAGAGGCCTGATCCGGGCCGTTTCGGCCCCAATCCAGGCTGAAATGGGCCCAAAATGGCTGAGAGTCAGGTGGGCATGGCCACCTGACATGTGACCTCTTTGAGGAACTGCCGGAACTGCGTTCCGGCGCGTTCCCCCTCGAAATGAGCCCTGGGAATAGAACTGTGCAGAGCTGGCTGGACCTTGGTTTAAATATCAAACTACAAAGAGATTTGAAAGTCTTCTGTGACTGACATACTTTTGATGACACAATCGGGAGTCTGGTGGGGCCTAAGGACTTTTGTTGGCACTTGCTATAATCCTGTCAGAAACGGATCAAGGCTTCCTTGTAACCCCACAAAGGATGTCAT
Source organism: Eublepharis macularius (assembly GCF_028583425.1). NCBI lineage: Eukaryota > Metazoa > Chordata > Lepidosauria > Squamata > Eublepharidae > Eublepharis > Eublepharis macularius. Next base: position 15,249,767 of record NC_072798.1, read on the forward strand.
CAAGAACATGGTTGTAGGCCTCCATACAGTGTGTACCCTTGCAAAGTATTGTGGGAAGTGTTGCCAGCAGTGGCAAAGAAAAATAAAATTTAAAAAATGGCCATTGGGCCTATAGTGTGTGTCTGGCGCAGTGGCCAGTTTGCCTCAGATGCCCAAATCACAGTCTCCTTTGTCCCTGAGTACTCAGCCAGCGGCAATGAAGGCAGGGAGCATTGAGGAGGCTGCGGCAGCAGTCACCAGGTCAGCCTGTGGCCCCAAGTCCCTCGCAGCCTCAGGCTCCATGGAGACAGCGCCATAGCAGTCTCACGCCAAGTGGCCAGGGAGGGCCGACAGCCAAGTGGCGGGCAGGGGGACCATTGGGCTGATGTTGCCATGGGTGATGCTGTGGCAGTGGCAGAAGGAACAGGGCTGGGCAGCCTCCCAGCCCAAGGGCAGGTGGGGGAGGAATGGCCCACAAGGCAGGGCTGCAGGAGCAGCACCACCGTGGCCAGCAGTCCTGTGTCAGCCGGAAGAGCTGCCCAGGATGGGAACCAGGCAAGAGAGCAGGTTGAAGGGAGGCAGTAATGCAGCAGGCCATCATGTGGGGAGGCAAGAGCCCTGTGTCAGCCCATTTGCTGGGGGCAGACCTGGGGTATGTGGATGGATGCTGGGATTGCTGAAGGGATAAAAGGGAGAGTCCAAAAAAAAAAGCCAGGGAGGAGAGGGCAGTGTCTAGCCAGGGTGCCCAGGGGCCACAGCGTGTCCAAGGGAGCACGAGGGTAGCTGGGTGATTCTAAACCCACCCTACTCCCTTTCTGAGGCTTGGGACACCCCTTGACCCTGGTGAGGGCAGCAGCAGTGACAGCCGATGGTACCAGGGTGGGCAAGGAAAAGGGAGAGCGCTACAGTGTGACATCATGCCTCTCTAGGAATGGCTGGAAATTCTATGGTAAAACCTAGAAACGATGTCACCTCTCTAAGAATCTCTGGGAACTCAATAGTAAAACCTAGAAAGAATAGCCGCCATCACCCCCTCCCCCCCAGGTTCCTGCTCATTGCTAGGCTTTGTCTCATGCGTGCTTGATCATCTTTCTGAATTTTTTTCCCAGGGTAGATCAACTGTCCTATATGGAAACAAGCTTATACGCAGAATGCAACCATCATTGTGGCTGCTCGACCAAAGTGTGGGATCCTGTTTGTGGAGAAAATGGGATTGCATATGTTTCAGCGTGCCTTGCTGGATGTGAAGTGATAAATGGAACAGGGAGAAATACAGTAAGGCTTTCATCTTGGGCTGAAGACAGCTATAATAGGCGTAGTGTTTAGGACTTTATGACCCACTTTTTTCAGAAAAGGAGCCAAAGCAGCTTACAAGAAAAATTCTTGAATAAACCAATGCACATTACAAAACAAAAAACAAAACTAGTACATCTCAGGATGGCCTGGGATTCATTGGCTGGCTTGGCTGAATTCACAGTCTGTGAGCCACCGGGCTGAGAGCTCTTTGGCTCTTGCCTCTTGGCTAGGGTTCCTAGGTGCCCACCAGTGGCAGGCAAAACTCCTGGGGATTTCCTCTTTGCCCACCAATCAGTAGGAGGTGGCAAGCCCCCCGGAGGTTGCCTGCCACTGGGAGGCAAACTGGGAACATGTGCAGTGCACATGCTCCTAGGGGGTGTGATGATGTCACTTCCTGAAGTGACATCGTTGTACCTGATGTAGGCATGATGATGTAACTTCCTGGAAGTGACATCATCATACAAGCACCGGGACATGGAGAACACACAAGGTAAGTGCCGGGTCCCACCTCCCACCGGGAGGGCAGGGGACCTGGCAACCCTACTTTTGGCTTGTGCCCAAAAGTTCATGCCTCTGCCCATGCCCCCTTTTTATCAGGTACCTCAGACAGGAAGAGGAAAAGCAATCCTCAGCAACCATGTTACAGAAATGGCAAAGGTGTCCCTTCTTCCCTCCCTTTCTGCTTTTGTGGCTGAGAAAAAATGTGTCTAACGGTCAGTTTGGTGAAACCATCTGGATGATGGCAAAGGGGCATGCTGCTGGGGGGGAGGGGCTTGCCATTGACATCACGATGGCACAGGCAATGTGCTTACATTGCCAGCGATGTGCCACCAACACCAGCAATGTGCTGACATCACCCCATGTGCCAGAAGTTATGTCAGTGGGTTGTTGGGGTCGCTCTGTTTTTTTTTTACAAATTTAGAGAAATGCCTGAACCTCCCTTGCCATTTCCAGTTTAAACTGGAGATGGTATTGGCATGCTGCTGGCACACCAGTTCTCCCCCCCCCCTTTCCCCCTCCCCAATTTCTCCCACTGGTGCCTGAGGCACCAGCAGAAATCAAGGAACTGCCAGGAGATTTCCCACCCTAAGCAGTCAGCTGGCAACACAACCAGAGAGACTGAGCTGCAATCTGGTGTGCACGTAGTCCTCCTGAATCCATCAATGACTAAAGAAAACTAAAGATGGGACATTTTATGTCTAACTGTCCAAAGCAGACAACGCTCCAGCATAGATGAGATGAGCTTCCAGCATCAGAATATTACCCTACCAACATTTACAATTTCAGTGGGCTTAAACTGGAGTAACTGCTTAGAATTTCACTGTTAGTTACTTCCTCTGCATATGAAATGACACGTCTCCCTTCCATTAGAATTAGTTGCCATTCTGCACTCTCACCCTCTGCCCCCCTGCCCCCTGCCACCACTCACCTGGCCAGCATGAGGGGGGACAGCAGGGGGACAGGTCTCCAGGGCACGCTCCCAGGCTTTGCACAGGGCCTCTTTGGGGCCCAAATCAGCCCTGTGAAGCGCATGAAGTAGGGTTCCCAGGTCCCTCTCCCCTCCCAATGGAAGGGTAGGGAACCTGGCACTTACCTTGTGCCATGTGTGCGCTTCCAGGGGGGCACAGTGACATCACTTTTGGCAGTGACGTCACCACGCCAGCCACGAAAGCACTCCTGCGCTCCACACAGGGCCAATTCGGCCTGTTTGGGGCCCACTTCCAGAAGTGATGTCACCGTGCCCCGCCCCCCCCCCCAGGGAGCATGCACATGGCACGTGTTCCCTGGTTGCCTGCCAATGGCGGGCAACCTCTGGAGGGCTTGCTACCTCCCACCACTGGTGGGCACCTGGCAACCATTGTGCAAAGAGGAGAAAAAAGGTGAGGGCTTGGTCACCCCTCCCACTGGGAGGGTAAGGGGACCTGGCAACCATAATTAGAATAGGGGAGGGAATTCTCAGTATCCACCAGCTGCCAAATGCAAGCTTTACAATTGAACGCAGTGTTCTTGTCTGTCACGCCTCTGATCTTTCCTGGACTTTGGAGCAACCTACAACTAGGTCCTTAAATGATTTCAAATGATGTTTTTGCAGGTATTTGGAAACTGCACTTGCATTCCAGCATCAGGTTTTCCATCAGGAAACAGCTCCGCAGTGCTGGGCCAGTGCAACAGAGAAGAGGCGTGTGGTACAATGTTGTATTACTATTTAATTTTGTCTTTAGTTTGCTGCTTTATTTATTCCACGGGAGCCATGCCGGGTTACATGGTCCTAATAAGGTATGCAGGATTTAAAAAAAAAAACATTTTAAAAAAAAGAGCAGTGAAATTGTTTTCTTGAGAAGTTGCACTTGTCTCCACTAATTATTGAACTTTATATTTCTTGGATGATTTTGTCAATTTAGTGAGCAAATTTCCTTTCCTTTTTGCATAATAATAGCTTGTGCACGAGACAGGGGTTTTTCTGTGCTTCTGCTTTGACACCGGCTGTTTTCACACTGCTTACCAGCCAGGGAACATTGTGCCAAGCTCCCGGAACGACAGCATCTTCCTGGTGCAATTTTCGTTCTCGCGCGAAATCGTGCTAAGAAGACACTGTTGTTCCGGGAGCTCAGCACAATGTTCTGTGGCTGGTAAGCAGTATGAAAACGGCCACCGTATACAGCCTTATAATCACTCCCAGTTGTTATTCACACACATATGCCCTGCAGTATGAGATTGCACCCAGCTGAAACAGTTCGCAAGCGAATTTGTGTAAACAGACACCAAGCCCTTCACTGACTGGAGAGGTAGAAGAGGCTAACAAAATTTGTGGTAGGGTACAAGCTTTTGTGAGTCACAGTTCACTTCTTCAGAGAGTGGAAAGATGTGAAATATTTGTGGAGAGGTGTGAACTACTTCCCTATGGCAGATTCCAGAGGGAAAAGCGGGTGCAAATATACCCTTAAACTGTTTTCGGTGCATCTCATTATTAATTTTTGAAAAATTAATCCCGCAAAGCTGCTGACAAAGCAAACAATGTGAACCACTTATCTAAACCAAAATAATGGTGGTGATGGAAAATGCTGTCAAGTCTTTACTGATTTATGGCAACCCCTGGTGGGGTTTTCATGGCAAGAGACTAATGGAAGTGGTTTGCCATTGCCTGCCTCTGCAACCCTGGTCTTCGCTGGAGATCTCCCATCCAGCTACTTACATATTTTTTAAAAAAAGAGCTATCAAAATCCTTGTGGTGGTGTAGCAGGGAGAACGGCACTGATGTGAGCTAGGCTGTCGAAAATTTTCACTTTCCTGTCCAGGCTGCTTGATAATGATAAATAAATCGTTATGTAGGCCCCAGAAACTTAATTAAAGGATTCCATGTTTGGGCCATTAGCAGAGTCTATCATGCGGCATAGGAAGTGTGATTATAGGTGGTTGTGAGCTCATTCTGCTGGCTGGTGTGTGTGCAGGATGAAAATAATAAAAGCATACACTTGGTTTATATTTGGAAAAGAAATAAGAGTTCTTTATTGCAGGAACTCCACACACTGATAGGAAAGGAGGAGAGACAGATTCTAACTACCTATCTAATCTAAGGATGGACATGGATTGCAGGGCAAGGCCTGCATCCATGCTGCCAAGACCGAGGGAGGAGAAGGAGAGAGGTGTTGCTTGGAACAATGCCAGGAAGAGAAGGAGTGAGAAGGAGGAAGTCAGGAGGAAGAAATCCTGAGAATAGCAATCTGCACATTAAAGAACTGTCAGAGCAGCAGTAAACACTAGTAAACAGAAAACAGAGTGACCTGACCTCTCTATCTTTCTAACTCTTTGGTTAGTCCCCCTCTGAAGAGGGACAGTTCTGGATCCACCTCTTTCAACAGATAACATGCTTATAATGCATTTTTCCCGGGAAGATCAGATCAATCTAGGCAGGCAAAATAATGTACTGAGGCTGGAAAGTGAATGATTAGAAGGCAATGTTAAGTGCATGCTCAACCCCCCCCCCCCCAACTGCACTTTGGACACCAAGGTAGAGAAAAACCTCCCTGTGGGTGCAGCCCCAGTTCAAGAGCCACGATTGTTGAGTATTCACACTTGGGCAAACCTGGGTGGGCCACTGCGTAATGTATGAATTAGCTCTTATTTCGAAGGAACCAAAAGAAAATTTCATTTTTAAAGAGATGTGCACAAGAACGCAGGCACATCGGAGTAAATTGTCTTAACGGGAAGCAGTTCAAGAGCAATCAGATGCAAACCATTTATTGGTTTAATATGAAATTTTCTTATTACTTAGGTCTCTAAAGCCGGAGGAGAAATCATTTGGGGTAGGACTGCATGCACTGGCAGAAAGAGTGTTTGGTAAGTTATGTTTGTTACTTTAAAATGCACTCCAGTTGGAAAGAAAGAGAAAAAACAGACCTCCTTCTTGTTCTCTGAGAGCTGACTCTGGAAATCGTTTCCCATATTGGATATAAGGATGCTTCTGAAATCCTCCATGTCCAAATTTCTCCCCATAGCCTTGCAGGTTGCTTGGTCTTGTTTCCAAAGAGGGACTGATGCATTAGGGACACTCCCTTGTTCCGTTTTTCAAAAATTGCTGCATTTTGTATCATTAGGGATGTCACTTACCTCCTTCCAGGAGGATGTCTTTCACCGATTCTCCCTCAAATGAGCAACAGGAAGAAACAGGGAGGCTGAAATGGCATCATGTGATACCATGACATGATTTCCATCTGAAAAACGGGAAGTGACAGCCTAGGGTTGCCAACCTACATGTGGGGCTTACAGGTCTCCCTGAATTTCAACTAGTCTCCAGGCTACAGCAGTCGGTTCCCTTCAGGAAAAGGGCTATTATGGAGGGTAAAGAAGATGGCTGATGACTGTTTGTTAATTTCCTCTTTGCCTCCCGAAGGATCTGTAAGTTTCACCTCCCCTTCTAAGAGGTGAAGAGGAAATAATCAAATCCTCTGAGTGGGATTTCCCTGGCCCTGTAGAGAAAGGAATTTGATAAAGCCTTCTGATCTCTTTTAAAACTCAGCTTCCTGACTAACACTGCGACTCCCTTCACGTGCTCCTCCTTGTGTGATTCATCTCTTGTAGCTTAGCTCTGAGATCCTACCCCTTCCCAAATCCTTCTTTCCCCAGGCTTCATCCTTGAAATCTCCAGGAATTTCCCAACCTACAGATGGCAATGCTAGATGTCACCACAGTGTGGTGGTGTTCTAGGAACCCACCAGATCTCTATGGTTTTTGTTATTGATGGAAATCTTAAACCAAGGAAATCCCTGGCCAAATGCCAGCCCCAGATGCAAGTCCCACTCCCAATGCAATCGGAACCAACAAAGTCCAACAGAACCAAGTTACAGCAAGGGAACCAGAGAATCCTGGTGTCAAAACAGAGAATTCCCATGTCAAACTAGAGAACCACAATGCCAAACCTGAGAATCCCAAACTGAAGCAAAGAGGGGGGGGTGAGATTCACTAGAGCCATGAAGTTTAAAAGGTGGCTGGCATTGGCTTGAAGGGCTGTTTTGGCACTCAGGTGGGGGTGGAGGGGGAGAAGGGGAATCCACTCTGCCTACTGCTTCCTGTCCCCCACTGGCATCACGCTGCTCTACTGCCATGGTACAGAGCTTGCCTCCACTCGCTGCTCTCTCACCCGCTGCTGCTCTGCTGAAGTTGCCTACAGCCCAGTAATCTGACCTATCAGTGTCCATTTTCCCAGATCCTATTCTCCAGTGTGATCTGGCTTAGTCCAATTTATGCCAGATCAACATAAATCCAGCTCTTTATGGTTCACAAATCCTAGATCATAAACCCCTAGACAAGCCTCCCTGTAGACTTATATAGGGAGTTTCCCCTACAGGTGAGGCTGAGTTCTTTGTTAAGCTCCTTTCTACTTGCTGAGGGCCAAACTACAAGTGACGAATGACACAGGTTGGACACTTGTCAGCTTCCCTCAAGTTTTGATGGGCAATGTAGGCAGCTTGGTGGAATGTTGGACAAGTGACAGTTGAAAAGTCCATTGGACAGCAGTCGGAGAGCCAAGCTGCAAGACCAGGATGCCTGCATTTCCCACCAAAACTTGAGGAAAGCTGACAAGTGTCCAATCTGTGTCAGGCATCACTTGTAGCTTGGCCCTGAGTCATCTCCCAGTTGAGGGTCTCTCTAGATGTGCAGGTTTCCACAGCCATACAGCAGTTAAAAAGTAAATGGCTGTTAAAAAAATAAAAAAGAGCCCAATGGCCTCAGAATGCTTCCATGGGGGGAGGAGAGGGCTCGCAACTTGGGTGTCCTCCTGGATGCGTGGCTGTCATTAGAAGATCATGTGTCGGCCGTGGCCAGGGGGGCTTTTTATCAGGTTCGCCTGGTTCACCAGTTGCGTCCCTTTCTGGATCGGGACGCCTTGCGCACAGTCACCCATGCCCTCGTTTCCTCCCGTCTGGACTACTGTAACGCTCTCTACATGGGGCTCCCCTTGAGGACCACCCAGAGGCTACAATTACTTCAGAATGCGGCCGCGCAGGCGATTATGGGAGCGACACGGCATGCCCATGTAACACCCCTCCTGCGCGAGCTACACTGGCTTCTGGTGGTCTTCTGGGTGCGCTTCAAGGTGCTGGTTACCATCTTTAGAGCGTTCCATGGCTTAGGGCCTAGGTATTTACGAGACCGCCTGCTGCTACCGATAGCCTCCCACAGGCCGGTACGCTCCCACAGAGAGGGCCTCCTCAGGGTGCCGTCGGTCAAACAATGTCGGCGGGTGACCCCCAGGGGGAGAGCCTTCTCTGTCGGGGCACCTTCCCTCTGGAATGAATTGCCCCCGGAGATACGTATGGTCCCTGACCTACACACCTTTCACCGTGCCCTTAAGACGTTATTATTCCAACAAGCGGGGCTGGCCTAAATGTGTTTTAATTGAGTTGTCCTGTTCTGAGCTAAATTATCCAATATGTTTATATTTTATATTCTTACTGTTTTGTATTTGTATGTTTTATTTTGGTTGTACACCGCCCTGAGTCCTTTGGGAGATGGGTGGTATAAAAATTCAATTAAAGTTAAAGTTAAAGGAGGGGCTCCCCGCAAGCCGTTTCCCCATGTCAAATAGCACAGGAGGAGTCCCCCCCCCGCTGTTTTTCCTGCTCCATGTGCACAGAATATTCCACGTGAAGCAGAAAAAAACCTGGGGGGAAACCTCTTTCCACAGCTATTTTGGCATGGGGAAATGACTTGACAGGGGGAAGGGAGAAGCCCCTCCTCCCCCCATGGAGACATCCTGAGGCCATTTGGGCTCTCCTTTATTTTTTTAACACCTGTTTCCTCAAAGCTTCTGTGTAGCTCCAGGGAACTCAAATTGGGTCTAGGGAACTCAGACCCAACTCTTTAAACCATCTAGCTGGGCCCTGAGTCATCTCCAATTTGAGCCATCTCCTCTACTCCTGAGGAATATAAGGGCCCAGGTCTTTCATCTCTCCTGGCACTTGATCAGCAAGGAGAAGGCCTCAGGCTGCCAGGCACGTACAGGCCTCTGAGCCCTTCATTTTCTCTACTCCTGGGGTCCTTCGGGAGATCATGGTAGGTTTGGGGGTGGGCAGGTCCATGCTGGAGCCTCCTAGCTTGAGGGCTCTGTTGGCTCAGGGGCAGCCCTGGAGCTGGCACAGCATCCATTTGTGGGGTTTCTGAGGAACTTGCCTCACAGGAGGGATCCACTGAGGCAGGGCTTGGTAGCGGGTCATGTTCCTCCTTTGATGAGTACTCCGCCCCCGACACCCCCTCTGGCACCTCTCCAGTGCCCTCGCGCCTGAGGCCACCACCTACCTGGCCTCTATGAGCGCACCGGCCCTGTCTCTGACAGGATCGCAATTGGGAAATAGCAAATGAGAAGTCCACCATGTGGCAAACACACCAAATCACATCTGAAAGGAGAACAGAACATCTCAAATTGTGCCGTGAACGTGCAATTGCAGGGACCTTCTGTCTCTCAAGCAGCAAAAGAGTGTTACAAAAGCATTTAAAACAATCCTTTTTGTCCCATATAGCTGGAATTCCATCACCCATTTATTTTGGAGCTATGATAGATACCACATGCTTGAAATGGGGAACCAAGCGCTGCGGGGGAGAAGGGGCATGCCGAATGTATGATTCTGACACATACAGGTACGAGTATTACTGTATGTCCTCTATTGTTTTACCAAAAACTTCTTTATCCTTTAGAGCAGAAGTCCGCAATCTTTTCGAGCCTACAGGCACTTTTGAAATTCTGACACAGGGTGGTGGGCGCAACTACAACATGGCTGCCTCAGTGCCTCTTGAGGCAGCCAACTACAAAATGGCTGTCACTAGAGGCGGAGCCAACCACAAAATGTCAAGGAGTGAGGGTCTGCAATACTGTAATAGCAACACTTCAGCATTTCAGATAGAAGCTCTGTTTAAGAGGTTGCATGGTAAAATGAACATACTGTTTTAAAATACTTGCTTGCCTACGCGCAGCTTACCAGTTTGGTGTAGTGGTTAAGTGCAGCAGGACTCTAATCTGAAGAACCGGGTTTGATTCCCCACTCCTCCTCTTGAAGCCAGCTGGGTGATCTTGGGTCAGTCACAGCACTCTCAGGGCCAAATTACAAGTGACGAATGACACTTGAATGGCAAGTGTATTCCTCCCTGTTCACTTGCCCTCCACTTGCTCTCCACTCAATCCACTTGCCGTTCAAGTGACATTCATCACTTGTAGCTTGGCCCTCGGAGCTCTCTCAGCCCCACCCACCTCACAGGCTGATTGTCATGAGGATAATAATAACACACTTTGTAAACCGCTCTGAGTGGGTGTTAAGTTGCAATGAGGGGCAATATATACATCGAACGTTGTTGTTGTTGTTACCTTCTGCTTGTGGTGTGGTCACTGCTGCTGAAGCAAGGTTTTCTAAAAAAAAAAAAAAAAAATCTGCACAGTCAGATGTCCAGTGGCCAATCAGAAGTTCTGCTGGGCCAAAGCTAATGCCAGGAAACACATTGGTGAGCACCATGGATACTCATTCTATACTTATAAGAAATGTCACGGGACCCTTCATGAATTTCGAAAGGTGAACACATAGAATGGAGACACGTGTGGATGGGGGTACTTAACCATTTTTCTGCTCCAAGGCTGCATCCACATGGGGACAGTTTTCCATGTACCTTCAGCTGCCACGGATGCAAGAGGCCTTCTCAGCAGCATAGTTTTCCCCACGCTTGCCTCGCTCCAGCCCCCTACAGCTGCCATTCCCTCACCTGGGCCACCAGAAGATTTTTCAGGCTTTTTAAAAAATGGTAATTGACATATTATGTTATTAAGCCGTGAGTCATAGGGCCAAGCTACACATGACGAATGACACTTGAACAGCAAGTGTATTTCTCCCTGTTCACTTGCCCTCCACTCAATCCACTTGCCGTTCAAGTGTCATTCGTCATGTGTAGCTTGGCCCTCAGTGAGAAAGGTGGACTCGAAATGAGGTAAACGAAATAAATCAAATATAGCTAAAGATCGGGAACTGAAATATTGCTATAATATAACTATAGCAATATTTTATTTATTTACTTCATTTATAGCCCACCTTTCTTCCCAATGGGGACCCAAAACAACTTATATGCATCTCTTTTCCTCCACACATCTGACGAAGAGAACTGTGATTCTCGAAAGCTTATGCTACAGTAAAGTTGGTTAGCCTTAAAGGTGCTACTGGACTCTTTTTGATTTTGCTACTACAGACTAACACGGCTAACTCCTCTGGATCTTTTCCTCCATTCCTCCTCTAACAATAACTCTGTGAGTTTCTAGGGGGTTTTGGCCCTAAATTCAATGCTGTTGGGAAGTGGTGTTTTTTCCTCCTTCCACACAGCGTCATGTACACCACCTGGGATTCCTTGTCTTTTCTCTGATCTTTCTGAAACCTGCTTTGCTTTGAAGCTCTGGGAGAGATTGCAGCAATGCCTGGGTAGCTGCTATGGGGGTGAAAAAGTTCAGATTTTCCTTGTCCCACCATCGCAGCAGCCATTTTCCTCATGGTAGCCATTTCCTTTCCCTACTTCAGAGGGGTTTTTTTGTTTTTATTGGTGATGTAATAGTGTTTTATTGATATACCATTATACCAAAATATGCATCAAGTTCTCTAATTTCCCACCTTTCATTAAAAAAAAAAAACCCAGTAAGTCTTTTGACCCTTTCCTTGTGGAGATATATGGGGAAAAGCAACAAGATGAACTAGAGACTTTCTTTCTAAAAAATGAAAACTGGAAACTCAGAGTATCTGATGCATATTTTAGTATAACAATATATCGCTATAATGCTACTAAATCACTGATTAATAAAACTACCAGGGTTATCTGCTGTGTGGAAGCCCTGTCACTGCTGAGCTATAGCAGTTGCATCAGCAGCAGCAGCAGGGAAACTACACAAGCCTGTCCATGTGTGGAAAACACTAGCGTGTGACTGGCCCAAAGTCACCTAACAAGCTTCCTTGGCAGGCTGAGGATTCGAATCTGGGCCTCTTGATCCTAGTCTGACACTATAACCACTAAACCATACTGGCTCCAAAACAAGTATATATTTGCAGATAATGGGAAGTTGTTGGGTCATCGAGAACTTTGATGGTTCTTGGTTAATGTTGTTCAAATTGTATTCCAGATTGCTATATCTGACAGTGCCGGCAGTCCTCCGTGGGGTATCGTACATCCCTTGTGTGTGCATACTCTTGATCTTGAGGAAACAGTCTAAGAACCAGAGTGGAAATCTAGTGGTTGAAGCCAAAGAAGAGGAAAATGGACCAGCTGAACAGAAGGACGTATCAGATGCTCAAAACTGTACAAGTTTACATCTAGAAGTAATCGATCGTGCAAGCACGGACCTCAATAAAGACTGATGATGGTAGCAAAAGACTGTATGGAGATGATAAAGGTCGTTATAAGTCGGGATGAAAGAAACTTACATTTCGTACTGGTACTGTCTCTTGCGGGTCAGGGGGAGGGCTCAAAGTAGAAAATGGAAAATATCCCTTCCTTACTGGTATTCATTACCAGCTTGTACCAGCTTACTTTCACCTCTGTTATTATAACATGAGTATTTTACCTGTTAACAGTCTTTCCCAAATGCCCACAGAAAGTAGCAATGGGTGACTGACAATGACTGTTCTCCATTGCAAAGGTTGTAGGGTGTGTTAGGCTATAAGAAAGCTCTCTCCCTCCCTCCCTCCCTCTCTCTCTCTCTCTTTCTGTCTCCCTGAGGTGTGTGATCTTCAGTGGCTGTTTCACATGTGCAAGGCGCCACTCGATTTTGCAGTCCCCCTTACAAAGCAATATAGCCCGAATTCCTGTCCAGAGATCAAATGCCATTGATTCAGACAAAATAAAAAAAGTCCTAAGGTGATTACAGAGTTTTCCAGAATATAAAAATACACTTAACACTGAGGATTCTGAGTGGAATATATTTCACCTTTGCAACAGAAAAGCTTAGGAAGGTAAGGATAAGGGAATTTAGGGGAAAAAATGGGGGGGGGTGAGAAAGCTTTTGGGAGCTTGCTTATGCACATTTCTAGATTGCATAGGTCTTTTTATTCCAAAGCATTCTGCTGCTTTTAGAGGACTAAGAGCCAAGCTACAAGTGACACCTTACACAGGTTGGACACTTGTCAGCTTCCCTCAAGTTTTGATGGGAAACGTAGGCATCCTGGTCTTGCAGCTGTAATGGAGAGCCAAGCTGTAAAACCAGGATGCCTACATTTCCCATCAAAACTTGAGGGAAGCTGACAAGTGTCCAACCTGTGTAAGGCGTCACTTGTAGTTTGGCTCTGAGGTTCCTTCAGAGCTTATCTCCGTGTGTGTAGGAGGACCAAAGAGCTGTTCTCAGCTCCTTCTGGGAATCCCTCCCATCTGAAAACTGGAGTTTAACTGACGCTGTTCTCACATTTTTTCACTGGGAGGGATGCTTTCTGATGGACACTGAAGGGCCTGCCAATTACATTCTGCTCCAGAAGGGAGGGTGTTGTGTGTGCATACAGGAAACAAAGGGGACCCGTGGAATTTACGTTGACAGATTTTGATCTTTTTTCCCACAACTGTCCGGGGACACCCAGTTTGTTCCTTCCGTCAGCAAACATTGCACTTCTATGCCACCCAGCTGAGAAATAAATGGGGTTGCTTGTAAACAAAGTCGGTCATTTTTTTTTAATACACCTGACTTTCCTGGTTTGCAAAAAAATAGCATTTTGTATAGAAAAATACTGCATCTAAAATGAGACAGCTCATCTTTCTATCTAGGCAGGCTTTGTAACAGAAAAGAGAGTTACAAACTGAACTACAAAGCACTTGGTGGGATGGGATCAGGGCGGGTGCAGGAAATTAGAGCAGCAAGCCCATGGGGAAGAACGACATAAGCACAGAAAAGGGAACAAAGACAGCACAATTATAGAAGGGTTAAACCAGAGGGGTTGGGGGGGGGACTGCCCTGGAATAGGGTCTTGCCTCTGCCCTCAAAGGAAAGAGGTGCCTGCCAAGCTGCACGGCTAGTAGACATGTCTTTTGCTGGGCTGGGTCACATCGCACGCCAGGCCCACTTAGAGCTCAAAGAACTAAACATGCCCCTTTACCAGTACATACATTAACAAAAACTGCTAACGTGTGTTCTCTCCAATGAAGTGTACCAGTGAATATTCTTTCTTTAAAAAGTTCTGTAAAAGAGGGTGCTCCCCAGTGAAGAGGTTTTTCCAAAAAAATATATCTTGGACATTTTCACTTGAATAGGATCTTGCACAATGATTGCCTTTTCTCTCTTATTAGAAATGTTTGGCTGAGCAATATTGATATATGTGTATCAAACTGCCTATATGAAAATAGATGATGTGTGCGGTGCTCTGATATTTTAATGCAGAAAGGCATATTGCAGTCTCCACCAACACACACACACACAATAAAATCTAGCTGACTTCTGATTTCTACATTTTTGTTTCTTATTTCTGCTTGAATTAATAAAGCTGACAGGAAGAAAATGAATTCATTTGAAATGTGGTGCTGGAGGAGAGTTTTGTGGATATGATGGGTGGCCAAAAAGACCAATAAGTGGGCTCTAGTTCAAATCAAGCCTGAATTCGCCCTAGGAGCTAAAATGATGTGGCTATCATCATGAGAAGACAAGACTCTTTGGCAAAGTCAATAATACTAGGAAAAGTCGAAGGCAGTAGGAAAAAAGACCCAAAATGAGATGGCTTGACTCAATAAAGGAAGCCACAACCTCCAGTTTGCAAGATTTAAGCAAGTCTGATGGTTGTTGTGGGTTTTCCGGGCTGTATTGCCGTGGTCTTGGCATTGTAGTTCCTGACGTTTCGCCAGCAGCTGTGGCTGGCATCTTCAGAGGTGTAGCACCAAAAGACAGAGATCTCTCAGTGTCAGTGTCACTGAGAGATCTCTGTCTTTTGGTGCTACACCTCTGAAGATGCCAGCCACAGCTGCTGGCGAAACGTCAGGAACTACAATGCCAAGACCACGGCAATACAGCCCGGAAAACCCACAACAACCATAGTTCTCCGGCCGTGAAAGCCTTCAACAATACTTTGAGCAAGTCTGTTGATTCTAGGATGTTTTGGAAGTCTTTCATTCATAGGGTCACCATCAGTCAAAAGTGATTTGACAGCACATAACACATACACACACATTTGGGCTTGATAAACACACACGCTTCCCTTTTCAGCTTCTTTTCCTCATTCTCTTTTCTGTCGTAAATCTTTTAAAATGCCTCCCCTGTTCTACTCTTGTTAATGTGCATTTCACATAAATGCCTTGGATGGCGTCCATTGGGGGGGGGGGCATTCCCACTTTTTTAAAAAAAGTTCTGCTTCCTGGATATAACTCACTCACATTCCCTCAGTTACCATCAACCATGTAGAAATTTTTCCCTACCTTCATAGACTGTACTATTTCTCAGTCCTGAACTTAGAAAAGATAGTTCCTGTTACTAGATCAAGATGGGTAGCCATGTTAGTCTGTCTGTAGCAGTAGAAAAGAGCAAGAGTCCAGTAGCACCTATAAGACTCACAAAATTTGTGGTAGGGTATGAGCTTTCGTGAGCCACAGCTCAGTTTTTAAGATACAGCTAGAATGTGAGTATTCTTGTTACTGATAATCTGGTAGGCTGAGGGGCTTGTGGGTTTTTTGCCTTGGGAACAACTGAAGGGTTAATGTTGTAAAAGCTACCCATCTGGGCAAGGAATAGCTTTGTTCTTAGTAATGATATTGGATGGAGATGCTGCTTCTTAGAAAGGCAGAATCTCTGGGGCTATCCTGCCCACTTTGGATGAAATGGTTTTGAACCTAAATCTCTGAAGAGTTTATTCAATCCTGCCTTGTCATTTGAAGATCAGATAAATGCAGTTGTATGAATAACCTTCTTTCAGTTGCACGTTGTGTGGAAAACTCTCTTAGAATCTGCTGAGGTAGCTACACTGATCCATGCTAATTTAACTTCTAAACTGGACTACTGTAATGCACTCTGTGTTGGGCTGCCCTTGAAGACTATTCAAAAGCCGCAACTGGTATGGGACATAGCTGCTTGACTACTGTCCAGAGGTGTAATAATTCTATACTGATTTTAAGACACCTGTATTGGTTACCTATATGCTTCTAGGTCTATTTTAAGGTGATAATCATCACCTTTAAAGCTATATACGACCCACATATCTGAAGGACCATCTCTCTCAGTACCATTATACAAACTCCAATCCTTGTTAAATTGTTTGCTGAGTACCTCCCCCGCCCCGCGCCAGGTGTATTAGACCAGCCACAACCTGGTCATTTTCAGCTGAGACACAGAAGAGGGACTGAGTTGGCCCATTTCCCATTAATTCTATTGAGTTAATCCTCCTCACATCGGGTCTTCCTCTTTTCCTATTGCCTTCCACTTTTCCTGGCATTATTGTCTTTTCCAGTGAGGCTTGTCTTCTGATGTGACCAAAGTACAATAGCCTCAGTTTTGTCATTTTAGCTTCTAGGGAGAATTCAGACTTGATTTAATCTAGTACCCACTTATTTGTCTTTTTGGCAACCCATAGTATCCATAAAATTTTCCTCCAACACCACAATTTTCTTCCTCTCAGAGCCAAGCTACAAGTAACTTTTTTCACACGTAGAACACTTGATCATTTTTGCAAGTTTTCCTGGGAACTGAAGTCCCAGTGTCCTTCCCCTCTCTGTTAGAATCGCTGCCTGAAGAGCCAGAGAAAGCCAGCTGCAGCAGCAGCTTTTGCAAATCCAGAGCAGCTCCCCGGGAGCAAGACGCCCAGGGAGAAAGCTGCAGCTGCCCGCCCCCAAAGATCGTTGAGAGCAGGCTTGTGACTGGAGGAATGATTTGCAAAAGCTGCTGCTGCTGCTGGCTTTCTCTGGCTCTTCAGGCAGCAATTCTAACAGAGAGGGGAAGGACACTAGGACTTCAGTTCCCAGGAAAACTTGCGAAAACGATCAAGTGTTCTTCACGTGAAAAACGTCACTCGTAGCTTGACTCTCAGCTTTCTTCATTGTCTGACTTTCACGTCAATACATAGTAATGGGGAATACCATAGTACTGACCTGTCAATCTCTATAGTATGTACTTCTCTGTATCCTGAGACCAGGCACAAGGGACAGTGAACAAGTCTTTCACTTCTTACACAAATTATCTTGATCTTGGTCTCCAGTGACACCTCCTTACACTTAAGGATCTTTTCTAGTTCTTTCATGGCTGCCACCCAAGCTTCAATCTTCTTCTGGTTTCTGGTTGCAGTCTCCCTTTTGGTTGATGATTGATCTAAGGGATCGAAAACTTTTAACAATTTCAGTTTCTTCATTGCCAACATACATCTTCTTGAAGTTCAGCTGTAATCCTGCTTTGGCACTTCATCAGTAATCATTTCAAGTCTTTATAAAATCTTAACTGTAATCTCTGTGAAAAATACTAGATTAAGAATTCTCTTGCCTCCAAACCCTGAAGCTAGAAACAACAGTTGAATGAGGTGGACACTTCTTGTCCCCCTGGAGCCCAAATCAGACTGGAAGCCCCACTATATACTCTTCATCTCCTGCAGAAGGAGCTTAGATCCAAATACAATAAATCCAATAGGTGGGAGATGTAAGACCAGTCAACGGTAGGTGAAGACTGAAAATCCTTGGGCAAAACATCTTCTTAAATACCATTCCCTGTAGTCACAATTTTTATCACAGTCCAGTTGTAGTCAAAATGTCCTGCCTACCCCGATTACCCCATACAGTTTATGAGACAACAACATGGCCCTGACTATTTTCATTGGTCAGAGACACTCGTATGACCCAATCCATGATAAAGAATTTCTCCAAGATGCTCCTTCTGGGACAATTAACTGACTAAGCCCTGATTCCTGACACCTCTCTACATCCCATCTGATTTCAAAGAATAGGTGCCATCCCATGTAGACATTGGCTGGAATTGTTTGTTCCTCATCTGATAAATTTGGTTCAAGGACAACACTGCTCAGATTAGCCCGACCTATTAGCTGAGAGCAAGTTTGGTGTAGTGGTTAAAGAGTGTGGGACGGGACTCTAATCTGGAGAACTGGGTTTGATTCCCCACTCCTCCACTTGAAGCCAGCTGGCTGACCTTGGGTCAGTCACAGCTCTCTCAGAGCTCTCTCAGCCTCACCCACCTCACAGGGTGATTGTTGTGGGGATAATAATAACAATACTTTGTAAACCGCTCTGAGTGGGCATTAAGTTGTCCTGAAGGGTGGCATATACATTGGTGGTGGTGGTGGTGGTGGTTGTTATCTTACTGTTGCAACAGCAAAAGAAAGCAATTTTGCTGTGGTACAGAGACTCCTTACAGAGACAAAGGATTCAAAAGTATGGATTGGATCCAGATTAAATTGGCCAATACCACTGATGGCCCTTTCCCACCCTCATGTCATTCTCCAGGATCCCCTGTCTCCGAGGAGTAGCATTTTGTGGAGATCTGTGGGCTTAAGTGGAAAGGAGGAGGCAGGAAAACCGCGTACAATTTACAGTGTACATTCAGTTCAATTTACAGTGAAATCCTAAGCAGAGTGACTCCAGTCCAAGCCCATTTCACTGTTAGTCTGGATCCAACACTAAAAATATCTGTATGTATTGACTGAAGATATATGGATCTGTGAGCTTGGGCCAGTCACTGTTTCTCTCAGAGCCAAACTACAAGTGACGTCTTACACAGGTTGGACACTAGTCGGCTTCCCTCAAGTTTTGATGGGAAATGTAGGCATCCTGGTCTTGCAGCTGTAATGGAGAGCCAAGCTGTAAAACCAGGGCGCCTACATTTCCCATCAAAACTTGATTGAAGCTGACAAGTGTCCAACCTGTGTAAGGCATCACTTGTAGTTTGGCTCTCAGGGTAACCTCCTTGTCGTTAAGATAAAGTCAGGAGGGGCATAAAAGTCTCCCTGAGCTCATAAGTGAAGGGCTGGGTCAAAATTTGAATGAATAGCAGTCACTTGTCCCACAGTCTCAATGCTACAGCATACCGGCTGCTTCTTGACAGCACAAACTCAGCATAACAGGAACCGGTAACTTCCCATCCTCTCGAATGAAGTCCTTAGAAATGCCAGAAGGGCTGTCCTTTTCCTGCAAGAAAGTGTTAAAAAAAATCTCTTCAGTATTTATTTCTATCCATTCTTCTTGTGCCAAGGTAACCTGGGAAACCTGAAAGGATACTGAGCGCTGGAGTCCGACAGAGGGGACAAACAACTAGCCTTTGTTCGGTAATCAGTTCATTTGAATTTCAAAAAAATAAAGTTGCCAAGTGTTTTCTCTTCCAGGCAGGCTAAACTTGCATTTTGCATGGGACTCTTGATGGCCTGAAGCTAATCCTCCCGATTCATGCAGGGGGCCTTCTCCTTGGCCCCCGTGAGATTAAGAACGAGAAATGCCGTAAGAGTCTACATGTGATTCCCTCACTTCAATGTTTTGCAAATGCGCTCCAATTGCTTGCTTTAATATGGGAGAATCTCTAAAGTAATTCCAGAATCCGAGCACAAACAACGTACTGTAGCTTTCCACTCCTTCCAATCATTTGTACTTTCTTCTCCTTCTCTTTTAGTCAAATCCTAAGCAGAGTTACTCTGGTCTAAACCCATTGAAATCAATGTGCTTATACTGGAGTAACTCTGCTTAGGGTTTCACTGTTAGTGTGTCAAGAGAGAGCCAACGTAGTGAGGATCAATCAGGCTGCATATGCAAATGACATTGAAAGGCTGGCCCAATCAGGGAAGAGTGGCTGAGCTGGCAGTGGGTGGGGGTGCAAGCAGGCAGCAGCCTGCCAGCCACACAGGGAAGCCATATCCCTTTGAGAAAACACATTTTGCCCCTTTTTACCCCCTTAGGGGGCGAATTTCTTAAAATCCCTTCTTAGTGGGTGTTTACATCATGAAAGGAATGTACTCCCCAAATTTCATGTTTCTAGATCCAGAGATTTGGGCTGGGTGTTGATGAGTCAGTCAGGACACTTGTCTTTATGTATATATAGATTATTCATTCATGAATTTCACTGATACTGTACCTTTATCCCGAATGGGGTCCTAATGCAGCTTGCAGCTTTCTCCTCTATTTTATCCTCACAACAACCATGTGAGATAGATTAGACTGAGAGGATGTGTCCGGCTGAAGATCACCCGGCAAGCTTCCATGACAGGGTGGGGAAACCTACCTGGGTCTCTCACACTCTTGTCCTACACTCTAACCATCACACCACACTAGCTCGCATTGTGGATTTTGTGGCACGTTTGCCAGAAGGATGACCATCATCGATCTTCACAGATCTTGAAGGACCATGCGCTTCCCATCTTTGATGGGATTCAGTTGACCCAGTTAAGGACGTAGGGGTTATACAGGATCCAGCACAGCCATTAGAGAACAAGTGCAGTGGCAAAAAAAGTCCTTCTCTGAACTCAAACCAGCCTGGAAGAGGGCCCCTACCTTGACACAGCCAATCTGGCTACTTGAATTCATGCAGTGGTAGCAATAAGACTAGACTACTGTCATGCATTCTTCCCTCAAAGTCAACCCAGAGACTCCAGCTGGCACAGAGCACTGCAGCTCATTTTCTTTCAGGAGCTAGATGGAGCATGTATATCATTCTCCAGTCACTCCTTTGGCTTGCCCTCAGTTACTGGGCTCAGTTCAAGGCTTTGACCGTCACATACAAAACCCTTCATGGACTTGGTCCCTCATATCTAGGCAATCACCTCTCTCTCTCTCTCTCTATGTTCCACCACAGCAGCTTCACTCAACTGAACAAGGGCTTCTGCCATTACCACCCTGTAGTTGGGCAAAATCAACAGCTGTCAGTACAGGTGCTCTTTCTGTGGCAGCCCCACCTTATAGAATGGCCTTCCTGAGGAGGTCAGGAAAGCTCCCACTCTTCTGGCTTTCCACAAAGTATGCAAAACTGAATTATTCAGGAAGACATTTTTTACTCTACAGCCCATACCCCAGGGCATTTTTTCAACTGGAAAGCGGTGGAACGGAGTTCTGGAACCTCTTGAAAATGGTCACATGGCTGGTGGCCCCGCCCTCTGATCTCCAGACAGAGAGGAGTCTAGATTGCCCCACTCCCCTCTGTCTGGAGATCAGGGGGCGGGGCCACCAGCCATGTGACCATTTTCTCCAAGGGCAACCCACTGAGTTCCACCACCTCTTTTCCCAGAAAAAAAGCCCTGCCATACCCTATTGTATTTTGTTCGTTGAAAGTCGTAAAGATTGATTATATTGATTTGCACTGTGTAATCTGCCTTGAGTCTTGGGGTTAAACTACTCGAGACACCTGACACGTGTTGGGTTCTCGCAAGTTTACCTGGGTGGTGTAGTTGGCAGCAGGACGGGAGGGAAAGAGGCAGCAAGGGGAGCCCGAAGCTGCCAGGCAGCTAGCAGCGACAGGAAGGAATCCCCAACCACAGTAATAACTAATGCAATTTTTCAGAATTTTTCAAGATATTAAATTTAAAGTGACCAAGTGTGGATATAAAAGGCTCATTAATAAATATCAATAAATATACTCAATACATACATACAATAAATAGTTCATAAATAATGCATAAATACAACAAAGTTTTCAAAACTCATGATCCCCCCCACCCCCCACCCCCCGAACGCCTTTTTGGAGGAAGGATTAGTGACTCTGGGAAGGAAGTCCCGGAGTGTGCTTACCCTGGTTGGGGATTCCTTCCTGCTGGTTTTGTTTGAGAGGCAGCTAGCAGCGGCGGAGGGAGCTGCCACCACCACTGCTAGACTCAATCATCCCTTCTCACAGAGAGGGGAAAGAAGGATGGTTGAGTCTAGCAGTGGTGGTGGCAGCACTCCTTCTTCCGCTGCTAGCCATCTGGCAGCTCCGGGCTCCCCTCACTGACTCTTTCCCTCCCATCCTGCTGCCGATTACACTAACCAGGTAAACTTGTGAGAACCCAACAGGTGTCGGGCATCTTGTGTAGCTTGACTCTTAGTGAGAAAGGTGGACTATGAAACAAAACAAAACAAACAAAGCTCCTCTCACCAAGTCCCTCCATGTTATACATACACAACGACTCCGCTGGGAGGCGGGAGCAGCTCATTATTAGTTCCTTCAAGCCCTTTTGTGCTAGCAGGTCTCCACATAAGCTGGCAGGGCTTAAAGGAGCACAAAGAAGTCAACTCTTTTTTAGAGGTACCACTCCCAAAAGAAGGTGAGCAGTTGCCTTAGAGGCCTTTGTGACATCATGGAGGCCTCTCTCTCCCTCCGGGTGGGAATGGTTGAACTAGCCCACTCTGAGATGGGCACTCTGCTAAACTCAAAACAACCATAGAGTGTAAACCTCGACCTACATCCCCATTGGGTGCATGATGGATCCTTATCAGCCCTGTGGAAGTACCTGAAGAAAAACAGACAAAAGATATTTCGTATGTGTCTTTATGTTTACAGGTGTGGCATTTTGTACATCTAGTCAACTGAGACAGAAAACTGGCAAAAGGTCAGTTTTGGGAATAGGAGAACAATGCAAAGAAGCAGGAAGAGAAACAGCTTAGATCAAATGCCATGTTTTTTTTAAAGAAGCATTATGCACCATTGGACCATTTCAAAGTTTACAAGTATTCAGTGGGGTCCAAATGAATTTGAGATGTTTACATTGCATCACGATAGGCCGAGGATGCAAGGCCAGGTCAATCACAAGGCACTTTGCTTGGGCCGATTGTTCTGGAGCAGTTTTGTGGAAAGCTGAATAAACGTGTAACATGTAACGTAACGTAACAAGAATAAAGCTGAATAAACGTGTAACGTAACAAGATGCTGGTTGCTAAAAGGTCTGTACAGTCGGTGGGCCAGATGCTATTGTGTTGAGTTTATTGATATAAAAGAGTGTTCCTCGAAGAGTGAGGGAAAGATTGAGCTTTCTAAAAATTATAAAATAAAAAAAATGGATTTAAAGCTGTAGTAGTAGCAACATTGAAAATATTTTAATGAGATTTTTTGGTTATAATTTTGTCCAGATTTTTAGCCAATTTTTTAAAATTCTTATCAGTTCACAGGAATCCAAAGGAAAACAATTATCAACTGAAATTCAGAACTAATGTTCTTTAGGAAAGGAAGTATTAGCTAAGTGGGATTTGTTTGTTTGTTTGTTTGTTTAAATATTTACATCCTGCCTTTCCACGTGGTTTGAGGTGGCTTACAAATGATAAATAAATCATTATGTAGGCGCCAGAAAATTAAAGGATTCCATGTTTGGGCCATTAGCAGAATCTATCGTTAGGCATAGGAAGCATGATTATAGGTGGCTGTGAGCTCATTCTGCTGGCTGGTGTGTGTGCAGGAATGAAAATAATAAAAGCATACACTTGGTTTATATTTGGAAAAGAAATAAGAGTTCTTTATTGCAGGAACTCCACACACTGATAGGAAAGGAGGAGAGACAGATTCTAACTACCTATCTAATCTAAGGATGGACATGGATTGCAGGGCAAGGCCTGCATCCATGCTGCCAAGACCGAGGGAGGAGAAGGAGAGAGGTGTTGCCTGGAACAAAGCCAGGAAGAGAAGAAGTGAGAGGGAGGAAGTCAGGAGGAAGAAATCCTGAGAATAGCAATCTGCACATTAAAGGACAGTCAGAGCAGCAGTAAACAATAGTAAACAGAAAACAGAGTGACCTGACCTCTCTATCTTTCTAACTCTTTGGTTAGTCCCCCTCTGAAACCTGAGGAGAGAGACAGCACGGAATCTTCCTCTTCCAACAACAATAATGATTTTAAAACATTTCCAATTTAAACCAAGATAAATAACAGACCCCAAATCCCTCCTTCCCGGTATGATGAATGGATGCCTGACTACATCCTGATATCTCACTGATGAGATATTGAGAGCAAATCTAAATTGCTAAACAAACATTACACTATATTCAGTATGAATAGTCCTCTGCTTTTGAGATGCACACTGTACTTACGGTTGGTAACATGGAAATTATAAATCTTGATCCTCTATCTGTCCAACATCTCAAGAGAAAGAAATAGGCATAAAATGAATTGCTTAGGCATTTGCTCATTTCCCCTCTTTGAGTCTCCCCCTCCCCCCCGCCAAGAGCTTTTATGTTGAAAATAAATGGCATCCTTTTGCTCTTGGCTGGTTCCTGCTCTTGCTCACTGGCTGATTCCACACATGTTGGATAATGCACTTTCAATGCACTTTATCCATCATTTGAGGTGGATTTTTTCTTCCGCACACAAAAAAATCCATTCCAAATGATCTATAAAGAGGATTGGAAGTGCATTATCCCGCGTGTGCGGAATCACTCACTGAAAGGGTCAGGAGGACTTTTCTCTTCCTTTTTAGCCACATAGACCAGCAAGACACAAAATGTGCTTTCTTCCATTTTGTAGGTAAGTTTTATGTTTTCAAAGCTATCTTTGGTGCTATCAGGCGGGTAAGGGGGTAGGAAGCCAAATAGCCAGCCACAAATGAATTTGGGAGGTGAAAAAGAAAGAGACTATAGGTTCCACTCTTGCACTTGAAAGTTGTCAATCCCTTCCTGCAGGAGACAGGAGGCAGCAGATCTTCACAGATTTATTGAAGGCATTCTGTACTTTTTCGGAAGTAGTCTTCTTTGCATTTCTTTTCTCAGCCCTGCTATTGAAAACAGACTTTTTGGCTAAGCCATGGTGAGGTGGAAGGAAGGAAGGAAGGAAGGAAGGAAGAGAAAGAAAGAAAGAAAGAAAGAAAGAAAGAAAGAAAGAAAGAAAGAAAGAAAGAAAGAAAGAAAGAAAGAAAGAAAGAAAGAAAGAAAGAAAGAAAGAAAGAAAGAAAGAAAGAAAGATTGAGGAGGGAGCAAAGCAGACTAAAAAGTAACATTATTATGGAAAGGGGAATTTCTTTTCAAAAATTCACTTTGCTAGATAATGAATGTATCTTATTTTTTCCTATTTTTTCTCTTTCAGAAGAGGGATTTCTCTTGTGGTTCTCTTTGATTTCTCTTTGGAAAGAAATCAGTGCATCTTTTTGTACCTTTAGCCCTTACACTTGTTTTATGTTATGCACCACAGGGTGGTGCACCTGCAGGAGGATAGAAAGGTTTGGGAAGACGTTGCCTGCCTCTGAGATTCTCAGAGCAAAATTTCGAAATTTTGTATCATCTCCATTCCTGCTGCTCTTCTCTTTGAAATTCTCTTTAATCAAAGCAGAGATTATTAGAAACTGACTCCAGATTCCAAAAAAGTGGGAAAGAAATGGATGGCTGGATATCAGGGAGACATTGGGTAAAGAGGAATTAAGAGAACTTCTTTTAACAACACTTCTAAAAAGAGCTTGCCTATAACAACAGGATGTGGCTGTGTCTATGTGGAAGGGGGTGGCAGAAAAGAAACTTATTTTTGTGAAGTGGATTTTAGTATGT
The DNA here is from genome assembly GCF_028583425.1 of Eublepharis macularius. NCBI lineage: Eukaryota > Metazoa > Chordata > Lepidosauria > Squamata > Eublepharidae > Eublepharis > Eublepharis macularius. The sequence continues at coordinate 15,274,930 of NC_072798.1, forward strand.
CCCCTCCTTATAGTTTGCTGGTAAAATCTGTGGATAATTTTTCACGAGAGGCATGCAAGCTTTTTAATCTGTGAGGGAGGGAGTTTTCCTGCATACAAAATTTGCCTATTATCTCTTGCTCAATCTTTCAGTCAGAGGGAAATTGTGGGTTCCCCTGAAATCCTGTCTGCATGGTCCTTGATTCAGATCAGGGCTACAGTATGTAGAAAGAAGTGGCTTCAGCCCCTCAACCCACAGTTTTTCAGATCCAAAATGATTGAAGACGGGGTATTTGCCCCGTTGAGGAAAACCACAGTGGTTTCCCTGATGGGACAGTGGTTTCCCCACAGTGGTTTCCCCAATGGGGAAATAGTGCCCCCAGGGCTGTATAAATTACATGAAATGGCACAAGATGTGACTGAAGCTTGTGTTTGCATGCCACGGTCCCAATCTGAATACGCCACCACAAATGTGGGAACTGAGGTGAAACTTTCACCTCACATCTGATTGGGATTGGGGGATCCAGATAATCTGTGGAGGAAAAGGAGACTGTAGTTGCTCAGTGGTGAGGTGAAAGCATTCTGCACATGCTCAGAGGTACTATCCAGTTATGAATGCTGAGCTGCTGATGCCATGCTTCAGTGTTCTTCATCAGTCGCAAGTGGGAACACTGGCCAGCCGTGATTTATAGGCAATATAGCGCACAGAATATGTTTGTGGCAAAAACTAGATTTATTCACTCATTTGTTTATTTACTTCATTTGTACCTTGCCTTTCTGCCAAATGGGAGAACTCAAGCCAGCTTACATTGTTCTACTTCATTTTATCCCCATGTTTTATCCTGTGAAGTAGTTTAGGCTGCGAGTATGTGACAATGTTAGTTTAATTTTAATTTAATTTATTCAATTTATACTCCGTCCTCCCCACACCAGCGGGCTCAGGGCAGATCACAACAAGGCTTAAAACACATTACACAGTTCAAACCATTATTACCATTAAAACCATAGAATACTACATACCACAGTTTAAAACACCACATCTATATAAATATAGAAACAAGAAGCATAGCAGCACATAATCTAGACGATCACCTTTTCACCATCTCCAATGTCCACCGTCACCGTTACCCAATGTCACCCAGCAAGCTTCCATGGAAGAGCAGGAATTCGCACCTGGGTCTTGTAGACTGTGCCAGCACTTTAATCTCTATACCTCACTGAGTCTCATTTGAAGCAGTGGTGTCCTGGTTTAGAATTCAATCCCACAGACTGAAATGCAAATGAACTACTTATAGAAACTTGAGATATTGGTTTGGGGCATAAGTTTATTCAAGATTTGTTGACTGGATAAATGAAGCGTCCAGTACTTTCTGTTTGCTAGCTGACCTTGGTTCAAAATTGATTGAATCAGGTTTTGCCATTTCAAGCACACTTTATTTTGTCCTGGCTATCTAAAGAGCCGGCTGTGTGTGATTTGGGAAGGCCGTGATTCAAATTCTTGTATCCCTGCGGACTCACTGGTTAGCTTTGACAAGCTGCAGTTCCCTCAGCTTTACATCTGCAATATGGGAATAACACCAGCTTGTTTCACAGCTTCAGAGGCCTGGAAGGAAAAGTTTTAAATAAATAAACAAAATAAGTCGTGGAAACAAGAGCTTTATGCTTTGGAGTGACAAATGCACAGATTTAGCATCTCTGTTGATCTGAAACCACTTTCGCTGGCTGGCTAGGTGGGTGCCCCTTCCGCTCTAACTGCTCCATGTGCGTCCCTCCTGAAGCTGTGTGCTCAGGGGAAGCATTCTAGATAGAAGTGTACCGTTCTTCGGTCAAGGGTATACGATAGCTGTTCTCCCTTGGTTGCATCTCCAAACAAGCTCAAGGTCCATTTGCAGGAGAATAAAATAAGTGAGTGAAACAAAAGCCTCGTGCTCTGGAGTGGCAAATGCACAGATATAGCATCTCTGTTGATGTAACACCCAAATGAAACTGCTTTGTCAACATTCTTAAATAAAGTCGTTCCAGTTGTGGAACTGTGTGTACACTAATGGAGGTAATATAATGTTTTCAAATGGATACTGTTTGCCAGTCCTTTAAATTACATTGTGTTTCAGGGGGAGGGGAGGGGTTAACCAATAACTAGTTTGGTATGACATTAGTTTAACCACGGTGGAAAGTTAACGCAAGACTAATGTCTGTCAAAAAGTGAAGTCAGACATGCTGGCTGGTTGGAACAAATTCAAAAGTAGCCTAACTTTTATTTAGCACCAGCCAAAATGTCATTGGTTAATGAGAATGTCATGATACTGTGGATATTAAAGAAAACAAACAAGGGAGAAAAATTGCGGGGAGGGGGAAGACAAAAATCTATTCTTTGGTGTGATGGAAAAGCCCCTCCCGCTAGGAAATACAGGGGTCTTCCAGCAGCAGCACAGGAAATATGAAAATTCAGTTAACGCCATTCAAACTGTCCCAAAGCTCCCAGATTACAGTCTGAAATCTTTTCTGGCATTTAGCATGGCTGAGCTTCATAAAATCTTTGTAATACTTCCTCTGAAGACTAGCAATCTAAGGACAGATGGGGTTTTCCCACCATCTCTACTCCCTCCCCTTTGGTTTAACATTGAGGCTGATTAAGAGCTTTGGGAGTCTTTAAATCCTATTTACTATTTATTTGTCCACTATATTTTAATCCCAACCTTCTTCCAAGGAGTTCAGGTAAAGTCGCCCGACTCCAGGTGGGGCCTGAAAACCTCCCAGAAATTCTCCAAGATTTGAGTCCACAGAACCTTAAAGACCAACAAGACTTCCAGGAGATAAATTTTTGAGTTTCGACTCTCGAAAGCTTACACCCTAGAAAATCTTGTGGGTCTTTAAGGTCCTACTGTACTCAAAGCTTGCTGTTCTACTGTAGGCCAACGCAGCTATTAGGGTTGCCAGTTTTAACTGGGGAATGTTCTGGAGATTTGGGGATGGAACCAAAGAAGGGTGGAGTTGGGAGGGGGGGGGTCTTCAGCAGAGATGTGATGCCAAAGAGTTCAGCCTCCAAATCTGCCATTTCCTCCAAGGGAACTGGTTTCTATCATTTGCAGATAGGTTGTAATTCTTGGAGAACTCCAGGCCATATCTGGAGGATGGAAGCCTGATGACTGCCCAACTGAAACTCATCTCCAGTCTACTGAGATCAGTTCCTCTGGAGAAAATGGCTGCTTTGGAAGCTGGTTGCTATGGCAAGACACCCTGCTAAAGTCCCTCCCTCCCACAATCCCATTCTCCCCAGGCTCCACCCACTTATCTCCAGAAATTTCCCAACCCAGAGTGGGCAACCTTAAGATGAGGAGAGCATTCTTGTAGAGGAAGCAGGGCTAATTTCGAGGGGGAACACGCAGGAATGCTGTTCCGGCAGTTCCTCAAAGAGGTCACATGTCAGGTAGCCCCGCCCACCTGACTCTCAGCCATTTTGGGTCCGTTTCAGCTTGGATTGGGGCTGAAATGGCCCAGATCGGGCCTCTGACAGGTGGCGGATCACTCTCCCATTCAGCAGTGGCCCAATCCTGACCATTTTGGGCCCTTTTCAGCTCCTTTTTGCCATTTTGGGCCGAATTTCAGCCCTTTATGGCCAGGATTGGGTCCAAAACGGCCAGGATAGGTTATGTCAGGGGGTGTGGCATATGCAAATCAGTTATGCTAATGACACACTTCTGGTGATGTCAAGGGGCATGGCATATGTAAATCAGTTATGCTAATGAGTTCCTCCAGCTCTTTTTCTACAAAATGACCCCTGACAGGGAGTAAACTTGCAGTGTAATGAATCAGCTATGGAGGTGACTTTGAGTGGGGATACAGCTTTTCCTACATTCATGGTCTTGTCATCTTAAACCGATATGTTTTCTTGTGTTGTCCTTTTTCATCCTACACTCCCAGCCAACTGCATTATTGTGTTTTACTAGCAATCTTTGCTCTTATCACATTTCGTACCCCCTTTGCTGACTTACTGATGTTGTCCTATTTTGCAATTTATTTATTTATTTACTTGCTTCATTTGCACCCCACCTTTCTCCCGGCGGGGACTCAAGGTGGCCTACAGCATTCTCCTCTCCTCCATTTTTCCTCCCAATCCAGTGAGGTAGGTTAGGTGAGAGGGTGTGACTAGTCAAAGGCGCCCAGCAAGATTCTCTGGCAGAGTGGGGATTCGAACCGGGTTCTCCCAGATCTTTGTTTGACGATCTAATGACTACACCGCTCCGGCTTTCATTCAATGATCGATTGAAAAGTTTTGATTGTACTTGTAATCCTCCTTCAGTCCCAGCAAGAATGGTGGAGTATAAATGAAAATAACAATAATACAATATTGTTCTCTGCTCCGTCATTTAACCCTCGCGACAACCCTGTGATGTTGGTACGACTGAGAATATGTGACTGAAACCCAGCAAACATCCACGGCAGAGCTGGGATCTGAAAGATGATCTCCCGGATTCTAGCCTGACTTCGTAAACCATTGCACCAAACTGATGGTTATCATTTATCTTCCTCTACCAGTTCATCAGTATTTGGGAGTCCGTGGTTCATGCCCTATCAGAGGGGATAATGTTGAGTCGTGTTTGTCTACTTGAGACGTCTTATACGAGGATGCTCAAGTGTAGGGAGACACAATGTTAGCTGGGAAGCCTAGTTTAAAAACACAAAGCCGAAGGCTCTGTTAATTTCACCTCTCTACACAATGCTGGCAGAGATCGCTTCTCAGAGGGTTTCAATTTCGGGGAGGTGAAACTGGCATAGCCTTTGGGGAGGCGAACATGAAATTGAATGGAAAGGCAACTGTCTGTTTATTGGATTGTCTCTCCTTTAGCCTTTCTCTGCAATCACTCTGCCTCTCCTTCTGTTTGTAGTCTTGTGTGTGGGTAATAATCCACAGACGGAGTGAATTACTTCAAGGCTCTGCTCAGAACTGTTTATGCCGCTGTAAATGAGTTACATTACAATCTTATGCAGAGAGATGCCATGACATAGCGGTTAAAGAATCAGACTAGCATGTCGGAGACCTGGGTTCAAATTCCCACTCTGCCATGGAAGCTCACTGAGTGACATTGAGTCAGTCCCCGCTCTCTCAGCCTGGGGTTACCAACCTCAAGGCTGGGCCTGGGGCTCCCCTGGAATAACAACCAATCTCTAGATGACAGAGATCAGTTCCTCTCAGAGGAAATGGCAGGTTTAGAGGCTGGGCTGTATGGCATCACATCCCCTCTGAGGTCTCTCCCTTCCTGAAACGCTGCCCTTCCACGGCACCATTCCTAAATCTTCAGGAATGAAGCTGGAGCTGGCAACCCTGTCCCAGTCTAGCGTACCTCGCAGGGTGGTTGTTGTGAGGATTAAGCAGAAGAGGAGAAAACAATATAAAAAGCTGCTTTGGGTCCCCATCAGGGAGAAAAATGAGCTATAAATAATTTTAAAAAGAGTTATTCAAATCTAAGCCCAACGAGATTGCACAGGAACAGCCCATAAAATTTTTGCTGTTTTAGATACTTCAGGCTAACAGGGCTATTCCTCTAGGATTTGTCACTCATTTATAACATTTTGTACAGTACAGTCCAATTATTAACAGTGGCTTTGCATTAACGCCTGCTGTTTATTTTGGATCCACAGTTAAAATTAAAGGCAGGGAAGTGTGGTATGTGGGACTGAGGCCTGGGTGACCTTGGGCCAGTCACTCACCCTTAGCCCAGCCTACCTCACAGGGTTGTTGTGTCGGTCACATTGGAGGTGGAGAACCATTTCTGGCACCTGAGCTCCTTGAAGGAAGGGCAAGAAATAGATAGATAAACAGTAATAAGTAAATAGAATCTTGTTATAATAAAGCCTGAACATTTGATTTTTCACAGAATCTAAATAATTTTGTCTCATCAGTCAGGGTAGGCCAACGTTCCAAAATATCTGTTTAAAATGTCCATTATATCATGCCCCCCAATCATATTCAGGTTTCACACCAGTAATCAATTGATCGATCGATCATCTTCAGGAAAACATACCTTTAACATTTTCTTTTGATTGTTCAGATAGGTGTATAATTAGAGTTGCCAACTATAAGCCAGGAAAATTCCTGGAGATTTTAAGGGGTAGAACCTGGGGATAGAGGAGTCTGTGGCAGGGAGGAAACTCAGTGGGGTTTAATGCAGTAAAGTCCACCCTCCAAATCAGCCATTTGTTCTAGAGGGTCTGGTCTCTGTCTTCTGGATAGCAGTTGTAATTCCAAGAGAATGCCAGCCGCCTCCACCTGGAGGTTGGCAACCCCATGTATAACATTGAGGATTTCTTGCACAGGTTGTATCCTTGGAGAAAACCAGCCATTTATTTTTATGGAAGTTATGTGGTATGAAAATTCCCATTGTGGTTTTGTACAATCAGTCTAGGACATCTTATGTGAGCATGTCCAGATGGCACTGGAGATCAGAGACAAGACAACATTCTGAAGGTGGCTGTTTTGAACATGTTGCCAAAAGCTGCTATGGCATAGCATTTAAGTTGTTGGGCTGTGAATCAGCATTCTGCTGGTTCGGAGGACCCCCTACTCCCAGCCATTGCTCCCTGCTGCCACTCACCTGGCTGGCGGCGGGGAAAGGCCCAGGTAGCAGATCTGGGAGGCCGCCACGCAGCAGCTGCGCTCCCTCAGGCACCAATGACATCACTTCCGGAAGTGATGTCATCATGCCTGCCAGGACTATGCGTGTGCTTTGGGCACACGTGAAGAAGTTTCAGCAAGGTAAGTGCCAGCCGACAGGTACACCCCTCCTCCTGCTGGGAGGGTAAGGGAACCTGCCAAGCCTATCTCAAAGATTAAGAGGAGGAATCTTGGTAGGACAATTTACTGGTTTCTGAAAGTAACTCAGAAAAAAAATCTTGAACCTACTTCCCCGCTCTGGGATTCCCTAGGCTCAATTCATGTTCATGGAGATTCATGAAGGCACCTGGCCTCAACCTTGTCCATGTCTGGTTCCTTTCTTGGGTATATCTGGAGTCTACCAAGGCTCTCTGTTTCCACTGTGGGGTTGACTGCAGCAGAGTGATCTTTTGCCAGCCTTATTGAGGCAGGGCTTTCGGGGCAGATGTGGCTTAATGTGTACAAAGGTGCCTTCAAAGAAATGTCCACACCTATGGCACGCCCGAACATTGCAATCTCTTCAAAAATCTCTTGGCACGTGTAAAGATAATAGAGCAAGAAGGCTACACCTTGTTCTTATCCATGGTGCAATTTAATCTGGTCACACACAAGCTCACATCCTTCAAAACATGATGGTATCAACAGGCAATATTTATTTACGTTAGTTTCTCCTAATATGCATGTGGCTAAGAGTGCCATCCTAACAGACCTTCTAAGCTCATGGACTTCAGTGGGCTTGAAAGGGCCTAACTCTGTTAGGATGGCACTGCAATTCACCTGTTTGTAAAGAACTACAGGGTTAGAGCAGCGATATTCAGCGGTACTCACTCCTCAGCTTGAGGAAAACCACATTCACATTTTCTACCAACCAAAAGAACCACATCTACATACCCTGTGTGCCCCCCCCCCGACCAAACACAATAATATAAAATAACTAGTAATATTAAATATATAACTATAACCTTTCAAATTACCAGAGTATCTCTGAGCATGTAGGGTTTATCTCTCCCCACTACTTTAGCCGGTATCTGAAGTGAGGGGAAGGGCTTTCCTCTCTGCCTTTCTGCTCTCTCCTCAGCATGAGGCACAATAGCCCAGGCAAGCGACTGAGATGGCCAAGGTGCCCAGAAGAGAGCAAGCTGGCTACGGAGAAAGGGAAGTTAAATCACCCCCCCCCCCACACACACACACACACCGGGGTGAGCTTGCTCTTTTCCTGGGTGGATGTCCTTGTGGTGGTTTCACTCTAGGGTTGCCACCAGCATCGCCAGTGACATGATCATGCCCCACAAATGGCTAAAGTGTCCCTGACAATGCACTGAAATCACTTCTGGTTACAAAGAGCAGTGGCAGGAAGAGCCTGCTGGTGGTGGTGGCATATGGCTAGGGTTGCCAACCTCCAGTTGGTGGCTGGAGATCTCCTGGAATTACAACTGATCTCCTGGTGACAGAGATCACTTCCCCCGGAGAAAATGGCTGTCTTGGAAGGTGGACTCTATGGCATTATAGCCAGTTGAAGCCCCTCTCCCTCCCATACGCCCCCCCTCTCCACACTACCCCCCCCCCCAATCTCCAGGAATTTCCCAACCAGGAGCTGGCAACCCTATGGCTAGGGCTGCAGGTGGAGCCTGGCAACCAGTGGGAAGGTTGGGGGCAGAGATGGGAAGGGGGTAATGCCAATTATATCAGTGAATCCAACGACATCACTTCTGGCTACAACCTGGAAGTGACAATGGTAGCTCTTCAAATCACTGCAGCTCTGTGGGAAAACTCTATTGTGATTCCTAGAGCTATCATTGCCACTTGCCAGCAATTAGGCTGGAGCTTTTTTCTTTATTTTTCTCTCAACACACCTCGGAGTGGCAGCAGGCAACAGATCAAATCCCCAGGAGCTTGCCCACCATAAGCAGGCAATTGGTAAGCAGACCTATGGCCACACTATTTTATGTTCTTCTCTGTGGCTCTCCTCCTGGCAGCTGGGATGAAGAGAAGGGTGTGAGGTTTGTTGGAGTGGATGGCCCTTTACTTCTAAGTCTGGCACAAGACCCACCACTGAGGGTCACTCACAGCTCTCCTGCCCTCCAGTGTTTCAAGGTGGGAACCACCTGCGACCCACCCATCTTACTGGGAAATGGCCTTGGCCACATTCCTGGAACATGGTTGAAGTGCCAGATTGGGGGAGAGTGCTCAGAAGAGCTGCAGGTGGCATGTCAAAAAGCCGTATGTGGCTCCAGAGCCAGTGATTGAGTATCCCGGGGTTTATCCACCAGGTATCCTCCTGGTCTCTCCCTTGCTGGTCCCTTGCTTGCTGGTCCATTGAGCTGGGGACTTTTTTTTCTCAAGTGTGTTGCACTGGTGATATGATGTCACTACCAGTGAATACCCGGAAGTGATGTCATGAGTCATGACATCAGTGCAACGCTCTGGAATTTAGATATTACTTTATGGTTGTCCAAATACTAGAGCACAGTGCAACATCATTTCCTCCCCCCCCCCATCCCTGCCCCCTTCCTCTCTGGCCAGTTTCCAGCCATACCTGGGTTAGATCCTTCATAAAGTTCATGGCTGAGTCTCCCAGAGGGTTAAGTGTTCCTGCAGGCATGTTGCATTTAATCCAGTTGCTATGGGTTTCATAATGTGATCATCAAGAATCACTTCTGAACATCTTTCAATTAGCAATCACCACTGGAATGAAGAAAATAAACAGGAATCCAGTGGCTCCTTAAAGACTAACAACACTTACTGCCACTTAAGCTTTTGTGAGTCAGACCTCACTTCATCAGCGGCATCTGAACGCAGAAAGCTTTGAGACTGAAGTTGTTTTGTTTGTCTTTGATTTGCTAAAGAAACCTACCCTAACAGATGGATTCTTTGGAAGACTCAGACCCTAGCCTGAACAAGTGAGCCTAAGGGACTTGAACAAAACCCCAAGAAATCTAAGGGTCAAAAGAAAGAAAGAAAGAAAGAAAGAAAGAAAGAAAGAAAGAAAGAAAGAAAGAAAGAAAGAAAGAAAGAAAGAAAGAAAGAAAGAAAGAAAGAAAGAAAGAAAGAAAGAAAGAATAACACTTCTGCTTCAGTGACTGTGGAGAAGTTCAGAAGTGAGTGAAACTAGGTGAACGCAAGTTTTGCAATGCAATAGAGTAATCTCCACCTTTCAAAGGAGGCAGGTCCCGGGCATTGAAGTTAACCTGGCTGGCTGCCCCGACTCGAACAAGCAACATTGACTAGCACGCTAGCAGACTGAATAGCAGAAGTAAGTTCCCTTTTGATCTTTCTTTGTCTCAATCATTTGTGCTTTCCCCTAGAGAGAAAAGGATTTATTATTTGGAGAAACATCTCAGCTGTATATAATTATATATATAAATGAAGTTTTGTTTTGGGATTGCTTACAATGTAGCTGGCTCTTTTTAAGTCTACAAAAATGGGTATAAAATTAGATGGGTAAACAATGTGATCCTTTGGGTGTCTTTATTTATTTAAGTTAGCTAATTATTTATTGTGGAGGGAAGGTGGCATGGTATAGCCCAGTATCATCACATCTCAGAAGCTAAGCAGCGTTAGTAGTACTTGGATGAGCAACCACCAAAGAAGACTCTGCAGAAGAAGGCAATAGAAAACCACCTCTGCTTTTTTACTTGCCTTGAAAGCCTCTTGTTGGGCTTGCCATATGTCAATTCTGACTTGATGGCACACACACACACACACACACACACACACACACACACACACACACACACACAATCATTTATTGTAACTTGCTCATCATAAACTTTCTTAAAATTTGCAGAGTTTCTTTTCAACCCTGTGTTTGTTATGTCAGAGTTCTTGTTCTTCTGTCACTTCATGGTCACAACAAGAATTATAAAAGAAGAAAAATTAGATTTTTTTAAACATGTTAGGCTGAGTCCAGCTGGGGTAAGAATGTGCAAGCCCTCTTTAAAGACAAATTTACAAAGGCTGGGGCTATCAGCAGCTAAGAGCCATAATAGTTAAATAGAACCTCCATAGTCATAGGTAGTATACCTTTGAATATCAGTTGCTGGGAAACGGCCCTTCTCGCTTTCACGGCCAGAGAACGATGGTTGTTGTGGATTTTCCGGGCTGTATAGCCGTGGTCTTGGCATTGTATGCCAAGACCATGGCTATACAGCCCGGAAAATCCACAACAACCATGGCCGTTCTCTTGTTGCTTTACTAAAAACTAAAAGGAATCGCATTGCTCTTTAACAGATTTTTTGAAACAGAGGATCCACATAGTCAGGTGAGCAGTGGATTTTGTCCACAGAAATATGTAGCTAGCTGAAATGTACCTCTTGTCATTCACATTTTTTTCTTTCCATCTACGGTATGTATATAATCTGCAAATTGGGAATCCATTTCCTACAGCTCATGAAGATCTAAAGCTGTTTGCTTTGATAAATCTTTTCATCCTTAAGATGCCGCGCGTTTTTGACTGCCGCCACAGACTAACAGCCCAGTTCTCCTGTGCAGAATTGCAGCAGTCTAAGTTCATTGAAATCAATGGGATCGAATTGGAGTCACTGCAGAGGATCACGCTGTAACACGGCTGCCCCTAAGGTTGCCTGCTGGCCTGGAGAAAAATTAGGGTTGCCGGCTCCAAGCTGGGAAATTCCTGGAGATTTGGGGTGGGGGGGCAGTGAAGCCTGGAGAAAGTGGGGCTTGGGGAGGGAAAGGACTTTAGCATGGTATAATTCCATATAGTCTACCCTCCAAAGCAACCATTTTCTCCAGGTAAACCGATCTCTGTGGCCTGGAGATCAGTTGTAATTTATTTCCCAATATTTGTTTAAATAGCCTGCTCCTGGACTATTTTAATGATTTTTAAAAAATTATTATTGAGTTTATGTTTTTGTGATTTTAATGTATTTTTTAATGTCGTTAGCCGCCCTGAGCCCATCCGTGGGGAGAGCGGGGTATAAATCGAATAAAATAAATAAATAAAATAATAAGTAATTCCAGGAGATCTCCAGCCACCACCCGGAGGCTGGCAACCCTAAGGAAAACGTACTGCCTGTTTAATAGAGATTTAATGAGTGGGGCTGCCCGGCTGCAGTGGCGGGTCTTGAGGGACAATGGAACGGCAGTTTTTCATTATGCATATTAATTACGGCATAGAATTGTATTTTCTGTCTCAAGGACCCCAAAATATGTGACAAGTGGAATCAGACTGAGGGTCGATCTTTTCACTTACACGTCTCTCAGAGTGGCCCTCCAGTAGCTTCTTGGAAGCTCACATCAGGACATAAGAGAAGCAGCTCTCCCTGTTGATAGTTTCCGCTAGGTACACGGCCTTTAAATATGGACGTTTTCTCTAACTGATAGACCCTCTGGTAGACCTGTCCTCCATGAACTTTTCAAAGCTCCTTTTATCACCAAGTGACGCCTGACACAGATTGGACACTTGTCAGCTTCCCTCAAGTTTTGGCGGGAAATGTAGGCAGCTTGGCGGAATGTTGGACAAGTGACAGTTGAAAAGTCCATTGGACAGCAGTCGGAGAGCCAAGCTGCGAGACCAGGATGCCTACATTTCCCATCAAAACTTGAGGGAAGCTGACTAGTGTCCAACCTGTGTCAGGTGTCACTTGTGGTCCCGCTCTTTAAGACATCAGCTATATCTTGCGGCAGTGAATTCCATTCCATTGATTCTCCATTGTGGGAAGAAGCAATTTATTTTCTCCACCTTAAATTTGCTGCGAGTATCATTGAATGCCCCTGGGTTGGATCCAGCAATCTGCTTGCACAAGGATTACAGATCTACCAGGTTTCCCTGTCCCCACAGCAGTCCTTTTCAACAATAGAGAAGTTGATTCCTGCAGTTGTGTGACCCATGTGTCACCTTATTCATCACACAAGATTAAGAACATTACTACATTAACAGTAAAACCCTAAACAGAGTTACTCCAATCTAAGCCCAATGGACTTAGACTGGAGTAACTCTGCTTAGGATTTCACTGAAAATGACTTTAATTTTTAAATGAATAAGTAAAGAACAATAAAGAGAGCTAACAAACCGCAAAACAAACATCGAATGGAGCTGACAGATAACAGATAAATCACATTATCCAGTCATCGGGTTATATCCTGAAGCTTGCAGGAACAAAAGTGATCCTAGATTCCTTGAAGTTAACGTAATCCTTGATAAACAACAGGATGATTAGGTTACTGTAGGCCTCCACTAGGAGGTTCTTAGTAAGACATAATAAAGGGATGGCTATCCACCAGGCTATTCCTGTTCCGATTAGGGAGAATAAAAAGGCTACTCTTTGAAAGACTTCAGACGCTTTACGAGTAGAAGTTTAAGGGAACAGCCTTCTCCCGCTTTTATCCAGGCTGTCAGCTTCTTCACCCGTCCTCCGCCCAAGGAGCAGTTTCATACCTTGGGAGTGCTCCTGGAACGAGGCCTCTTGTTGGATAAACAGGTGGCTGTGGTTGCCAAGGGTGCCTTTTCCCTCTGTGTTTATATGTGTTTTTATTGAACTGTTTTTAAATACTGTTTTAAATGTTGTTTTACATTAAAATTGTTTTTAAGAGTTGTTTTAAATTGTTTGGTAGTATTTCTAATGTTTTGCTGTCTTGGGGGGTCCCTGTTTTGGTTAGAAAGGTGGCATACAAATCATTTCAATAAATAAATAAATAAAACATATGGAGCAATAGCTACATGGACTTATAGAGAGGAAGCTGAAGGGAGCGAAATCACTTCCATTAATGCAGTTCTTCAGGTCAGACTAAAAGCAATAAAAACAGCATTAATGAAGGCAAACTAGGATTTGAGCATCCGCGAGTTGAATCTGAGGTTCACATAGAGGAAATGTAGCTAAAATAAATAGTGATTTTGCGTTAGGTCTGAAGAGAGCCGTTGCGTATGGAGTGACACAAAAATTTCTGTCTCCGATTTTATAACCATGGTAATTTATTCACACATTGAAGAAGGCATTGCAGGAAGCAGGAATTTAACTTGCAAGAATTCAGGCCTTAGGCGGAGAAAGGTTTGCTTCAATCTATTGAAGCCTCGAGGTGGTGATATTTCCTGATTGCTGAACATGTCTTCATTCCCTGCGACACTCACCAGATCATTGTCTCTGTTCTAAAGGTGCTTCCCAGATACGCCTGAGAATTTTGGGTTGGGAAATTCCCAGAAATTTAGATGGTGGCACCTGAGGATGGCAGGGTTTGGAGATAGGTTTGGACCTCAGTGTGGTATAATGCTATGGAGTTCGTCCTCCAAAGCAGCCATTTTCTCCAGGGGAACTGCTGTCTCTAATCTGGAGACTAGATGTAATTCTGGGTGATTTCCATTCCCCACATGGAGGTTGGCAACCCTACAGCCTACAAATGGGTAAGGACAACATCTGCTTGTATCTGAGAATCTTCTGCTGTGGCTCCCACCTTTTGGAGCTTACCTGATAAAATCAGGAAATGCTTTCATTGTTGCTCAGAAGGTGTAAAACAGAATTGTTTAGGAGGGTATTTGTGCAAAGAGAACAGACATATGGAAGGAGGGAAGGCAGCATGGTATAGCTCAATCTTGTCAGATCTCATAAACTAGTAAGCATGGTTGGTACTTGCATTTGAGGTCTCCAGGGAAGACTCTGTAGAAAAAAGCAATGACAAACCATTTCTGCTTCTCACTTGCCTGGAAAGCCCCTCCCTGGGGCCGCCATAAATTTATGGTGACTTGATGGCACATAGGTAGGAATGTGAGGAAATTGAAGAGTTCAAGAGGGCATCTTGTACTGGAAGAGGGCTTCTTGTTTTGGAAACGTCGCTGTCACAAATTCTCTGTGGATTTTTTTAAATTGTATATTTTTTTTATTTTATAAAGCAGAACAATAATATGGAGGATACTGAAAAGAAAAAAGAGGGATTATATATCATAATGATGCAAATCAGAAATAATTATATATAACATCATCTTCACTAAATGTAATGCTTTGCAGATTGAAGTGTCTTTCTTTGTTGCTTGAGAATTGTAATCTGCTTTGGTGAATTTCAACCAAACAGTTCCTAGAATCTTTTATAATAAGATGTCCAAATTATGTGCCCTTCACTATTAGTCCATGAATGCAGGAAGCTGCCTTATGCTGAATCCAACCCATCAAAGTCAGTGTTGTCTATTTAGGCTGACGGCGGTTCTCAGGCAGAGAACCTCTCTGGTCATTTTAACTGGAGATGCCGGGGGATTGAACCGGGGATCTTCTACTCTACCGCTGAGCCATGGCCCCTCCATAAGAAAGAACTGTCTGGAGAACGTGTATAATAAGCGAAAATAAGTGACAAAGAATGAAGGATCATAGAGGGAGGGGTAGGCAGGAGGCATGGTGGAGAATGGGTGAAGGAAGCCTAACAGGTCCCAGAAAACTAGGAGGTCTGGAGAAGGAACTTATGGGGACCACTTCTCACCACATGTTCCCTGGAGGATGCTTTGTTCAGCAGATAAACACCTTCTGGTCATCCCCGGCAACAGGGAGGTTCGCCATGCCTCGATCAGGGCCAGGGCTTTCTCGGCCCTGGCCCCAACCTGGTGAGACTCTTTGTCTGTGTCAACGTGGTCCCGTTTGGATTTGTTATCCATCCATCGGGCCTGCAAGACAGAGATGTTCTGCCAGGCATTTGGTGGTTGAGGCAGGCGGACCACGTAAGGTATCATGTCGGCCTCCTGCCATGGTGAGGAGTATATGCCCCCCTTAGTAAACATTTATGACTGGTCACCCACCCCACAGGTTATTTAGTTTGAGGGGGTAGGGCAAAATGTGCATGGCTGTTTATAACTGATGTGTTTTAATGTTTTATATTGCTGCAAAATTTTATTCTATTTGTTGTATATTTTAAAATGTTGTCATCTGCTCTGAGCCCCCTTGCAGGCAGAGCGGAATAGAAATAAAATAAAATAAATAAATAAATAAATAAAAAAGCAAGAGTCCAGTAGCACCTATAAGACTAACAAAATTTGTGGTAGGATATGAGCTTTCATCATGAGTCACAGCTCACTTCTTCAGATATGGGGTGCATGGTAAAGGAGGGAGAGAAGGGCTAGGGAAGGCTTGGAGAACAAAATCTGACCTACCTTTCAAATGGAAAGCTGGGATAATTATTGCCACCTTCTCTGTCTTTGGGGGACAGTGGGTTGTGGTAATAATTGTGCATCTGCAGTCACTTCAATGACTCAAACATTACCTCACCATAAGATGTTCTCGAAGCCAAAACGTGATCTCTACAGGAGATGGGTCTATCGTTTTACCTCAGGAAATAGGCTAAATTGCCTTATTGGATGGCTTAGGGCAGTATTGCTTGGAAAGACTGAAAGTTTGCTAAAGATGTTTGCTAATCTCACAAACACTGATCCTTCCAATGACCTCAGGATCCAGGAAGCACCATCCAGACACAATTGCATATTTCCTCATAAGACATCTTATTGTCTCACCCTCTGAGATAGCTTTACATTTGTTGTAGAAAAATTCTGGCTCAGTGCCCATTATAATATGTAGTCTCCTGTATGGCTATTTTTTTGTTACACTCCAGGTTTACAGAAGGGATGGGCTCCAAGCCTTTTCCTGCCTATATCCTATGTTGCCATATCATTCCAGACTTAAGTTAATATCACTTCTGTGAGGTAATAATATCACTTCGTGAGGTAACAATATCACTTCTGGATATGGAGGTTCCATTTAATTATCATGAGTAACAACTATCGCTAGACTATCTTCTGTGAATTTCTTTAATCTTTTTTAAAGGATATATTTTAGCAGCTATCACGATCACGTATTGTATTAATGAATTTGTAAGGACATACTCTGTGTAACGCTGAGCCTAGCCAGTTTTTATCATTAACAAAATATGGCACATTCCTGTTCTCTGGCATCAATTTGTTGGTATCAGTCAATACTGAATTGGGAGCTGGACTGGGAGCTATGAATCTGAGGTGGGAGAGCTCAGGATATTTCACCAATGGGAAGGGTCATGAAGCTATGTCTGTGCCAGTGGTCCTAAGCATAACATTGCATGCCTTTCTATTGCTGGGTGCCATTTTGTTGTTTTTCCTTTTTTAATCCACAAAATGTCTGACTGAGGGCTGAGTGGGTCTTCTTTTTTCATTCGGCAAGATGTCTGAGTTAGGGCTTGAAGCACTGAGTTGCATTCTGTGGTCACGATGAGATTTGATGATACGGTGATTTCTGAAGCTCTGCTGGAAGAAGACCAGTCCTTACAGTGGTGTCCTGCGGGTAAAAAGGGGGAGCAGAAGTGGTAAATATGTTGGCTGCTGCCCCCAGACTAGAATTGCCAGTCCCCTGGAGATTTGCATGATGTCATGTTGTCACTTCCAGTTTTATGATAGAGAATTGGAAGATTACTAGAGCATCACCACGTGTGACATCACTTCCAGTTACACAACCAGAAGTGATAACGTAGAGACTAAACTGGATAATGTAGTATCGCTTCAACTTCACTTGCCTCCTATTTTCTCCCACTGCTGTGGAGATCTGTTCCCCCTACCCCAGACCCACACAAGCAGGCAATGGCAGCCAGAATGGTGAGTGGGGGGAGCCCAGTTTCATGCTTACTCTCTTCTCATTTCTTACCATTTCTTCAAAGAAAATTTGGCTCAGGTCTGGTATCAACAGCCGAGAAGAATGCAAAATCAGCATGAAGCTGACTGGGAAGGAAGAGAAGCCTGAACATACATTATGTAATCTCAAAAGGTTAGATTCCATGGCGGATTAATCATTGGCAGAAAAGAAGTGAACCCAAAGTTTTAATCTTTCAAGCAAGGAATGTTGCAATGCTGCTCAGAAACCCTGAGTAGGATTGCAACATTCCTTGCTTGAAAGATTAAAACACTCTCCATGCCTGTGTCAAACTTGATGTTTGGCCATTCAAAAATTGCAGGCGGAATGTGGTGATTCTGAAGTGTGACTTCAGAATGACTACATTTAGATTGTTGCAGAAGCTACCAAAGAGTTTAGGCTGCATCCTTACAGCAAGGATTCTCCATTTTGGATTCTTCCTAGCTGTGAATGCAGAGGCATATGCTTTGGCAGTAAAGTAACAACTGCAACCGCAATAATACCGCTCTGCTAGACAGATTAGTGTCCTACTCAGAGCAATGAATAAAAACACTGTTGTTATTATCCCCACAACACAGGTAGGCTGAGAGGAGTGGCTTACCTGAGGCCACCTACAGAGCTCATAACAGTAGTGGGATTTGAACCAGCCCAGTGCTGATTCACAGCCCAACTACTACAGCTTCAGCTTCCACATTGAAGTTTTGCGCACACTTCCTGTATCAGCCAACATTTCCCCTGCATTTCCCCCCTTACCATGCTGCCCAGGGGCTTTAAAACAATCAGTCAGTGCTATAGCACTATACTGTATAGTGTTATAGTGCTATAGCAATCACCATTTTACTAAAAAAAAGCCTTCTGGTGACTTGCTGGGAAAAATTGGTGGCTCTGAGGGGCTGACAGTAGAGAAATGGCACTGAAAATTTGCAACTTTCCATCAAGACAGCATGATAAATGCACTTGGACAGTTCTCTTCTCCAGAGCTAAGCAGGTTTGGATGGAAATGAGTGTGAGGACAATGGGGAAATGACAACTGGTGCATGATTAAAGCATGTTATGTGAAAGCTTCCAACAAAGGTCTCTCCAGTTTGGACATCAAAGGGGAGAAAACCTCCATATGGAAGCAGCCAAAGGTTGATCATCTTATTAACAGCAGGGGAGATCTAGCTAGACGGATAAACCTTAGAAGCCTTCTTGCATGTAGTTTAGAATGCAAACAGTGCAGAAGCCTTGAAGAAGCTCTAGAAATCTGTGGAGCTAAGGAGGTCAGTGTGTGGCTGGAATATCTCCTGGGCACCACAAGTATATTGCCTGGAGTTCTTTGGAGGAAGAAAAGTAGTCTTTAAAAAGTAATAAAAATTTAGAGCTGAACAGATCTCAGTGAGATGAACGGACAACAAGGTTTAAAAGAACGAATGGCTTGCAGTTTTGCACCCACAGCACACCTTTAATCTTGAATTCACCATGGTGTGATGTTGTCATGGGCAGTCTGTAGCCTAGTCCTAAACAAATGCTTCCTTTTCATCAGACAACTCAGCCAAATTAGGAAAGATGGTTGAGGCACACACCCATTCTGCAGAACAACTCACCTGTTTGGAGATACTCACCTTTCTGTGGTAACGTGCAGTCCACGGGGAAATGACTCTTTGACTTTGCTTTCTTCCTGATCTGGCCCATCTCTTCATTTGTGGTGAGCCCACGGAGGCGCCTTTGTTGAAACTGAAATTGGCTTTCAGGCCAGAGACTGTGTTGCTGTGGATAAACAAGATCATTATCTAGGTGGTAATTAGAAATGGCCAATAAATGTTACAGGAAACGTGGTTTCATTTCAGAGCGTGCAGTGCCCTTTAAAGCCAGTTTGGTGTCACGGTAGAGTATTGGGGCAGGACTTGTAACCGAGAGAGACAGCCAGGGTCCACTTCATCTGGCCCTGCAATGGGGCACAGTCAGGGAAATAATCTTCACTGCAATTCTGCTTCATGTACAAACTTGTTCTTTGTTCAGCCCTCATCACACATCACACAAGCCCTTGTGTCTGCCTTACTCTTTCAAACCATGATTGCTTGTGGGCCTGCAACTGGCTTCCTGTTTTTAAGAACGGGATGTTGAATGATCGAACGTAACCAACTCCTGTTTGTCCGCAACTGAATGTTAATTGCAAAGGGGCAGGCGCGCCAGGGTGCCATAGCAAAATAAAAAAAAAGTCCAGTGGCATTTTTAAAAACTAATATTGAAATAAACATTGTTAGTCATTAGGCACCACTGGAATTTTGTATCATCTAACTGAATGTTAGCTAGTGGGTGGGGCCATTATTTTCATTACCCTCTTATATGGTAATTAGAGTAATTTGAGGGGGCTTGTTGCTACGGAGTTGGCAGGGCAATCCTAAGAAGAGTTACTCCAGTCTAAGCCCATTGATTTCAGCCATCATGATTTCAATGGAGTAACTCTGTTTGGATTGCACTGTTAATCACCCTGACCCCTGCTTGCCTCCCAGAGGGCTTTTCGGGGCGGGGGGGGGGGGAAACGACACACAAAACATCATCTTCCTTAAAAAGAACAGCACTTTACACATTTTAAAATATCTGTATGTGATCTCTGTATATCTTTATATCTACTTTTGATGCTAAAAACCTAAAACACAACTATTATTCTTTTAACTCTTTTGACTTAATCAACAGGAAGAATAGCCTCGGTTAGTCTGCTGCAGAAAAGTCAGTTTGAAGTCCAGCGGCACCTAACAACAACAATAATAGTAACAAAAACTACAACACTTATATACCATTCTTCTAGACATATTACTGTGCCACTCAGAACAGTGTTATTATTATCCCACAATACACCTGGAGCTGAGAGGAGTGGCTTACCCAAGGCAACCTGCTAAGCTCATGGCAGAAGTGGGACTTGAACCAATGGAGTGATGATTTGCAGTTCAACCACTTAACCACTATGCTACAGTAGCTCTAATAAAAATGCAGACTAATAACATTTATTTCAGCATACGATTTTGTGACGCAGAGCTTACTTCATCAGATGTATCAAGTGTCCATCCATACTTCCAAGTAGCAGAAAGAGGGTAGTGGAGAGATGTCACATAGAGAGGCCAACGTAAAGAAGAACCAGCCAAAGAGAATTCAGTCCATCCAGAGTGGGTGATAATTTCTAGCTTTTCACATTAAGGAAATTTAGCCCTGGATGCGTAGTTAATTCACTGGTGAATGATGGTTTGATCATCTTGCGGTCATGATGAGCCGATTAATGTGTGTGTTTTCCTGTTTAGGGGCCAGTGAAAAATCAAGTGTCTCTTCATGAGCCGGAGAAATCAGATGACCACGTGACAGCTCAGCTCAACTTTTTAAAAAATTTTTAAGGTACTTTCTTATTTCTGCACATCAGATGACGTGAACTTGTCATTCCTGAACGGCTGAGTTGAGTCCAGTTAGAATTTACTTACTTACTTACTTACTTACTTACTTACTTACTTACTTACTTACTTACTTCACACCCTTCCTTTCTCCTCAATGGGGACCCAAAATTGCTTATGTCATTCTCCTCTCCTCCATTTTATCCTTACAACAACCCTGTGAGGTAGGCAAAGCTGAGAGAGTGTGATTGGCCCAAGGTCACCCAGCAGGCTTCCAGGGCGGAGTGGGGATTCAAACCTGGGTCTCCCAGATCCTAGTTGGACACTAACTACTGAACCACACTGGATCTGGATTACAATACAATAGAGACGTCACCCTTCCCCCCATTTTGCATCCTAAATTGCAGCAGCTGAGGATGTGCCTGAAGATACGCTGCGGAAACTGTCTAACTTCCATTTTCTTCTCCAAGCAGAAAGTATATGTTTCGGAGATCAGTACCATGGATGGGAAAATGGTTCCAGAGCAAGCAAAAGTCAACGCTAATCCACCTTTCTTGGACAAAAGCCATGGGTTGCATTCTGTGAAAAGATTCACCCTCTCTGTTTCAAAGCTAAAGGTAGAAACAAATCCTCCAACTTTCTTTCTCCCACATAAGTGACAGAAGTAATGAGATGACCAACATACAAGCATCTCCCTTACCCCACCTCTGTAGTTTCCCCCACAGTCTGTTTTAAAATGTAAACTCCTTCAGGGAGGGGACCTATTTTTCCTTTGTTAAGTGGCATGTACACAGATGGTACTGCATATATAGCAATAAAGATGTGGGAGGAACGCAACTGTATATCAGGATTGTTATTCCAAACCAGGACAGATAGGGCCAAGTGAACGATCCAAGAACACCCAATGTTTGCAGCATTAATAATGCTAAGCAGACATCCGCTGACCTGGATAGCTCAGGCATGCCCCGTCTCATCAGGTCTCAGAAGCTAAGCAGAGTCAGCCTTGGTTAGTAATTGGATGGGAGGCCTCCAATGAAGACCAGATTTGCTGAGGCAGGCAATGGAAAACAACCTCTGTTAATCTCTAGCCATGAAAACCCCACTAGGGCTTGCTATAAGTTAGCTTTGACTTGATGGCATTCTCTACCAGCAAGCAGACATAGACCTGATCTGAGTGGAATGCTGCATGATGCAAAAGAAAAAGAACACGGCTAACTTCTCTGCATCTATGATGCAAAAGAGGGGACGTAAATAAGCATTTTTTTAAAGCTATTGGGCAACCCAACACCACTTCCAAATGTTCCTGCTGTGCCTGATCCTATATGAAATGCAGATAGAAACAGGGTGCCACCCTGAGGTGTAAGGCACAAATTAAGTGGCCTCTCCAATGCACCTCAACTGAGATGTTTTTCAAGCCTTCTAATTGTCTAGTAACAATGGTGTTGGAATAGAAGTGACTCAACATGCCTGAACACTGGAGAGTGCTATTTCCCCCTGTACATTAGAAACAGACTGTGCATTTGTGTGATGCTTCTTTTTCAGTGCGATACTAAGCAGAGTTACTCCAGTCTAAGCCCAATGAAATCAATGGGATTAGACTGGCGTAACTCTCTTTAGGATTGCACTGTTTGTCTGATCTCAGAGTTTCTGCCTCCTCCTTCCCTTTCTGTATCCCTTTTGTCCTCCCTCTCTCTTGATCTTGCAAGAAGCACGAAACTTTCTGTAGAACTCTCCTGCGCAAGCATGCCAAGAGGCACACCCATACTCCTACTCACGTGTTGCCGTCTTAGCTGGCCCCTTGTAATAGAGAACAGTGTTATTTAGATTAGGTTTCGATGTTGTCTTCTGCTACTGCAAGAATACAAGTGAATGTGAACCACCTTCAATTAAAGTAAGTTTTATCTGTTGGAATATACTGGAGAGCCTTTCACTACACATAACTCCATGCTTTCCCAATTGTGCAACTTTGCTACGACTAACAAATATCCCAATGACACAGCTTGTTTGCTAACTCTCTGCCACTATATATATTGTTCTCTCCATAGATATTTCTTGGGGCTCTAGCATTTTCCTTTTTCGCCAAAGGACTCTCAGGAAGCTACATGAAGAGTATGACAACTCAGATTGAAAGGAGGTTTGACATTTCCTCATCCATAGTTGGCTTGATTGATGGAAGTTTTGAGATAGGTATGCTCATCTCTCTTTGCTGTGCAGGAGCAAACATGTTTTAGAAGGCATTTTCCTCCAGCATTGCTGAGGTCTTCTCTCATAATGCAGGAAACTTAATGGTATTGATCCTGGTGAGTTACCTTGGCTCAAAAGTCCATCGTCCAAAGGTCATTGCGATTGGGTGTGTCATCATGGCTGTTGGAGCATTTATTTCTGTGGCTCCTCACTTCATAATGGGGCGGTAAGTTTGAATGATGTTTATTATTACATTGCTAATAAAATATCGACCATTGTGACAGATGGTATGTTGGAAAGACCTGTGCATCTCCTGGTTCTAAGAGTCTCTTTGGGAGGAGACCGAGCCACCTACTCTCAGGATTAGTCATCGGTGACCTTGTCTCCCATTGTAACTTTGCCCCCAAGGGAAGCTCTTTGTTTTTCCCATACGAGTTCAACCATTCATGAATATGGAAGAAATAAAATATGTGATTTCAGAGAAGCTCTCTAAACCTCGAACTCACAGGATGGCCTTAGGCAGGGGTCATTTCGTAGAAAAAGAGCTGGAGGAACTCATTAGCATAACTCATTAGCATATGCCACACCCCTTGCCATCACCGGAAGTGTGTCATTGGCATAACTGATTTGCATATGCCACACCCCCTGACATCACCTCTCCTGGCTGTTTTGGATCCAATCCTGGCCATTCAGGGCTGAAATTGGGCCCAAAATGGTTAGGATCGGGCAGCTGCTGAGTGGGAGAGTGATCCACCACCCATCAGAGGCCCGATCCAGGCCATTTCGGCCCCAATCCAGGCTGCAATGGGCCCCAAATGGCCAAGAGTCAGGTGGGCGGGGCCACCTGACATGTGACCTCTTTGGGGAACTGCCGAAACTGCGTTCCTGCGCGTTCCCCCTCGAAATGAGCCCTGGCCTTAGGAAAGCCACCAATTCTAAGCCCTTTCCTCTTATCTATAATATAATTTTTGGTCCTGGCTCCCACCTGGTGGAACGCTCTGTCTGCTGAAATCAGGGTCCAGCAGGACCTACTATCCTTCCACCAGGTCTGCAAGACAGGGATGTTTTGCCAGGCATATGGCCGAGGCTGGGCCTCCACGGGCCTGAAAAAAGGGGTGTATAAAATCTTAACCCTCCCTGTGAAGGCCGTCCACCATCCTGTTTTAAATGTGTATTAATACACTGTTGTTTTAACATAGATGAATTTTCATTGTATTTTAATATGTTGTTACTAGAAACAAAGCCCATTGTGCAAATAAATACAATGGGCTCTAGAAAGCTGGGGCTGGGGAGGGCTGGTGTGTGTGGGGGGCTGGGAAGTGCTGGCAGGCAGGAAGGCAGGCAGGGGGTCTGGGAAGGGCTGAGAGACAGGAGGGGTCTGGGGAGGGCTGGCAGGAGGGGCGGGGATTGGGGCCAGGGAGGGTGGAGCAGGCGGGCTTGCTCTTCCTGCCGCATCCTTGGCTCCAGTGGGGCTCGCAGGGTCAGGCACATTGCTCTCGCCCTGACGCCCCGGCTCTGCCGAGATCGGCGCACCCTGGCTCCAGTGGAGCTCGCAGGGTGGCAGATGCTTCGCTCTCGCCCTGTCGCCCCAGGTCCACCAGGGCTTGCAGGCGCGTCTCTCTTACTGCACTGCTCTCCCCCTCCAGCTGGGCTACGTAGTCTGGCGGCAGAAGGACAGGCAGGCTCGTCTGGCTGTCTGCCACCAGCGGCGCCCTCTGGAGGCCATGTTTATACTGGTGCTCCCGGGCAGGCACACCAGGATACAATGTGTCGTCAGAAACCTGCTAACACAATTATGTTATAGGATCCACCCTGAGCCCACTCGCGGGGAGGGCGGAATAGAAATTTGAACTAAATAAATATAATATGAGGATTATTAATGCTGTTAGTGATGCCTCCATCCTTGCAAATATAGTGCTCAAAAATTGAACCTGCTCTGCTCACACAATCCGCTTTTCTCTCAAGCCAGTCATTCATGCTCTCAATGAAGAGAACAGTCTGTCTTCACTATTTTTGTGCCAGAAAGGAGAAAAAATGAGAGAGAGAGAGAGAGAGAGAGAGAGAGAGAGAGAGAGATCCATTAAGCAGGAACAGAAAAAAAGCACCGAATACTAGAGGACAAAATGTAAAAGTACTGGCATGGGTCCAATTATCAGTGCATGGATTTTTCCTACATTTTTCTCCGTTCTTGCAGCCCCCTCCCATAATTCCTGGGGTCACAAATCTGTACAGAGGAGCAGCTGTGAGGGTGGGTGTGCTCAAATGAGGCTGGACAGAGGGGTAAAATCAACTCCTCTTTCTGTAGAGTGAGCTGTGCTTGTGGAAGAAGGAGTTTTCTCTGTTCCCTGTCCTTTTTCACTCCAGCCTCTTGCAAACCAACTGGCTATGCCTCTGTATGAGTCCTGTGACCTGAAGGGTTCTGCAATCTTTCTGGGTGTCAGAAGGGGCTGCAGTAACAGAGAAGAATGCAGGAAACCTCCGCATTCCACATCTGGAGTGGTAGGAAAGAGGGTGATGTGTTTATACTGAGAGCCAGTTTGGTGTAGTGGTTAAGAGCGCGGGACTCTAATCTGGAGAGCTGGGTTTGATTCCCCACTCCTCCACTTGAAGCCAGCTGGGTGACCTTGGGCTAGTCACAGCGCTCTGGAGCTCTCTCAGCCCCACCCACCTCACAGGGTGTATGTGGTGGGGATAATAATGGCATACTTTGTAAACCACTCTGAGTGGGCATTAAGTTGTCCTGAAGGGTGGTATATAAATCGAATGTTATTATTATTATTATTTATAAGGTGAAGTCTCACTTAAAACATTAAACGCTTGTCAACGAACAATGTTCACAGTTGATAAATATAAATGAATGCCACATCAAGTGTCAATGATGCATGGACCAAAGGGTAAACATATGTTGTCAAATATGGATTGAGAGAATAAACACCACATCAAGCGTCGACAATCAGAACCAACAGCAGGTCAGTTGGTAAGAATGACATTCCAGAAGATGGACAGCTAGCCAAACCCCTTTTTGGTTAATGTCTTCTCCAAAGACATAAATGGTAATCCGTGTAGAAAAACTTCCTGAATCAACTGCAGTGTGTTGGAGAGGGGCTGTGGCTCAGAGCCAAGCTACAAGTGACATCTTACACAGGTTGGACACTAGTCGGCTTCCCTCAAGTTTTGATGGGAAATGTAGGCATCCTGGTCTTGCAGCTGTAATGGAGAGCCAAGCTGTAAAACCAGGGCGCCTACATTTCCCATCAGAACTTGAGGGAAGCTGACTAGTGTCCAACCTGTGTAAGATGCCACTTGTAGTTTGGCTCTCAGTGGCAGAGCATCTGCTTTGCTTGCTGAAGGTCCAAGGTTCAATCCCCGGCATCTCCAGTTAAAAGGGCCAGGTAATAGGTGATGTGAAAGACCTCCGCCTGAGACCCTGGGGAGCTGCTGCCAGTCTGAGCAGACAATACTGACTTTGGTGGACCACGGGTCTAATTCAGTATAAGGCAGCTTCATGTGCTCAATAGGGAGCAGCAATATTCACATTGAAAGAAGAATTCTTGATCCCAGATACAGGGGCAAAATTCACATGAATGTAGTAACTATACTGCTCTGAAAGGGGGCGCTAGATTGACGGGCTCCTTACTCTCGTCAGTTCAGTTCAAATGTGAATCCAAAGGCAACCGCAGTATACTTAAAAAACAAAAAACCATCCTTTCAACCACACGTTGTTTGTGTTTTTTTAAAGTTATAATTACAAAAGCATTGCCATTTCGGTGCACAATTCTTCTACAAGTACAGCAGCCTGCCTGCCCACTTTGTCTCCTCACCCTGCCGCAGATAACATGGGAATCTATGGAAATGCAACTACTCTTGGTGAGCAAATATTCTCCATAAATTTACAGCTAGCTACTCGGTGGGAGTACAATGCCCCTTTCGCTCTGCATGCGTGTGCTTTGCAGTGCAACAAAATACAGTTTGAGGACTTAGATTTATATTCTGATCCCTTCCCTGAGGTTTTCAGGAGGTCAAAAAGATGTCCTTATATAAGGAGTGCTCCCGTGCTCTGATTTGGCCGATTTGGGGCCAAATTGGAGCACAGGGATGCTCCCGCAGCCAGCGCGAGGGGTGGGAGTGCATGCACGGGGCGAGCTCCTGAGGTGCGTGCCAGTAGCAGGCACACTCCAGGAGTTTGCCCCCCACCAGCAAATCCCTGGGAGGGGGCAAATCCCCGGGGCAAATCCTCAGGAGTAAGGGGGCAAATCCCTGGGAGTTTGCCCCCCACTGGCGGGCACCTGGCCACCGTAGTCAGTCCCCCATTTCCGTATTCAGACCCAGGAA
Organism: Eublepharis macularius; assembly: GCF_028583425.1. Classification (NCBI taxonomy): domain Eukaryota; kingdom Metazoa; phylum Chordata; class Lepidosauria; order Squamata; family Eublepharidae; genus Eublepharis; species Eublepharis macularius. Next base: position 15,302,021 of record NC_072798.1, read on the forward strand.
TTCAGTAATTTATGGTTGGGGGAGGAGCCATTATAGGAGATGGGGAAGGTGACTACAATTTGTGCCGTGGAGTGGCTCACAGATACTCTGTGCCCCTAGGAAAAACTGCAGCTGGCCTTGGTTGTCAGGTTTATTCATTTAGATATTTATATGCTGCTTTTCTCCCTAATGGGAACCCAAAGCAGTTTCCAACACGGTTCTTCTCTCTGTTTTATCCTCATGACAACATCCCTGTGGTGAGGCTGAGAGGCAGTGACAGGCCCAAGGTCAAGTGGGGATTCAAACCCTGCTCTCTCACATCATCATCTGACACTCAAACCAGGGCATCGTGCTAGAATCTATAGAGGCGCATGCAGAAAGGCTGGCATTTCAACCCTCCTGGAGCTCTGCAATGCCTTAATCACTACTATCCAAGCCAGGTCTGGACCCAAATCGTGCAGGTCTAAGAAGTCCAAATAGACGTTCTGTCCCTTGGTTTTTTCATCCTTTAATGGAAGCTGTGCTCACATACATCCTTGGAACTGTAGCAGGAGACCCCTCTCTAGCAAAAGATCCATTTCTATCTTAGCGCCTGCTCCTATTTAAAAGTAACAGTGGGGTTTTCTGTTATTATCAGTCCTTCCATGTATCTCTTTTCCAAGCTGTGTAACTTCTATTGCCCACAGGGTGTGGAAAACACAGAGCTTCCTACCTCTGGCTGTTTGTTCTCGTCGGGAACCTTTTACGCGGAATTGGCGAAGCTCCTATTATGCCTCTGGGCCTCTCATACATTGACGATTTTTCCAGAGAAGAAAACTCAGCCTTTTATATAGGTAAAATAAATGAGGTTCTCCTTGCCATCCTCTATCAGTGTTTGACCCTCACATCTGGGATGGGAACAATCTTCTAGGCTGCAGTCTGTTTTAGCAGGTGATGCTATGATAGAGAGATAAGGTACTGGAGGCACAAAGGCCAAATTTAGTTCTCTGTGTGCACGTGATGTGCACACATGTGCACATGCATGTGTGTACATGTGTGTGTGAGCAAGAGTAAGCAAGCACGTGCAGGCTGGCCCATCCTGCTCTTAATTGCTTCTTCAAGGTGCCCCTCCCCTAAACCTGATTGCAGATTAGTTTCAAAGGCGGAATTAAAGAAGAATTCCATTCTTATCTTTTGATGGACTATTCATAGCTCAGAGCTCTTCCCTTTTCACTGTCTCCTGAATCTTTAGATTTCCTCTTAGAGCAGCTACAGATTGTATTAGCCCATAAAAATGTGATATTCCCAGGGCCGCTACCAAAGGTGGAGGGGATGCAAAAGGAGCCCTGTCTCTGCTTAGCTCACCTGCACCATTGGGGTCTGCTGTGACAAGTAACAGCTCTGGGCAGCACCCAGGACCCCACTGGGCAGCCCTCAGCAAGCCTGTTCCTCCCTCCATTGGGGGCCCTCTTCCTCCTTCCCCTCCATCTGGGAGGCTATGGTGAGGCCCTTTCCCAGGGCTGTTTGCCTCCCAATCTGCTCCCGTTGGGCAAGCCACAGGCTCAGCACCAGTGAAAATGGCCTAAGTGGGGGTGGCTTCCCCATGGTGCATGGAGGAGGGAGATGGGTGTCAGCTTCCCCAGGGCAGGGTGGGGGACATAGAGAAATCATTCACGCAAAACATTTCTATTGGGTTTCATGGGCTCCCTTGGACTATAACTTCCAAAGGGTGAGGTTGCATATGGTAGTCACAACTGTAGTTGCTCTTATTTCCATAAAGCCAAACTGAGCAGCACCCCTGTAATTTAGCAAATCTTTTTGCAGGGCCTATCCCAATTTTCCCCAAAAGTTTCAAAAACACGAAGTAGGCTGGAAAGTGCACACTCCTCCGCTGCCAACGTCGACCCCAGAAACTCTTGGCAGTGTGGGGGCGGTGCTTGAGGAGGGTGGAGTTTGAGGAAGGAAGGGAGTGCCATAGGGCTGTGATACCACAGAGTCCACACTCTGAGGCTATCATTTCCTCCTGGAGGCTGGCAACACTATTTCTTCCCAAGCATCAGGCTGGGGAGGTAAGTGGGGAGATTTCTCCTTCCTGTCTGTTCCTAGCAAGGCACAGTAGCTTTTCACAGCCGTTCCTCCAAGACCTAGAGAGAAACTCCAAGCAAGTCTATTAAGAAGTAAGCCCCATATTTGAATCAGTGGGGCTTACTCCCTGGTAAATGTTCCTGAGATTGCATCTAGGGTTGCCAGCCAAGCATTGGCAACCCATGGAAGTACTTGGGGTGCAGGGACTTGGAAAGAAATGTCATGTGACATCACAATGTCATTTCTGGTTGAGTACCCAGCATTGACGCCATGATGGTCTAGGAATCCCTCCGTCTCCATGGTAAAACCATAGAGATTTGGGGAATTCCTGGAGTCTTGCGAAGTTACATAGCATTGCTTCCCGTTCCCATGTTTGTTTCCAATGGAGTGAAGAGCCCCAGCAGGGCTTGGAGTCTGAGAGAGGGAGATGGTCCACTGTCCCTAAGCAAATGATATCCCCAGTTGCATTCTAGGTCTGTTCATTAAGCTTGCACACCAGATCTTTGAAAGCTGTTCCATCCTAGCAGGAGAGTACAATGGTCATAGTTCCCAGGGACTCAAAGTAGCATGCTTACTTCTTTCCTCCTCCAGTGCTGAGAGGTTGGGTTGAGGGTTGAGGGAAGGTTCCCAGCAGAGTGAACTTCATGGCACAGTGGGGATTTCAATGCACTTCTCATTCATAGTCTGACCTTCTTACAGTCTTCTCTGATGGACTAAAGAAGGTCCTTGGTTTATGTTACGACATCTTTTCCAGGAGCTGTAAGATCAATCGGGTTGTTTGGACCAACTCTTGGATTTCTTCTTGGAGCCTTCTGTGCTAATATGTGGGTTGACATTGGAAAGGTAGATGCCGGTAAGGAATAAGGATTCACATTTGCATCAACAGTGTTCCTTTTTATCTTCTCCTGCTCTGTCTTCCCTTTATTAACGGCTAATGCTTTTCTGTTTTTTTCTAGTTTCTCTTGTTTAAACTACAGCTGGCTCAACTTTATTTATTTACATTATTTATAGTCCTCCTTTCTCACTGAGACTCAAGGCAGATTACGCGGTGTGAGTCAGTACAGTCAATATCAAGGACATCTCCATAAACATGCAAATTTGCAAAGATTTAAAAAAAACAGCAGAAATCCAATACAGATCTGAAGAAATGTTGAAAAAGAGCATAGGCAATTCGACAGTTGACATATTAGACAACACGGGAACTACCCAATAGGTTCATACTTATAGTAATAGTAGTGAAGTCTACAGTCTCTCAATATTTACAGAAATATCAGCAATGTCTGTGGTCCATCCTTATCCCTTTACTGATGGATCTTTTGAGGACACTTCCTTACAATATCTGAGTAGCCCTCTTGAATAATTCAGTTTTGCATCATTTGCGGAAGGCCAGGCAAGCGGAAGCTTTTCTACCCTCCTCAGGTAGACCCTTCCGTAAAGTGGGGGGCACTACAGAGACTGCACATGTATGGACAGCTATTGATTCTGCTCATGTGCAAGATGGTGTAAGGATGCCAAGAAGATTCTCAAGAAACTTCACTGCATGAAGTTCTGCCTACGGCCATACCACCCTGAACACACCCGATCTCGTCTGATCTCGGAAGCTAAGCAGGGTCGGGCCTGGTTAGTACTTGGATGGGAGACTGCCTGGGTGCTGTAGGTATAAGCTCTTTATTGATAAATTGTCAGTTCATACCTTTATGGAGTCCTTGACAGGAATGATGGTTACATACAAGCATCAAGGAGATATAGGCTTCTACTCTTAACGTCCCCCTCCCCTTTCTCCTAGCAGTTGTCTAATTCAGAGAGAAAACAGATAAGCAGGAAGGTAAGCTATGTGATCCATGAACTTCTCAAGGCCAGGCAGATTTGGGAAAGAGTTTCTCAAGGCTCCCAGACTCGGAGGAGAGATTACAGCAGAGCAAACAGCTCCCTTTCTCAGTTTCCCACCCCAGGCACATATGACAGATTAACCTCATCAGCAACAGCAGGGCATTGAATATGACAGGTGATCTTGATCACCTGACAGGTGGCACCTGCAGAGGGCCCTGTTTGGACAAGAGAAACTGTCGAGGCAGAACATAGGGAGAGAGGCGGTCCCATAGATACGATGGACCAAGACCGTGAAGAGCTTTGTCAGTGATGGCCAATACTTTGAATTGGGCTCTGTAACCAATAGGTAGCCCCCTGGAATGACTGTAGAATGTGAGTAATGCTCATGGTCTCCCTAGCTCCTGATAATAGCTGAGCTGCAGCGTTCTGCACCAACCGGAGTCTTTTTAAAAAGACAGAGCAAGCGGAGATCACTCCTCAGACGATTTGTTAATTTCATCTTTGCCTTCCCGAAGGCTCTGTCCCCTTTTTAAACTATGCATTACAGGAAAAGACAGTACGCAGTAGTCCCTGTCCATATACCACCGCAGCTTTCTGAACTATTTCCTTATAGCACAGTCCTCTTACCTTCTGAACAATTCAGTTTTCCACAGTTTGCAGAAAGCCAGGAGAGTGGGAGTTTTCCTGACCTGTTCAGGTAGGCCATCCCAAAAGGTGGAGGCCACCACAGAGAATGCTGCATTCTACTTGCTTCTGTAGTAGCTCATTTTTTGAAGTAGCTTGCCTGTGGCCCATGAATAGACTTCAAATGGCTAAAGCTTAAGGCATGCTCAAGAATGGATCTCTCCACTCTTAAGAGCTAATTAATTTGTGTTCAGTGATCTTGAGTATGCACTTTTGCTTAAGAACGGAAGTTGAAGATGGGAGGTGGTTGTGCCACTTCCGCCTCAGAGCAGCAGCGGAAGGTGGTATTAACTTTAATGAAGGTGTGCCTTTTCTGTTCATGGACAACACATGAACCCTCAAATATGGCTGGTATTTGTAGAATAACATTGGGAAGGAGCGTACTAAGTCTGGCTCTGTCTTAATTTCATGGAATCCTAGAGCTGGAAGAGGCCTTACAAACCATCTAGTACCCCAATGCAGGATCAGCCTAAAGCATCCCCAACAAGTATTTGTCCAGCTACTCCTTGAAGATTGCCAGTGAGAGGGAACCCACCACAGCCCTAGGCAGCCAATTCTGCTGTTGAATTACATTTAAAGTGAAGACGTTTTCCCTAATGTCCAGCCAGTACCTCCCCTCCAGTGGTTTAAACGTATTTTTTCAAGTCCTATCCTCTGTTGCCAATAAGAACAGCTCACTTCCCTCCCCTAAGTGACAGCCTTTTAAATGCTTAAAGAGAGCAATCATGGCCGTTTCCACACGGCTTACCTTATTCTGCAAAACAGCGAAATCTCGTGTGAAATCTCGCGAGAAGACGCTGTTATCGCGCGAGAAGATGTGATAACAGCGTCTTCTCGTGAGATTTCAGGCGAGATTTCGTGTGAGATTTTGCTATTTTGCAGAATAAGGTAAGCCACGTGGAAACAGCCCAGGTCTCCCTTCAGCCATCTCTTCTCCAAACTGAACATTCTCAGGTCCCTCAGAGCAGAACCACAAGTGACAAAAGGCACAGATTGGACACTTGTCCGCTTCCCTCAAGTTTTGATGGGAAATGTAGGCATCCTGGTCTCGCAGCTTCGCTCTCTGACTGCTGTCCAATGGACTTTTCAACTGTCATTTGTCCAACTTTCCGCCAAGCTGCCTACATTTCCCATCAAAACTTGAGGGAAGCTGACAAGTGTCCAATCTGTGCCTTTTGTCACTTGTGGTTCTGCTCTCAGTCTTTCCTGGTAGGATCATCCTGGTTGCTCTCCTCTGCACTCATTCCAATTTATCCAAATCCTTTTTGAAGTGAATTCGCAAGGGAGAAATCATATTATAAACTTGTAAAAAAACCCAGACAAATTGGAAAAGCCAAACATTCAAGATTGAACCAGTTCGCATATGATGCAGGTAGAGAAGAAGCAAGACATGAAGAGCCTTGAATCTCCTGTGTTTCGCCCGCTCCTCAGAAGGACAACTTGGGCATCTTTTTGTCCTTGCAAGAAGGTATGCAATATCCTGCTGCAGAAGAGGAAGATGGGGTGTGGCTCAGTGTCAGAGCATCTGTTTAGCAGGCAGAAGGTCCACGGTTCAATCTCTAAGACCTTCTCAAGGGTTGAGAAAGACTTTTCTTTCTTGGAGATACACACCCTAATCAGAATACAGACTACTGAGCAGATGGACCAATGGTTTGGCTCAATAGACACATCCGTATATGTTCACAGAGACATCTTTTCTCCATATGTGGTTATGGCCTGATTATAATTCTCAATTTGCAGATGGGTAACTGAGACAAAGGTACCATGCTTATGAAACCACCAGCGATTTCCTTAACTAAGCTGGATTGCAATCTACATCTTTTGGGTCAACAACTAACGCAGAGCAATCCTAAACAGCATTATATCCTTCTAAGCCGACTGACTTCAAAGGTCTTTGGAAAGTATAACATTGGCTGTTCCCACACGGCTTACTTGATTCTGCAAAATAGCAAAATCTCGCACAAAATCTCATGAGAAGATGCTGTTATCGCGCGAGAAGACACAATAACAGCGTCTTCTCGTGAGTTTTCGCTATTTTGCAGAATAAGGTAAGCCGTGTGGAAACAGACTATGTTTAGGATTAACTGGTCTGTATTGTGAAAGTTAATGCTCAAACTGGGAGATGCTCTGGTTCTGCAGTGGGCAATGAAAAAAAGACATTCAGACAATGTAGAAACTGACACCTTGTTTCTTTTCCTCAGATTCGTTGATGATAAATTCTAAGGATATCCGTTGGGTTGGAGCCTGGTGGCTTGGAATATTGATATGTGGAGCTGCCAGCTTTTTGGCCTCTTTGCCTTTCTGGTTCCTGCCTCGCTCTTTGCCAAAAGAAGGAGGAGAAAGAAACATTCAGGCGATGCCGAGTGACATCTATGCGATCACCCAAGATAACCACGTTAAAACAGAGGGACGAACGCAACCACCACTGAAAGTTTTGTCAGCAGTAAAAGGTGGACTAAAGAAGCCTTGAGCTTCTGGCTCTCTTTTTCTGGTTCTTTGTGAGCTTTGGAGATTTCAGCCCGATGAAACGAATTTCGCACTGTTAAGAAGTTGGCTGAAATTCAACATCAGCATTTTCCTTTTGAATTACAAATTTCATATTTGATTAAAGGATACTAAAAAAAAAAAAGGAAACTTGGGGTGCAGTCCCACAAAAGTGAGGTATTTCCCCCCAATGATTTAAATACCTGCTTAAACCTTTGGAACAATTTGGACTTTAAAAGGCTTAATTTGGGCTTGATCCAGAGCCGTATTATTCATAAGGCTGATTAGGCTGAAGCCTAGGGGCTCCGTAGGGACTAGGGGCCCGTCAATTATTTTTTTTTGCTGAAGCACACCCCCACATAAATTACAGTTAATTGATTCTCTTATATAACCTCTGTTAATAAGATAATTAACTGCTTCCTTATTGAAGTGAAAAAAATCATCAGTGGTTTGGCTGTGAATCAGCACTCTAGTGGGTTGAATCCCACTACTGCCTTGAGCTCAGTAGGTGGCCTTGGGTAAGGCACTCCTCTCAGCCCCAGCTCCCCAGCTGTATTGTGAGGATAATAATAACACTAACTTGTTCAGCACTCTGGGTGAGGCAGTAATCTGTCTAGAAGAGTGGTGTATAAGCACAGGTATTATTGCTGCTGCTGTTGTTATTAAAACAATTATCCATAAATTATATATATATATATATTTAATAAATAATAAACAAATTATTCACTCCAAAATACTACAGTATTGAACAATTATACCCCCAAAATGTGCTTTCCTGGCGAGTTCTACTCATGCAATAAAAATATTTTTAAAATTGTGAATTTTTCAGGAGACCCTCAAAATGGATATAGGGCTATGTACTGCGGTCTAGTACCTACCGTACCAGGGTCAGGCTGTCAGCTGTAGTGGGGTGAAAGATTGAAGTGCCAGAGGGGGCTTGAAATACCTGAAACCCTAGGGACCCAGCCATGGGTTAATACAGTCCTGGCTCGATTGTGTCCTTAAATCTTTGAACACGTTGATGAAGTTGCACTCAAGAAAGTAGAAAATTGTTCATTTGAAAACTTTTATATCTTTGGGTTCTGCCCCACCCCCACCAAATTACGTGTTACATTTTCCTCGAGGATGGCCTAGATTTCCCAGGCATACGTGGGCCCAATTTGGGTTAGGAGCATTGCACCTGGAGAAAGGAGGCTTAGACCGTCCTCCTACCTCATTTTGTCAATTTAAAATGGCCCTGAGTGGTGCTTTTTGCCATGTTGAGGAAACAAGAGATGTAGCTCATCATCTCAGTGGGGACAAGTAGTACACCCCAGGGTAGAGTTGCCAGGCCCAAGCTGGGAAATTCCAGGAGATTCAGGGAGTGGAGCTTGGAGAGGGCGGGGTTTATGGAGGGGAGGGACCTCGGTGGGGTATAATGCCACAGAGTCCAAAGCAGCCATTTTCTCCAGGAGAATTGCTCTCTGTGGACTGGAGATCAGTTGGAATTCCAGATCTCTGGGCCCCACCAGGAGGCTGGTAATCCTAGGGCTTAGGGCCATCTGGCCTAGGGCCACATTCCTGCTCTAAATCAGGCTCATGTGTACCAGGGAAGTGTAGAAATTCAAAAACGTTCTTTTCCATCCAACCTGGGGACATAATATGTTGTTAGGCCTAAATGTCTAATTACACTCCCACAATTAGGAATGGGTAGGGCTTTTTTTCTGGGAAAAGAGGTGGCGGAACTCAGTGGGTTGCCCTCGGAGAAAATGGTCACATGGCTGGTGGCCCTGCCCCCTGATCTCTGGACAGAGGGGAGTTTAGATTGCCCTCCGCGCCGCTGAGCGGTGCGGAGGGCAATCTAAACTTCCCTCTGTCCAGAGATCAGGGGGCGGGGCCACCAGCCATGTGACCATTTTCAAGAGGTTCCAGAACCCCGTTCCCCCGTGTTCCCCCTGAAAAAAAGCCCTGGGAATGGGAAAGAAACCTTACAATTTAAATAATATAAATTAGCATCAGCTCTAGGGAAAACAGACATTGAGAAGATGTAAATCTTTTCTTTCTAGATTTCTTCCTCACTGTGAAGAAACTCCTTGGAAATGTTGTCTTCATGGTCTTTTTGCTTCTCAACGTCCTACAATACAATGTTATTGTTGGCTCAACTAGTTATGAACCGAAGTATATGGAGCAGCAATTTAACATATCTGTTTCAAATGCCATCTTTTTTATTGGTATGTAAACCTCTTTGTTCTTGTTGCTTTTATTTTCCTGGGGAATTGACTTTGAGGGTGGGGTGGGAGCCCCTGTTTAGAAATCAAATGATGGTCCCATGGATTGTATATCATGGATGTATTTTTTGATTTTTAAAAAAAATTTCAGACGTATGTAAGCTTCAGCAAGGGTTAGGGTTAAGCATGAGCCAGGAAACCGTACCCTCGGACAGGAGTCCCCAACATGGTGCCCATGGTTGCCATGGCACCCACTGACACCTTTGCTGGCACCTGCAAAGTGTTTTTAGAAAGTGGGCAGGGTTTCTGATTATCCCTTGGAGACCTGATTGGCTGTGCAGATTTTTTTTTAAAGTTACCTCAGCAGAGCTGTCACAACTGTACAAGAATCTTCACTGCATGACTGAAGAGAAGCTGAATTCATGCAAGAAATTATTTTTAAACAATATGCTCATTTTGAAAGGCATCTTATTCAACAGAGCTTCTGACTGAAATGCTGAAGAGTGATGGTTAGAGCTATTAGAATGCCTACAAGCCCCAATAGTTTGTGTTTGTCTCTGCATTTGGTTGTTGTGGATTTTCCGGGCTGTATTGCCGTGGTCTTGGCCAAGAGCACGGCAATACAGCCCGGAAAATCCACAACAACCATTGTTCTCCGCCCGTGAAAGCCTTCGACAATATATCGTCTCTGCCTTTTGTTGTAGCCATTTTATGGATGGCTCAGCCTCTTGTGGCAGCCATTTTGTGGCTGTGCCCACCAACTTGTGGCAAAATCTCAAAAGTGCCAGCAGGCTTAAAATGGTTGGGGACCCCTGCCCTAGTACTTAAAAGTGATACATAGGATGATCAAGGTAGCCAAATGGAGCCCAGGAGTCCTGTTTGGTTATCTATGGCTCATTGGATGATCTTTTTAAAATGCCTGTCTAGGTTTTTGCAAAAAATGGGGAGGAGCACTCTAGTATGTCTGGCAGACTACAATACACAGTTTAAGTTTGATTCAGTGAGTCAAAAGGTGCAGGGGCTTTCCCCATGTGTATTGGCTGGGCTGGGGCTGCATTGGAGTTGCTAGCCTCCGGGTAAGGTCTGAGTTTTCCCAGAATTAAAACTAGGGCTGCCAGCTCTGGAAATTTGTGGGTGGAGCCTGGGGAGGGCAGTTTGGAGAGGAGAAGGAGTTCGGATGGGATGTGAGAGCCCACCATCTGAAACGGTCATTTGCTCCATGGGAGCGGATCTCTGTAGTCAGGAGCTCACTTGTAATTCCAGAAGAATTCCAGGCTCCACCTGCAGGTTAGCAATCCTAAAATATGCTCAGAGACTTCATTCATAACACTTTGTTGTATACGTTCTGATGGAAAGACACAGGGTTGGATGTTACAAACTGCCAGCCGGAGATCCTTGTAATGGTGGGACTTTCCTTGCTGTTCCCCCAACACTAGTTACTATGGTTGCCAGGTGTCTGGTTTTCCACCAGATAGTCTGGTTTTTTCCGTGTAAAGAATTTTTATTAGGTGAGATTATTAATATACAACTTTCAAATAACATTATCTTTCCCCCCCACCCTTTCCCTCCCCCCCTTTTTCCAGGACTTCCAACAGCTTTCCAACCCTATATCCTAATCTATTCCCAATCTGTCCCCTTTTTCTATGACTCCTTATCTCATGTTTACTTACTCTTTTATTCAACTAAGCCCTATCTATTAACTTCAGAATTATTTTTATAAACTTGAAATCTATTGTCTATTACTTTATATTAGCTCCACATATATTTAAATTTAAGCGAACAGTCGGATAAAATATCTACTTTAATAATTCTAACAATATCTATTAACTCTAAATCCACTTACATTTGGGCTAACAATTAGCTAATACTTCACTTCATATGGTAAAGACTCTATCTCTTCTAATAGAAAAGCCATTCTAATAATTTTCAAATTGCCATAGTTCCCCCTTCACATCCCACTTCTTTTCTAAATATGTTTTCAATCTTCCCCAGTCCGTAAAAAATTCCGCTGGATTCTGATCTCTCAGCTTCCTTGTCATTTTGTCCATTTCCGCCATGTACGGCAATTTATGCATCCAATCTTCAATAGTTGGTATTTCTTGCACTTTCCATTTTTGCGCATATAAAAGTCTTGCTGCCGTCGTCATATAAAATAGTATTGTTCGGTATTGAGTAGGAACATCTTCCATACTTAAGTTAAATAGCGATAGTTCTGGGTTCTTCTTTATTTGAATCTGCAATATCTCATTTATTACTTCTATAATATCTCCCCAGAACTGTCTGGCTATTTCACATGTCCACCACATATGATACAATGATCCTTCATGCTTTTTACATTTCCAGCATTTATCTGACATATTAGCATTTCCAAGCGCAATCTTCTTTGGCGTTAAATACCATCTATAGATCATTTTATAAACATTCTTTTTAATACTGGTACAAGTTGAAATCTTCAGTGTAGTTTTCCATAAATGTTCCCATGATTCCATTGTTATTTCTTTATGGCAATTAATTGCCCACTTCACCATCTGTACTTTGACCGTCTCATCCTCTGTATACCACTTCAAAAGTATTTTATAAATGTTAGATATCTTCTTTTTGCTTTCTTGTAGTATAATCTCTTCCAATTCTGAGTTTTCCCATTTAATTCCTTCTTTTGAACAATCCAAATTATAAAGATCTCTGGTCTGTCTATATTGGAACCATCCATAACAAGAAGATAACTCTTCCTCCGATTTAATTCTTATCATTTTTTGTTCCATAATCAATATCTCTTTGTATGGTAAACATTGTTCTTCGTTGTAGATAGCTCTCGGATCAATCACTTCAAACAGTACCACCCAGGAGGGGATGCCTTCACCCAGATATTTTTTATATTTTTTCCAGATCTTGAAGAGGCTCCTTCTGATATAGTGATGCAAAAACATAGAATCAGCTTTTATTTTATCCTGCCATAAGTAGGCATGCCATCCAAACAACTTCTTATAACCTTCCAATGTTAAGAGCTTGCGATCTTTCAGTGACATCCACTCTTTTAACCAAACTAGACATATTGCTTCATGGTATAATCTAATATTCGGCAACTGCAGTCCACCTCTTTCTTTAGCGTCACACAAAACTTTCATTTTTACTCGTGGTTTCTTGCCTGCCCACACAAAGTCAGAGATCTTCCTCTGCCATTTTTCAAATTGTTTAGTGTCTCTAATGATTGGAATTGTTTGTAATAAAAACATGATCCATGGTAACAAATTCATCTTAACTGCCGCTATTGTTCCCAGCCATGACAGATTTAATTTATTCCATTTAATCATATCTCTATCAATCTGTTGCCATAGCTTTTCGTAATTATTCTTAAATAAATCAATATTCTTTGCAGTTAGCTCAATTCCAAGATATTTAACTTTATGTATTACTTCACAATCGGTAATTTCCATTAATTCTTGCTGCTTTTGTTTAGTCATATTCTTACATAGTATCTTTGATTTCTTCTTATTAACATAAAATCCAGCCAGATCTCCGAACTCTTTTATCTTAACAAGCAACTTTGGCATATTTTGTATTGGATCTTCCACTATGACCATCACATCATCTCCAAAAACTCTAACCTTGTAGGTAAATTCTTTGATCTTTATGCCTCTTATGGCCTCATCTTCTTGTATTTGAATCAGTAACAATTCCAAAATCAAAATGAACAACAATGGAGATAATGGGCACCCCTGTCTTGTAACTTTTCTTATTTCCAATCTTTTTGTTAGCTCATCATTTACTACAATTGTCGCACATTGGTCTCTATATATTGCTTTTACTGCTTGAATAAAGTCTTTTCCCATTTGCAACCTTTCCATTGTGGCAAACATAAAATTTCAGTTCAAATTGTCAAAAGCTTTTTCTGCATCCACAAAGAAGAAACCAACTTCCCTTTCACAATGTTTATCATAGTATTCTATAGCATTTACTACAGTTCTCAAATTGTCTCAGATTTGCCTGTTTGGAAGGAACCCTGCTTGCTCTTCTGTAATAATCTCAACTAGCCAGTCCTTTAATCTCTCCGCCAAGATTTTTGCAAAAATTTTGTAATCATTATTTAACAATGAAATAGGTCAATAATTCTTGACATTACTTAAATCTTGATTTTATTTTGGAATCAATGATATATTGGCCTCATTCCAAGACTCTGGTATCTTTTGTCCTTTTAAAATTCCATTCATTACCTCTTTCAGAAAAGGTGCCAGTTCATTTTCCAATGATTTGTAGAATCTAGCCATAATTCCATCTGGACCTGGTGCCTTCCCTAACTTAGTCGACCGAATAGCCTCTTTTATTTCCATCTCCGTTATTTCTGCATTTAATTTTTCCTTCAATTTTTCTGATAATATTGGTAAGTTGATCTTATTCAGATATTGGTCAATAGTATCCAAATCCACTTCTTTTCTTTGATACAACTTTGCATAATACTTAAAAAAGGCTCTACTTATGGCCAGTTGGTCTATTAACGTCTTGCCGTCCTCTTGAATCTTAGTTATTACTTTTTTCTCCCTTTTCTTTTTCAATTGCCACGCTAAATATTTCCCAGGTTTATTCGCGCCTTCGAATGATTTTTGATTCAATTTTTTCAATTCCCACTCTAATTCTTTATTGTTCATTACTCTCAACTGTTCTTGCAGAATTTTTATTTCTTGATACAACCTCTTCTTCCCTGGTCTTTTCTTTAATTGTAACTCCTTGGCCTTTATCTTTTCCATAATTTCTTGCTTTTTTTCTTCTTTTCTCCTCTTGTCTCTTGCATTTAAATCCATTAAAGTTCCTCTAATTACTGCTTTGTAGGTATCCCATACTTTGTCAGTCGAAACAGTCGAGAGAATTTGGTCTCTCTTTGTAGTAGCATTATATTATCTTCTGATTGCAGCAGATCTTCATTTATCCTCCATCCTCATCTTTTGATGCTTTTCCCAAATTTCCACATTACTGGGTTATGATCTGAGCCTACCTTAGGCATTACTTCCGCCTCTTTAGTCCATACCGCCAGATCTTTAGAGGCCCAGATCATATCAATTCTTGATAGTGTCGAGTGCCTCGCCGAGTAAAACGTGTATTGTTTTATTTTAAGGTTACTTCTTCTCCAAACATCCTCCAAATTTTCCTGATCTTTAATTCCAAAAAAGGATTTTGGCAAAAGTCCTCTTTTTTTATGAGCGCCTTTCGGTTTTTTATCATCATCCAAATTTGTTACTCCATTAAAATCACCTGCCAGAATTATTTGAGCATATGTCAGTTGGTTCTGTAGATCTTTTAAAAAGTTCTCTTTAGCACCATTCGGTGCATAAATCCCAATCAAAAGTATTTTCTTTGTATTCCAAATTATTTCCACTGCTATATATCTAGCTTCCGGATCATTTAAAATCACTTTCGGTTGCAGCTCATCTTTAATATATAAAACAACTCCTCTTTTTTTCTGCTTTGACGCCGCTGCAAATTCTTTCCCCAATTTAGCAAATTTTAAATATTTCACATCCTGTTTCCTAATATGTGTATCCTGCAAACAAATTATATTACAATGTTGTTTAGATAGCCAGTGGAAAGTAGTTTTATGTTTCGAAGGTGAATTTAATCCGTTTACATTCCAAGATATAATTTTGCACTCCATAATCAAATTTTAGATCTTTTGGGTAAGTCTTTTTCATAGTCCTTTATAAACATTTCCATCTCCTGTCCAGATCTGAGTATTCTTCTAGTCTCACGAAATTCAAAGCTCAATCCTTCTGGTATTTCCCATCTATATCTGATGTTCAATTCTTTCAGCATTTGTACTAGTTCTCTGTATTTCTTCCTCTCCAACAAAACCCCCCTAGGGAGTTCCTTCATTATTCTCACTCTTTTTCCATCAATTTCCAGAGGGTTTTGAAATTGCTTGCTCACAATCTCTTCTCTTGTTCTTTTCGTTGTAAATTGGACTATTATATCCCTTGGTAGATTTTTTTGTGCTGCATATTTTGAGTTGATTCTGTATGTCACATCCAGAAAGGCTGCCACTTCCTCCAGTTCCTTATTCAAAAATTCTGCTAGTACTTCTGAAATCTGCTTTTGGGTTGATTTCCCTTCCACTTCCGGGACTCCGCGAAATCTAAGTTGTTTTTCCATATGTTTACATTCCACCACGGCCATTCTCTCTTTCAAACCCTTGGTTTCTATCTTGTGTGATATAGCCAACTTATCAGTTTAATCTTCCACTATTTTAACTTTCTGCTGTGTCAATTGTAGTTCTTTCTTGACCTCATCAATATTTTTAACCAGCTCCACCATCTCTGATTTAAAAGTCTCTTTGAGCTCCTTAATATCTTTCACAATCTCTTGCATCATATGTTTGATCTCCTTGTTTCCCTCTGCAACTTTTTTATCCAAACTGTCCAACGCCGTTTGCCATTCTTTCTTCGACATCATGGGGCTTGCCTTGCCTCGCTCCCATGAGTCTGCTCTTTTCCTTAACTCCGTGGCGTGGCTGATTTACTTTTCTCACTTTAAGCGTCAAATTTTAACAAAGTCTTTTAAAAATTTGCAGTCCTAGCATCCAAAATGTCGGGCGTCTTTTCTCTATGGTTTTTACTTGAAGTTTATGCCCTTTCCCTTATCCAAAATGTCCTACTTCCGCCCAATTTGAGGTCAAGCTCTTTCCCTCCTTAAAAATGGTGCACGTCCTCTTCCGGTTCTTCAGAGGCCG